>NC_090265.1:1791926184-1792254518 GCF_040414725.1 Anabrus simplex | reverse complement strand
CTTACTCAGGTACCCAGATTCCAGACCACCCGACAGAGATGAAATCGAGCGCCACATTGCCCATCTCAAAAATGACAAAGCGCCGGGGGAAGACTCAGTAGTAGCAGAACTATGGAAATATGCCCCAGAGGAATCACTTGATATCTTGCAAAAGCAAATAGAAGAAATTTGGAACAAGGAGACCCTACCTGAAGATTGGAAAATACTTTGATCCATCCATTACACAAAAAAAGGCAGCATGAAGAACATCAACAACTACAGAGGAATATCTTTGCTACCTGTGACTTACAAAATTCTATCACTTGCCATCCTGGAGCGTTTGGAAGCACAAGTTGAACATCAAGTAGGTGGACACCAAGGAGGGTTCAGAAAAGGTCGCTCAACAGCTGAACAAATCCAAAATCTCAAAACGATCATCAGATATTGTACACTAAGGTCCAAGCAGTATGTGTCTGTCTTTGTGGACTTTAAGAAAGCGTACGACTCCATTGATCGGGAAGTCCTGCTAAACATCTTAAATGAATTTGGAGTTGATTTGAAACTGCTGGCATTAATTAGAGCCACCCTGACCGATACAAAATCCAAGGTGAAGTTCCACGGATGTCTCTCGCATTCCTTTGACATCAAAACAGGAGTCCGACAAGGTGATGGGCTATCCCCGATACTCTTCAACTGTGTTCTTGAAAAGATCATCAGAACCTGGTGGGTGAGATTACAGGAAACCAACTACAGTCCATTGAGAATAGGAACCAAATCCAAGGGGATCGCAACAGACTGCTTAGCATTTGCTGATGATATTGCTGTTCTCTCAAACGACATAGAAACCTCTAGAGCTCAATTTTAAAGGAAATTGCCGAACAAACTGGTTTGCAGATATCGTTTGAGAAAACAGAAGTAATGACTAACATCAAAGAGGCTCCACCAGAACTCCATACAAAATACGGGGGCATCACTCGAGTAAACAAATTCATATACCTGGGTGAGATCATCATGAAAAATGGACTGGACAAAGAAGCACTTCAGGAGCGAGTACGCAAACTGGAAATAGCCTACCAAACATCCCGCACAATCTACAACAAAAAATGCCTTTCCCAAAGCACCAAGATACGTCACTATGAAACAGTTCTGAAGCCAGTAGCTCTATATGCAGCCGAAACCCTGTCTCTAAATGCCAACAAAGGACTCCTTGAAGAACTGGAGAAAAGAGAATGCAAAATTTTGAGAGGAATCTTGGGATCAAAGTAGAGAAATGGAATCCATCAAAAGAGATCCAACAAGGAAGTCTACAGCAAAATAGAGAAAATTACCGACACAATCAGAAAAAGACGGGCACGATTTTACAGTCATCTGAAAAGAATGGACGGAAGAAAGTTAACTGAAGAAATCTTTCACTTTTTTGATTCAAGCCCCAAAACCACAATTTTCTGGTTTAGAAATACCAAAGAAGACCTGCAAATGCTACATATCTCAGCTGAAGACGCCCTTAACAGAGATCTCTTCTGCAAGAAAATATTGACGAACAGGCTAAACCGAGACGAGCAACCGAAGAGAAGACACGGTGCCCCTTGGACAGAGGAGCGTAAGCAGGCCCACTCACAAAGAATGAGGGAAATTTGGGCTCTAAAGAAGGCCAAGTTCAGTGTCAAATGCAACAAGACTTAACGTGGTCCTTGATGGCCCCAGCGAATAATAATAATAATAATAATAATAATAATAATCACACAACCTATCATACGTCATTATACACACGAAACAATCACATGAGACAATCAGCAGTTTTCAACAGGTAATCTCTACATGCAGTCTCAAATTGTGATATTAAGTTTGTGTTCCTGACAGCAGCTGGGAGTGAATTCCAAAGTCGTGACTAAGCCACAACGAAGGATCTATTATACATTGAAGAGTGGTTGACGGGAATTGCCAGAACTTGTGTTACAATTATGGAATGAGGATAATAAATGGAATTTTGAAGAAATATGTTTGGGTAGATTTTACTTCTGAATTTGATATATCAACGTAAGTACGTGGAATTTCCGTCACCTCTCGGATTTCAGCCAGGACAGAAATGTGTAGCTAGGGGTTATGTGAGCATCGTAACTCAAGTTAAAAACAAATCGAAGATCAGAACTCAATGCTCGTTGAAGTTTCAGAGTTTGTTCACGGGTTGCATCAACAAGGACAATGTCGCATTAGTCAAGTAACGATTGTATCAAAGTTTGAAGAGGTTTTATCTTTACGCCTTGTGGCAGAGGGTGTAGCGTCGTGTACATCTATCTACATGTATTTCTTACGTGTTTCAGTCAGGGTCATACCTAGGTTCTTCACTTCCTTACTGAACTGGATTACAGTGGCATGCAGATCAGTACTGATTGATTGAACAACCTTAGTGTTTTATTCAGTTATAATCTATCATTTAATGAACATATTGAAAATATTTGTAAGAAATCATTACAAAGACTGGGTTGCATTATTACATATTCCAGAGAATTTTAAAATTTAGCTACCTATCGATTGCTGTATGTATCTATGGTATGCCCTATACTAGATTACTGTACATCTGTATGGAACCCTTCTCATCAGGCCCCTATCCATAGATTATATTCAGTACTATGTAAATTTCTTCATTTATATTAATTTACAGCAGGATTCCCATATGAAAATGTTGATTATAAAGCCCTACAAATCTTTAAATCTGCATAGTCTGTCACAATGTTGTGAATTCCTGGATACACTTTTTAATTTTAAATTGCTTCACTCCTTGGTGAATTGCCCACAACTCCTTGAAAACATTAATTCACATCAGACAAGCAATGGACGAAAGACAAGTGACAATACTCACACTCCTTGACTTCAGCAGTGCTTTCGACACAATAAACATCCAGACATTGTTGATGAAACTCAAATAGTTTTTCTGTAATGTTGCTTTAAAATTTTTCAGTGCATATCTTACAGATCATATGCAATGTGTTATAGTACAAGATCCTGCTTCACAGTGGCAATTCTGGAAGGTAGGAACCCCCCAAGGTTCTGTTCTTGATCCCCTTTTGTTTGTTTGTCCTCTGTATTAATGACATCTCTTCTAAAATAAAGTATAAATACATATCACCTCTTAGCCGTTGACCTCCAAATTTACAGCCACATTAATATAAATGATATATCGAGTGCAATAAGAGATATTAACTCCGATCTTCAAGAACTCAGTGTGTACACCACCGAAAACTCTCTCCTCCTCAACCCCCCAAAAACTCAATCATTATCGGTTCTCAGATATTACTAAACATCATGTGTAAAAATTATGCTATTCTTCCGGTTATGCGCTTTCGATATTATAGGCCTTCACATTTAGTTTTCTTCCGACTCTGAAATACCACTCTTACCACAGTCGGTTCCGTAAAACTGAATAAAATATAAATGATCGGAAATTGTATTCTCTATAACTTTTGTTACGTAATACTTTTCGATAGGACCAATAACATAGGTATTTAAAAATTACATTTTAGGCACCTTCTCCTAAACTACAATCTCAGCCAGGGTGAATAAATTTGTTTATAGCTTAGACTGTTGTTTCTTATTTCCCAACTCTATATACCGATTTTCATTAAATTCTGTTAATCCATTTTCTCGTTCGGCGTTGATATGGATTTGGCAACAAAATTACAAATTCATGAATATCTGTGTTATCATAGCCGGTAAGGTAAAATGTATAAGACATACATGGTCGGAAATGTAATTCTATTTAACTTTGGTTATGTAGTATTTATCGACACGACAACTCGTAATATCAATATTTGAGAATTACATTTTAGGCCTCCCCTTAAACTACCATTTCACTCAGCTTGAATAACATGATGTATAGTCTAGATTACAGTGGCTCATTCTCTGACTACGCATACCAATTTTCATTGAGATTATTTAATGTACCATATTCCCTTTTCATCCATGAACGTGCCTCACCCCTCCCCCCCCTCCACCCTCCCCTCTTTTTCCATGACACATAGTTCTTAAAGTACAAGAGCTAAAAGTTTTCCATCTATTCAATATTATTTATTGTAACCTAAAAATGTTACATATATTTGAAACTAGTTTCAGTCAACATTTTAAAAGTTAAGGTAAAACATGAATTATAATAGATAAAATTTGAAATTTATGAAACAAGTGTGTGTTGTTGATATTTGGTGCAAGACAAGTAAAGAGTTGAATGATAAATGTTAATCACAATCACATGTCTTGTGTAAGTTCTCAAAATTTTCTTCCAATCTAAAGAACGCACTTCACATAAGACCAGGTTAAACACTTCAAATACTAGCACTTGAAGAATCTTCAAATTTCAAATGACACATTCTTACTCATCATTGATCATCATTATTCATAAGTGGCACGTTCCGAGCTGTCAGCTGAGAGATGGTGTGGAATGACATTAGTAGAAGAATAAGTTTGAGCGGCGTCTTTAGACTAAAAGTAGGAAAGATCACAATATGAAGATAAAGTTGGAATTCAAGAGGACAAATTGAGGCAAATATTCATTTATAGAAAAGGGAGTTAGGGATTGGAATAACTTACCAAGGGAGATGTTCAATAAATTTCCAATTTCTTTGAAGTCATTTGAGAAAAGGCTAGGAAAACAACAGACAGGGAATCTGCCACCTGGGCGATTGCCCTAAATGTAGATCAGTAGTGATTGTGATTGATGAGCGAAACAGCCTGCCTGAATATTGGCAGAGAGAAACCAGGAAACTAGATAACTTCCTCTTTTGATCTTGATATTCTCCTGGATCATGCACACTGTAGTAACTACTGGTATTGGGCGAGATATAGGTCCACCATAGTATTTGAGCTGTTATAATTGAAATGCCTACAGATTCTCTGATTGGATGAAAATGCCCATGTGTTCTATTTTGCAAAACAGCACAATGGCTTAGGTTATGACTTTTGTTTCTTATAAGTTGCTTTATGTTTGACCGGCACACATAGGTCTTACGGTGAGGCAGTGTGAAGGAAGTGGCCATGGCCTTAGTTAAGGTACAGCCCCATCAATTGCCTGGTGTGAAATTGGGAAACCATGAAAAACCATCTTCAGAGCTGCCGACAGTGGAGGAGGTTTGAATTCACCATCTCCCAAATGCAAGCTCACAGCTGTCCCCCCCCCTAACCACACAAACAACTTGCTCTGTGCTTGCATTATGAGAGAATGAAATTTGATTCTTTGGGACGGGGTCACCATGGCAAATAAGGTAGAAGTGTTAGACTGGTTGCTAAAGGACATAAGTATCATAATAATAGTGTTATTGGCTTAACGTCACACTAAGTACTTATGCAGCTTTTGGAGATGCCAGGGTGCCAGAATTTAGTCCCACAGGAGTTCTTTCTGTGCTGACACGAGGCGGACATATCTGAGCATCTTCAGATTCCACTGGACTGAGCCAGGATTGAACCTGTTAAGTTGGGGTCACAAGCCCAGTGCCCCAACCAACTGAGCCACTAAGCCTGGCAAAGGGCATAAGGAAGACAGATGGTTAAGGGGATGGGGTGGGCGTTACAAAGGTCTTTGTGGGAAACTCCCATCACATGCTGTCAGGTGTGACAGGTGGGATGAGAGCGGACAAAGAGTAAGCTTCACTAAAGGCCATACATTCAGAGGGTTCAAGCAACCAACCAGTCAGTCAATACTGACCAGCATTTAGGGCAGATTCCCTGTCTGTTGTTTTCCTAGCCTTTTCTTAAATGATTTCAAAGAAATTTGAAATTTATTGAACATCTCCCTTGGTAATTTATTCCAATCCGTAACTCCCCTTTCTACAAATGAATATTTGCCCAATTTGTCCTCTTGAACTTTAAAAAAAAGACCACTCAGGCTTATTCCTCAACTAATGTTATCTGACACCATGCCTCCTCTGACAGCGGAACATACCACTTGTTGCAAGATTTACATTAAAACAATAAAAGTAAACTTCCACCTGGTTGACACTATATGTTTGCTTTAAGCAAATTAATTATTTGTAGAACATGTTTCATTCCGTAGAAACATCTTCAACTACATAACATTGCTTAAGTGAAATTACAAAGAATTTTCTTCTTCTCAAAAGTCATCTTAAAAAGTACCTTTGTTATGCTTAAAACAAAACTAATGTAAAAAGATAAAAATAATTATAATATGTGTGGAGGGTTGAGTGGGGTGGTGAAACCTAATTTAAAACAATTTTCTATTCACTTAAATAGATGTTAAAAAATTTGTTAGTACACAGCACTTTTGTTCAGATGTGATGTGTATGTTTTTCTTAAGGTCGGTCTCCACTGATTAACATTTAACAAACACATGTTAAATGTTACCTGGTGACACCATCAACATGTTCAATGTTAAATGCTGAATACTGTTTCATTTAACATTGTGTCAACACTTAATAAACATGTTAAACTTGATTTCCTTTGTTTATATATAAGTAGTTCATCATATGAATTTGCAGTAATACATTTAGGTGGTGTCTAGTATTTTCAAACAAGGACAATGGACTCAGATGAAGAGGATTTTGCCTTTGTTATTGCCACTGTTGCTTCTTGTTGTGATTTAGAAACGCAGTTTTATTAGACACATTTCCTCTCCTCATTCTGCTCATTGCGTCAAAAGCAAACTTCTTTGAAGTATAAACTTCGTCTGCTCCCGCCCCCGACTTTTCTGTACATTTTGCAATTCTCGACTGTACTGGGAGCGGAGGGACGCTAGTATTTTTCGATGCACTCACGGAATAATTTTAGATAATTTAAAGTTCCTGGAAACTGTCGGCTTTCTTCACTTTATCTCTGCATTCCTTTGATGAGACATCCCACAAGCAAGGCCTTTCTATTATGTCATTAATTAAGTCCAAAGTAATCTTGCTTCACTCCATTTCTGACTATAAATTTTAGCATAGTGCAGAGACGACACGTGTCGCGTACCGGTACTGTATTTGTAGCTTATAACAAAGAGGATGAGTGTTGCGGAGTATTGTAACTATAATCCTACTTCACGAGAAGTACGTCGTTTGCGTCGTTTGGCTATCTGTTGATGTGGAAACGGCAAGAAAGTTGCCGAAGCTGTGCCAACATCTCACGAACAACGAATTGACTTGACATGTTTTTCACTTGGAGTGGAAAACACGCCAACATGTTAAAAGTGTTCACCTTAACATGCAAAGTCAATTGGAAGACACAATCACAATATACATGTCAATTGTAACATGTTAAATTGTAATGTATTAGTGTTAAATGTTAATCAGTGAAGACCGGCCTTTAGTGGTTCATTTCTAAAAAGGATTTTTTCATGTCGATGTTACTTAATTAAAAAACTGTTCTCTTCAACTGCAAACAGAAAGCTGCATCAGTTGCTGCTAGACACCCCCAACGACACTGTAGGTTGATGACATAGCAAGACTTTGTGGAAACTTCAAAGGATCCCATCATAAACAAAAATTCAAGTGATCCATTTTCACTAAATTAAATCAAATGACAATACTCACTTCAGAAAAGAAGAACAGCTGAAGAGAACAGTTTTTTTTTTTAATTAAGAAGTAACATTAACACAAAAAAAGTCCTTTTCAAAAACATTTTTTAAAATGAACTAAGGAAAACATAGGCTACACATCACATATGAACAAAAGTGCTGTGTACTAACCAGTTTTTTTTTTTTTTTTTTCAATTTGCTTTACGTCACACCGACACAGATAGGTTTTATGGTGACGATGGGATAGGAAAGGCCTAGGAGTGGGAATGAAGCAGCCGTGGCCTTCATTATGGTACAGCCCTGCCTGGTGGGAAACCACAGAAAACCATCTTCAGGGCTGCCGACAGTGGGGTTTGAACCCACTATCTCCCGGATGCAAGCTCACAGCTGTGCGCCCCTAACCCCACGGCCAACTCGTCCGATAAAAAAATTGTTAACATCTATTTAATTGAATAGGAAATTGTTTTAAATTAGGTTAAAACATAAGTAGATCTATCTTTCCTTACCATTTCAGCACCCCACTCAACGCTCCCAATATATTTTAATTATTTTTATTTTTTTAAATCAGTTTTGTTTTAAACATAACAAAGATACTATTTTAAGATGGTATTTTAAGAAGAAGAAAATTCTTGGTAATTTCACCTAAGCAATGTAATGTAGTTGAAGATGTTCCTAAGGAATGAAACATGTTCTACAAATAACTAATTTGCTTAAAGCAAACATGTAGTGTCAAACAGGTGGAAGTTTACTTTTATTGCTTTAATGTACATACCACTTAATCGAGCAGCTCGTCTCCTTTCTCCCAAGTCTTCCCAGCCCAAACTCTTTGTAACATTTGTGTAACACTAGTATTTTGTCAGAAATCACCCAGAAGAAATCAAGCTGCTTTTCTTTGGACTTTTTCCCATTACTGAATCAAGTAGGGGCTGCCTGGCCAAGGCAGGACGTGGAAGGACGTGGGTTTGAATCTCCGTCAGGAAGTCACAAAATTTAAGAAACGAGATTTCCACTTCCGGAGGTACGTATGGCCCTGAGGTTCACTCAGCCTACACCAAAAATGAGTACCAGGTTAATTCCTGGGGACAAAGGCGGCCGGGCGCAGAGCTAACCACTCTACCCATCAAGTGCCGAGGTTACAAATAGTGGAAGCGTTTACCTTCCACCCCTCCAAGGGCCTTCATGTCCCGTATGGAGATGGCTTTGCTTTGCTTTATTTTAAATCAAGTAATCCTGGTGAGGGTCCCATACACTGGAGCCATACTCTAGTTGTCCTCTCCTTTACATCATTACTACAACCCCTAAGTAACCTAATAACTATGTGAAGAGGTCTGTACCCTTTGTTTACAATCCCATTTACGTGATTACCCCAATGAAGATCTTTCCTTATATTAACACCTAGATACTTACAGTGACCCCCATACGGAACTTTCACCCCATTTATGCATTAATTAAAACTGAGAGGACTTTTCCTATTTGTGAAACTCACAACCTGACTTTTAACCCCATTTCATCATATCATTGCCTACTGTCCATCTCACAACATTATCAAGGTTACTTTGCAGTTGCTCACAATCTTGTAACTTATATAATATAACATCATCCACAAAAAGCCACATCTCAGGTTCTTTTCACAACCGAAATTCCTGTTCTTTTCTCTATTTTCCCCAAACTGCCTCAATGACAGGTACAGTACTATTGAACACACTGTAGAAATGTTGCTCACTACATTGTTCACTCACAATATCTATAAATCAGAAACATGGAATCATAGTATAAAAGTGTACAGTGCTAATGAAGCACCATACATTACACTCACTCACTTGCTGGTTTCCATTAGCTTCTGGTGCCTTGAGGATCATACATGCAAGCACTATCACACCCAGGAGCATCTGTAACAGACGTCAGACAATTAACATATCTAATACCTTTATCAACTAGGTACTTCTTTCACTCATGCAACAAAATTCATGCCACACAAGTTGCATAGCGAAGAATAGGGCATAATAAGCCAATGGGCTGTGTGAATCAGGCCTAAAATTTACTTTTTTTTTTTTGCTATTTGCTTTACGTCGCACCGACACAGACAGGTCTTATGGCGACAATGGGACAGGAAGGAGCTAGGAGTGGGAAGGAAGCGGCCATGGCCTTAATTAGGTACAGCCCCAGCATTTGCCTGGTGTGAAAATGGGAAACCACGGAAAACCATCTTCAGGGCTGCCGACAGTGGGGCTCGAACCCACTATCTCCCAAATACTGGATACTGGGCGCAATTAAGCGACTGCAGCTCTCAAGCTCGGTAAAATTTACTTAAGTATGGGAAATTTTTGTTTCAATCTTCAGTAATCTGTTGGCAATGCTTGTTGCTGACTTGTTGTTCATGGTTTTAAAGGCTGTGAATAGCAGAACGTTACATTAAAATTTGAAAAATCATTTTTAAACCACTTTTATGTCTTAATGGTTGTAACAAAATAAGGAATAGAAATCAGAACATATTATATTGATTCTGTGAATATTTTCTTCTACATCTGTATGAAATACGCATTGTAATCCTTAACCTTAAAATAGCTATAGCAATAGAAACAGCCTATGGGGTACTGTGAGCTGTTCTTTAACCCATTCGCGTCATATGATGAGATGTGGTCCAATGCGGTGTTTTGGAGCACGAATCAAATGATGAACTCAGCTCGCAATGACACAGTGCCTCACTTATCTTCGTATGTTAGATTCCCTTTGCCATATGTACTCGGTGGCTAAGAGTCATGGGAAGGGGTGGCCCATTAGAAAATGTGCCATGTATGACCCCTGAGCGTTGCGGCTAGTGGCGGTGTAGCTGGGCAGTCTGTCACAGACACCAGTGTCGTGAAGATGGCAAGACATCGCAAGTTAACTGACTCTGAACGTGGGATATTCATCGGTGCATGGCGCATGGGTCGGAGCATAGCGGAGATTACACGCGAATTTGGGTTTCCAAGGTCAACAGTGTCGAAGATGGATCTTCAATATCGCAGAGAGAATGATATCACCCGCGTAAACTGACGCATGGGAAGACCACAGGTGTTTAATGAACGGACATCACATCACCTTCGCAGAACCATACTGGGCACTTGACGGGCTATTGTGAGTCAGATCACCACCCAGTTGAATGTTGGGAGTGTAAGGAGGCAACTGCACCGCATAGGCTTCACCAGCCAACTCATGTCCCTTTGCTGACACCTCGACACAGAACTCAGCGACGTGCATGGGCACGCGAATGGACCATGGAACAGTGGTGGCGTGTGGTATGGTCCGATAAATTCCGGTTCCAGTTGTATCGAGATGATGGGTGCGTGAAAGTGTGGCGTATGCCCAATGAAGCTATGGATCCTGCATGTCAACTAGGTTGTATCCAGGTGGGAGGTGACTCAGTTCTGATCTGCGCATCATTCTTATGGTTGCAATTAGGCCCCATTGTCCAGCTGCAGGGAGTGCTGACCAGTCCACATTATGTGGACACTCTTTCAGACCATCTGCATCCATTTCTGGCCATAGAGTAACCTGATGGAGATGCCATATTTCAACAGGACAACGTGCCATGTCACCACTCTGTGGTGGCACACAGGTGGTTGGAGGAGCACTCCAGTGAAGTTAGACCATGAATTGGCCCTCCAGATCCCCTGATCATAATCCAATGAAGCATTTATGGGGTGCTGTCGATGTTGATGAATGCTCCATGAACCCCGCACCAACTACACAAGACCATTTAAATCTAAGAATTACATTTTTTGTCTGTATTGAACTGAGAACGTAAGATAGGTAACTTAAAGGGTCCAACTTTCCAATACAAATAAATGTTATTATGTTTATTTACTATTTGTTTGTCATCCTTCCTGTTGTTCGCATTTCCTTACCATTTGACATCTGCATGATCTGGAAGATCAAATATGAGAAGATAATATTATGATAATTATGGATCCGAGTGTTCAAGCTGGGTCAATAGATCTAGGTAAGAGATGATGATGTGCCCTTTGGATATAGAACAAGAAATTAATATAGAGGGGGAACACATTTTAAATTTGTGCATAAGAAACAATTTTTTAATAAAAAAAATTCATTCTTCAAAAAAATGAGATAGCCATGAGATTATGACTGGGATAGAAAATCAAAGACAGTTATGGATTATGTGATACCTGATATATTAATTGGAGAAAAAGTGGGAGATACCAGAGTTATCCCAAATGAAAGCTTGGAGAGCCACCACAAACTTTCAGTAATGGATCTAAATTGCATAGTTAGAGCTGCAACTCCAGTAGGTGTTAATATAAGGAATGATCTTCACGGGGGTATTCACATAAATGGGATTGTAAATAAAGGGTACAGATCTCTGCACATGGTTATGAGGGTGTTTAGGGTTTGTAGTAAGGATGTAAAAGAGAGGGCATATAAGTTTTTGGTAAGACCCCCAACTAGAGTATGGTTCCAGTGTATGGGACCCTCACCAGGATTACTTGATTCAAGAACTGGCAAAAATCCAAAGAAAAGCAGCTTGATTTATTCTGGGTGATTTCTGACAAAAGAGTAGCGTTAAAAAAATGTTGCAAATTTTGGGCTGGGAAGAATTGGGAGAAAGAAGACGAGCTGCTTGACTAAGCAGCATGTATAATGTATAAAGGAAAATAGAATACAGTATTGAATAGGTGGAAAAATAATAAATATTTTCCTATATACATGTATGTTCCGAGCTGACAGCGGAGAGATGGCGTGGAATGACATTAGTAGACAAATAAGTTTGAGTGGCATCTTCAAAAGTAGGAAAGATCACAATATGAAGATAAAGTTGGAATTCAAGAGGACAAATTGGGGCAGTTAGGAGTTAGGGATTGGAATAAACTTACCAAAGGAGATGTTCAATAAATTTCCAAAAAAAGGCTAGGAAAAGAACAGATAGGGAATCTGCCACCTGGGTGACTCCCCTAAATGCAGATCAGTATTGACTGATAGATCCAGGAACTCTTGTGTTCTCATGATCACTGTACCTCGCTGAGGGTACATAAACTAACTCTAAGTGATGGATCAAACTTACACTATGCAGCACAATCTCACTCAACAGCAGGCACACAGTGGCAGAGGGAGAGATCAGCTGAACAGCTAGGTTTTTATTTCGTTTTACATCTTCTTATATTAGAATAAGAAGAGTATCCATTTGAATTTTCAAGGATGCAGTGGAAGTTGTTGATCCGTGCTGTTTTTAACACGTTGAGTGCCGAGCCGATTGTAGCACACTATTCCACTAGTGCCAGGCATGTTTTTGAAATGCATTCCGCTGGTGCCAAAGCAATTGTACGCGTTGTAGTCTGTTTGTATAATCTTGGGATGTATTTATATGATGTACTAAGTAAATTTTATCTCACCATACCATGATCATGTGTGACGCCATATGGTGTCACATCAACTTTTTGGAAAGATAAAATATAGCATGACGCCATATGGTGTCACAGAATTTTTTGTCATGGAATGTGCAATACGAATTTCAAATACGGGATATTTATTTGCTAATTCAAATTAACGCAATATTTATGAAAACCTAGTATAATGAAAAACAAGTACTTATATTACATTACATATTGCTGTGAACAGTTTTCTGAAAACTCTAAAAAATGAAAATATGCGTCTCGGCACGCCCGAGTTCTTGTTACTCGTTGTAATTTTTCAAACCTTATTGGCATCGTTGTTCAAACATCGTCCTTTGTACACTTGTTTCATATGCTGTTTTCATATTTACGTTTTGCACATCTGATCGGGAAGTTAAGGGGAACGCGCTAACTATAGGCTACCTGGCTGCTAGCGCAGCTCGATGCAGCCCGGTTGGTTCACGTCCGCTGCTTCGCTCCTCCCTACCTCTCCGCCACAGCCCGATAGTCCCGGGGCACTTCTAATTTTATGACTATTTATTTGTTCAATTTTGGCGCTTAAACTTGCGCTGGGTAAATGTAGTTTTCACCTTAGCATTCTAATGCCTCCCACGAATATTCCTACCAAATTTCAACCGAATCCGAGTGTATCACATGTATGTGTTCCCTCGTAAGATTATTACCAATATCTTCCATTTTTTATATTTTTGCACAACTATATAAACTGAGTGATAATACGTACGTAAACGAGGAATAAACAATGCCTGGCGCGCTTTCACCTGTGACAAAGACCACTGGCCAGTCAGTGGCTTCGGAAGAATACTGTGGCGCCACATGGTGGCATAGAGTAAAAATAGATAGCTGGAATAGACCCTGAAGTTCGCCCTTCACGTAGTACCAATTTTACGCGCATAGATGTCACAGCTGATTATCTATGGTGCACCGCCTGAAACTCAACTGTGCCGCCATATGGCGTCACGCTAACTCTGATTTCAAGAACGGTGTGCCGCCATATGGCGTCACGCCATCTCAAATTTGAAGACCACCGTGACGCCGTATGGCGGCACGTGGCACCCAACGTGTTAACTGGACTTGCATAAGTATTGATCAGTTTGGGTTCTACTTAGCATGGTATAAGGGGCTGCATAATACAATAGGTCATGAGACTTAGTTAATGGTAAGCGATGAAGGAAATGATAACCTAGCAGGGCTACATTTTAATCTGAATAACTGGCAATATTTTGGAGGTTTCATCTGTTAACGTTCTGTTTTATGATATTGAAGATGTTTTAATATGAACTTTCATTGTATAGCTCTATAAACTGACATGATAATTTAAATGCAGTTATTTACTTTACAAGACAACATTTTAATGTCATAAATGTGTAACAATTTCATGTTTTAATATCAATATTCATAAAATTAAGTTCAAGTGTTTCCTAAAATACAATAAATTTTACTTGTGATGTTTATTCGCTGAGGAAGAGAATGCCAGTTCTTGAAACAGGCATAAAAATTAAATATTGAATTAATGAAGGATATTAAATATTGACCATCAGGAAATGTGAAAGACAAAGAGACACACTGGTGGAATGGTAGGGTAAAGATTAAAGTGAAGGAAAAGAAAATGGCATGGAAAGCATGGAAAACATCTAAGACTGAAGAAAGTAGAAGAAAATATGTGGAGGCAAAGAATTTGGCCAAGATAGTAGTGGAGGAAGAAAAGAGAAAAAGCTGGGCCTTATTGACATAGAAACTAAGAGATGATATGCAGGGCAGCAAGAAATTACTGTATGGTATCTTAAGAAACAAAAAGAGAGATCAAGTAAACACCAGATTTGTGAAGGATGAAGGTGGCATAATATTAACAAAACCAGAAGAAATAAGAAATAGATGGAGAGAGTATTTTCAGAAGCTGCTGAACATAAGAACTGATGACAGTCATTCAATGGATGACCAGGAAAGGCAATTAGTTGATGGAAAATGGATAAAGAAATTACAATGAATGAAATTGAAATGGCAGTAAGAAAAATGATGAATAGAAAAACTGCTGGAATAGATGAAATTTCAGTGGCGATGATAAAGGCAGCTGGAGCTGTAGGCCTGCAGTGGACATATCGGGTTCTCAGGAATGTCTGGGAGAATAAGAAGGTCCCTGAGGATTGGCAAAAAGGAATAATCAACCCAATTTTCAAGAAAGGAGATAAGAAAGGTTTGAAGAACTACAGGGGAATTACTCTAATATCCCATGTTGCTAAGATAACGGAAAGGATACTGGAAAGTAGAATAAGGTTGAGGGTTGAGAAGCAGATACAGGAAAATCAGTTTGGTTTCAGAAATGGAAGGTCAACAATAGAGCCCATTTTCATTATGAGACAACTAATGGAAAAGCAATGGGAGTACGGGAATGATATGGTGACAACTTTCATTGACATTGAAAAGGCATATGACAGTGTCCCCAGGACTAAAGTTTGGGACAGTCTGGTGCAATACGGAATTGGACAGGGCTTATAAAAAATGATCATGGCATTGTATAAGGAGTGTTGTATTTGCGTGCAAACACAAGTTGGCAGGACAAGTTGGTTCAAAATAACTAGTGGGCTGAGACAGGGAGGTGTTCTATCACCAATCCTGTTTACAATAGTAATGGATGACATCATGAGAATAGCAAAAGCAGCATATGGAGGAAGAGAAATGAACATGTTGTTATTTGCAGATGATATTGTGATTTGGGGAGAGGACGACAGGAAGGTTCAAGAACAGTTGAATGTGGTGAATGGGAAGATCTAAGAATCTGGACTGAAAATAAGTGCAGAAAAGAGTAAAACTCTTGTTATGACTAGAGGGGAGAAAGAAGGGAAAGGTCAGATTAGACTTGCAGACAAGCCCCTGGAAGTAGTGGAAACGTTTAAATACCTGGGGAGTGAATTAATGAAGAATGCTCGACTGGATGCTGAGATTCATAAGAGGATTCAAGCTGGAAGTTGTTTCAATCATAGTGTAAGAAACATGTTATGGGACAAAGATGTGCCAATGAAAGCAAAGGATACTATGTACAAGATGTATTATGTACTCATAACAACTTACTGAGCTGAAACTTGGACAATGACAAAGAAGGATGAGAGTCAAATACAGGCAGACAAAATGTTCTTGAGGAGTATGATACAGAAGAGTAGAAGAGACAAAATAAGGAATGGGAAGAAATTGGAGTGGAAAAAATGAATGATAGAATGGAGAAGAGCCGACTAAGATGGTTTGGGCACGTAAAGCGAATGAGTGACGAAAAAAATGCCTAAAACGGTGATGGAAATGCAAATCCAAGGAAGGAGAGGCCGTGGACAACCACGATCGAGATGGAAGGATACAATCCAACACAGTATTATAGAAAGGAACCTGGACTGGGACACAGTGTGGGAGGAGGAGTGGTGGAAAGACCGAAGAAAGTGGAGAGGAACCATATTTGCCCCTATGTGGCTACAGCTGGATAAAGGGAAATGATGATGATGATGATGATGATGATGATGATGACTAAATATTGACAGGGTGGGCCTAACAACAACTTCTTGTGTTATTCTATGAGCTTGTCAATACGGACCAATTGTGAACCAAATTTGTTGATACTCGGTAACAGAAAGTCTAAAACTATCAGCATGCTTGCTCAGCTGGATGTGACAATACACAATGAACTGGAATGACTTGCAGGATGTAAATCAGGTTGATAGGAAGCCACATCTGCAGACCTCAACTCCTCTCCCCTTCCTAGCACATCTCACCTAGCACTAAGACACAGTGTATCATTACTTGTCAATGAAAATTTTGTACAGGAGATAGATGCTGGGAAATAATATTTACTACAGCCTTTAATATTAAACATTACTTTAGTTAGACCAATATTCAGGCCTTCCTCTTAGACCTTTAACAGGAATTACAAAATTAATAGATACTGTTACATGCCAGCCCTTTTGGTACTTCATGGAACGGTCTAGTAAATCAGTCAGGTAGGGAGCTCCCAGCTGGCCTGGAGGGCATGGCTGGCATTTCCGTGTTTATCTGGTTTACCTGTAAGTTTCTTGGAGATACAATGAGAACATTCCATATCTGGCCACATTGCGAATATTCTGATTCACATCACCCAAGCGAACTATAAAAAGGGAGGCTAGCTGCGGACAGTCATTTACGGTTAGGCTCCGTGGTGGAGTCAGTGTGAGACTCAGTGTGTTGGGGTTAGGTGGCTGGGCTGACGGCGACAGAGGTGTTGGCTATCGTTAGTGTCCCACCGAGGACTGAATGAGGAGCATTGGCTGTTGGTATCAGAGTGCCCTGCAATTAACTGGACCAAAGACAGCCTGCAGGGCAGAAGACTGGACTGTGTACTACCTGAGAGTACTGTGTGTGTGTACTTCTGCAGATGCAGGATCACTGAGAGACAGCAACTGAAGCATTTATCGTGGGTATGAAAGTAACTGGACCTGTGTCCTGCTGTTGAATACTGTTGAGGTGATATAGATGTTGATTCCCATAGGGAACCTGAAATATTTGCCCCAAATGAGTAAATTTATAATACCAATATAGTTAGTCCATTATTGGACATTGTTTCCCATGGGAATCAACATCTATATCATCTGATGGCCAAGCAGGCATCAATTTTCAAAAATGAGACAAAGTCTCTCATAGTGCATTGGCACTGCTGGTAGCTGAAAGTAGCCTACACAGTGGCCTCTACGGTATGCACTAGCCATGCGTCTTGGTAGGAGTGCTATTTGCCAACTGATGAGCCCAACTTAGCACACTGGGGCGAAATGCTGGCAACCAGGAATGAGTTAGCTAGACAATTTATAATGTCCAATAACGGACCAACTATATTGGTATTATACTGTTGAGCTGTTGCTGTTTAGTTGTTCACTGCATGTGACTGGGTGAATTACTGGACTGCAGTGGCGTGTACTTGCCACACCCCGCGCAGCATGCTGCTGAATGTCCGATAGGTGCAGGGACCGAAGAGATAGGTGTGCTAGGCTTCACTGTCTCAGAATGCCACTGCTAATGAACAACCATGTGTTACTCATCTACAAATAAAATTCAGGAAACTCAATCATAAAAAATTTACCAGTATTTCGACCAGAGTGTGGCATGGGCTCATCAGTTGGATACCACCCATGTCGCACTCTAGGCGAAACACTGGTAATTTTTTGACGATTGAGTTTCCTGAATTTTATTTTTAGCTATCACAATCGGAAGCCATATTTTGGTCGTGTTACTCATCATACCGGTAAATACTTTCTCACCTCATACTTCTGAATTATATAAATAACAGAGCGCTGGTATTTCACTCCCATTTACTTCTATATCCTTGTGGGAAGACACTGCAGGGCTGCTGTTATAGGAGAAATATAGTTTTCTGCTAAAATTAAATGCAATCTTTCAGGTTTAGTGTTCTCTCTTGTTGGTTGGAATAGAACCCGTGATTATGGGTCGTACACCACCATTCATCTACCAAGGTAGCTAATAAACCAGTGAATGATAGGTACGACCACTGTAATGCTATAAAATTCAAAATGTTAATTTCATAATAATAATAATAATTATTATTATTATAATTGTACACAGCATCTGTATAGGCTTGGTGGTGACCTAATGAAAATGAAATGAATGGGGAAGAATGGGGAAGACATCATAAACACTCAGTCCCTAAGCCAGGCGAATTAACAGTACGAGGGGTTGATTCTGAGAATTGAACCGGGGCCATCGCACCAAAGACAAGTAGTCTATCCATTTAGCCACAAAGCTGAACTTTAATTTACCAAGCATTAGGCTACCATCTCAACTGATCAGGTGTTGATTATTGACAGTAGCAGAGGCTAGGGCAGTAGCTTGTGAAACAGCCTTCACAACGCAGCAGGCTATTGGCTGCAGCTCAAAATGCTTAAGGCTTGTTGAAGTTCACTAAACCAACTACTGAAAAGGGATAACCTAAGCCCACATCTGGATCCCAGCATACGCCACTGCTGGACTGTCTCTCTGGAGTCGAACCAAGGAATAGTCATTGTGTGTTGTGTAGTCAGTAGCACTGTGCTCAAACCTAGAGAGAGAGAGAGAGAGAGAGAGAGAGAATATTTATTGGGTCATCCCGAAAACAGACACTGTTTTATTCGTAACAACACAATTAATTGCCCTTGCCCTTCATTTAATTACTAAGTTTTATGAAATTTCACCATAATTTTTTCCTCATGATGTGGTAAGAGACAAAAATTAAACTGAACCTGACACTTACCATCACTTTCGTGTGTGATATGAAAACTAAGTATCAGGTTAGTATTCAAATGGTACCGAAAGATGATTTTATGTACATAGATTAGGAAGTGGTGGGCAAAGTGATTTTTAAAGGGAAGTATAATTAGATACCTATGCCTTCAGTTAAATTATGATACCACTACTGTTAACCATCAGTAAGAGAATGATGGTATAATGAATGAAATGATTGTTTTCTATAGCAACATGACCTCCAGTGTCAAGAAGAAGAATTATCCATCAACTTATAACCAGATAAAGCTATGATAGGCAGATTTCAGGTCAGCATTTACATATTTTTGGGGCATGTTGACTTGATGACAAAACTGAAACACAGTATGTGTTTGATTGGCAATCATTTTTGAATTACAGCTTGACAAAATATGAAGGCCATCCGGATAGTGGTACCCGTTTGTGCAATAAAGACACAGGAGTAAATATTAACAAATATACACATTTTTATTGGAAAGAGCATACTTTACACTACTTCTCCACATAATCTCCACGCAAATTTAGGCATTTGTCATAACGTGGGACGAGTTTTTGTATTCCAGCGTCATAGTCCGCCCCTAGCGTATTGAGATACGTAGTCACGGCTCGTTTAAGTTCTTCATCGCTGTCAAATCTTTTTCCCACCAGAAAGTCTTTAAGCTTCGTAAAGAGATGAA
The DNA here is from genome assembly GCF_040414725.1 of Anabrus simplex. Lineage (NCBI taxonomy): Eukaryota > Metazoa > Arthropoda > Insecta > Orthoptera > Tettigoniidae > Anabrus > Anabrus simplex. The sequence goes on along the minus strand of NC_090265.1, from coordinate 1,792,234,701 downwards.
AATCCGAAGGGGCCAAGTCCGGGCTATACGGGGGATGGTCGAAGGTTTCCCACTTGAATTGCTGCAAAAGTTGTTGTGTTATCGCAGCTGCATGAGGCCTGGCATTGTCATGAAGGAGAATGACGCCTGTAGACAATAGACCTCGCCGTCGATTTTGTATTGCCCGCCGTAATTTCTTTAATGTTTCACAATACGCATTAGCATTAACTGTGTCTCCACGGGCCATAAAATCAATGATCAGTACACCTCGGCGTCCCAGAAAACGGTTGCCATGAGTTTCCTGGTGGACAGAACTGTCTTGAATTTTTTTGGTTTGGTTGGTGAATAAGCATGATGATGCCACTCCACTGACTGTCGTTTACTCTCAGGTGATGCATAACAAACCCATGTTTCGTCCCCAGTAATGATGCGAGTCAGGAGAGAGTCTCTTTCATCGGAATAACGTCCCAGAAATGTCAGTGCTGCAGCCATACGCTTGATTTTGTGCTCCTCTGTAAGTATGCGACGGACCCATCTTGCACAGATTTTTGAATAATGCAGATGGTCTTTGACAATTTCATGAACAATTGTTCGAGACACATGAGGAAAATGTTCACAGAGTTCATCAATTGTGATGCGTCGATCGTTCCTCACGCATTCATCTACTGCGCTCAGCAGCTGGTCTGTAATGACAGATGGTCTCCCTGAACGCTCCTCATCGTGTGTATTCCCCCTCCCCAGGTAGAAGTTGTGACACCAGCGCCGAACAGGCGACTCGTCCATCACATTGTCTCCATACACCTCCGTTAATTGGCGATGAATATCACAAGGTCGAACGTTTCGTGCATTAAGAAATTTAATCACGGCCCTCACTTCACAACTGGTGGGGTTCTCAATTTGTTTAAACATTTTAAACGATCACAGACACAACACAGGCAATGATAGCGTCACGCAACCTCACACAGAGCAGGCAGGCAAGCCACTGACGCGGTCTGACCTTGCCCAGTGGCTGCCCGAGTCATCAGCGCTTCATACGGTGCTAACGGGTACTACTTTCTGGATGGCCCTCGTATAATAGAGTGAACATTGTATACAACACATATTGATACTTATGAAGTCAACAGTTAGAATGTGTGCCAGTACATATGATGCCACTCATACTGAACTGTGGAACACACAAACAATGTTGGTTCAGCGATGTGGAATGTTCGTTATACGAACAGGATGGATGATAGAAACGTCTCTGCAGACTTCAATAGAATTTTGATGGCCATTTCCTCATACATGACAATCTCATCTATGTTTACAAGAGAATGTACTGCTACCTACCTTAAAAGAAAATGGTACAGTGCAAGGAAAATCAGTTGCTGAGAAAGGGGAAGAAACACTGAAACTAAAGAGATACTCTACCAGGTGAGTTGGCCATGCAGTTAGGGGCGCGCAGCTGTGAGTTCGCATCCGGTAGATAGTTGGTTTGAATCCCACTGTCGGCAGCCCTGAAGATGGTTTTCCGTGGCTTCCCTTAATTAAGGCCACGGCCACTTCCTTCCCATTCCTAGGCCTTTCCTGTCCCATCATTACCAAAAGACCTATCTGTGTCGGTGGGACATAAAGCAAAAAAAATAGCAAAGTGGTACTCTGATCGTAGTATTTGCCAATACCTTAACTCGCAAGGGGTCGTGTCATGGTCTTTTAGATTGGGCGCATACATTTTTTTATTCTTTCAACATAATTTCACTGTTTAATGCTTCCTCCCTTTCTGTACCTTTCAATGGACTTGTCCACTGCACGTATTTACATTCGCTGTTTCCTGTTCCATCACAAGTCGGTCAGTGGAGAGCCTTGTTTTTAAGCCTGGTCATTTCCACCTGACGTTCACTGTGTGCAGTCTTTGTTGTCGGTATTTACTTTTCAGGGGATTATTGTTCTGTGAATTTGTATGTAGAATGGTGTATATTTACACGTAAATTGTATATAGTTGATTACGGAATAAATAAAAGAAGACAGAATTTGACGACTCGTCAAGAGTGTAGAGAAAGAAGAACAGAGAGAGAGGACCTGTGAACCCAGGTGCAGCTATTCCATGATGAAAGTGTAATTTAATTTATTGATGATGTCGCTTCAGATGTTGAAAGAGATGGTACCTAATTTAGAAGCACAAGAATTAAACACAGATAGTGAGCTGCTGAAGAAGTAGTACGAGAAATGAGACTCGTACATGTCAAGAAGTGTAAGATGTGGCAGATGTTACCAGCCCTCAGTGTGCTGGGAAAGATGAAAAACAATGTGGGATAGTCACTGACCTCTGTGAAACAGAAGAATGTCTGTTAAGAACATAGTCAGACATCTTCCTCCTGCAATAATAGCTACAACAATTGATTCACCAGTTCAAGCATGGAGATTCTCTTTTCACGGTAACAACACAATGTGTTTTGCAAAAGAACTCTGGATATGTTTTTTTTTTAATAATACAATTTGTTTCATAGATGCAATTTTCTTACACAATACAATCTGTTTTGGAAGAAAAGCTGATATTTTATACCCCCCGGTCAAATCGACTGTGTGCGATCCATCACGCTACTCTTTTGATGCGACCCCTCGCGGGTTAATTTGCTGAGTATTTGGCTGGCAAGTTATTGCTTTCCACTCACCAGGCAATAGGAGAGCAAACTAGAGTGACTGCTTGATAAATTCTAATGTACTTTAGAAGTACTCACCCCTAATTTCTCGTCATGGAGCAGATTAGGTTCTTCTGCATTCCAGTATCTGCTGTTTTGAGAATTTACGTACCTACCATTATAAATGAAATCAAGCTTAGTCTGAGAAGAGAACAAGTTTGGGATCAATTTCAGTGTCATGCAATTTATTCAAAATACGTTCTAAATCTAATCCCACACGCAGGATTTTCCAGTTTAAGTTCAGGCACCACAGTACATTTCATTATTTCCAGATCCAGATGTGATGTACAAATCAGGAGAATAATCCTTTAACCATCGGAACGTTCCAGGATCTTTAGCATTATACACAAGCTGAAGATTGTGCATGTCCATCCATTCATTTAGAATAGCTCCATTTTGGTCTTCTTTCTGGTATCCCCAGACATGACTATGACCATTGAAATCACCAACATACACAACTGGATGACTGAAGAATCTTACAGGTGGATTTGGCCAGTGGTTTGTAAATATTTGCATCCGTGGTGCTGGCAACTTCTACACCCAAAACAAAAATATCTGCCATTCTATCTTGGTAAGTTACTTTGTAGTCGGTAAGATGGGACCTGACATATGTTGCAATGCCATACTGTTCATCATTTATGGACCCAACCAGAACGTATTCGTAAATTTTACCTCTTCTGTAAAGATCTGCATCATTCTTGGTGTGAGTCTCCGGTATTACGGAAAAACTTCTCTTTGCAAATGAGTATAAGATACAGGATCTTTATTTTGGCTCTGCGCAAGTGTCCGGGGAGCTACACAGAAAGGCGATAGCACAGCGGGATGACTCATTTGCCAAGAGATATACTGCTTGATGTCTGGCCGATGTGATCTAATGCAGTAGGGATTAAGAAATAAGCCCCATGTCTTTACCGCAATAGTTTAGCATCCTGTGGTACTGACAGTGTGTTTAATGTATTAGCTTTGCAATAGCATAATTTCCATATGAATACAAAAGTTACTGTGTGTTTAACAGGTGACGTATACAGTAGAACAGCCTGTATTCATTGGATTGTGCTATGCGAAGCATTCTTCTGTTAGAGTGCCGCTTTCATTTCCTTCGTACATTTCCTGGGATCCTCCCTCCCCATAGGAATATAGTACATAATTTAGTGAAGAAGTTCCACATCACCGGGTCCATTCTTAGAAAACATGCAGGAGATGAACTATTTTAACAGAGGAAAAGCTTGAAGAAATGGGAGCTCTCTTGGAAAGAACCCCAACAAAATCCCTGTCGAGTTTCACCGTACAAGCTAATGAGTTATCTGCTGCCCAGAAAGTGTTAAAAGCCAAACAGTACAAACTCACTGCTGCCCAACCCAACGGTTTCACTGGAGTCCGGTATAGTAACTGGTCGCTTACTTTGGTATGTTGACCCAGAACTTTTATTTTTTAGTAGTGAGGCATGGCTGTACTTAAGTAGCTACATCAGTAATCAAAACAATTGCTACTGGAGTGCTGAAAATCTTCACCAGTTGCATGTCTGTTCACTTCATGATGTAAAGTTTGGTGCACAATAAGCTGTCACAGAATTATAGGGCCTATATTTTTCCATGAAACAACAAATGCTGACTGATATATAAACCTCATTCTCAGGCCATTCTTTCAAGAGCTGATGGAAGAAGAAAGGAGTAATGGTTATTTCATGCAAGATAATGAGACAGCGTACTGCTGATCAGTCTAAGGCAGGCCTTTCCAACTCGAGCACTTAGTGCTGGGGCGCACCAGCGCTGCACTCAGCAGCACCGTTCCCCTCCTTCCCCACCTACTCCACACAGTGCGTTGTATTTTACATCAAGAACAATTATGTGCAAAAAAATTTCACAACTTTAAATATCGGCAGTTCAAACAATTTTTAAAGGATCTCAAGGCAAAATGTAGCGACATTCCCTTTTATCGTATTGTGCGCTGGTTAAGTTCCGCGAAAGTGCTAGCAACCTTCTTTGCAATAATTGAAGAAATTGCTCTGTTCATGGAGATGAAAGGTTCTCCACAACCAACAATGGGTAGCTCATCTTGCTTTCTTGGCGGGCTAAACGTCTTATTTGAATGATTTAAATATTTCATTGCAAGGGAGAAACACATCGATTAGCACCATGTGTGATAGAATTAAGGCTTTCAAAATGCACAGTTTGTTATTGACAAGTCAGCTTGAAGCCAGAAATTTTGAAGGTTTTACTCCATTAAAATCATTGCATTTGTCTACTCACGAAAATATTAGAGACTATCAAACGTCATTACAGACTTTGCACCATAAATTCAATGCCCAATTCAAAGAAATGAATGATATGGCACCTCAAGTGAAATATTTATGACCCCATTTTCAGCGCGTCCTGAAAAATCACCATCCTATTTCCAAACAGGGCTGATAAAACTACAGTGCAACACAATTCTAAAGGACAAGTACTACCACTACAGCGGTGATTTAATTTCATTTTACAGAGGTGATCATCCACAAGAATTTCCCAGACTTGATGCACTTGCCTTAAAATTTACTTCAATGTTCGGTACAACTTATGCATGCGAACAGATGTTTTCAATTCTGAATTTAAATAAATGTAGAACTAGAACTTCTCTGTCTGATGTTGTCTTAGAGGCTGTGCTTAGAATTTCTACTGCCAAATCAATTGTACCCAATATTGGTAAATTAGGTGCCGCAAAATGATGTCAACAATCGACTTAAACGCTAAATGTACATTAAGGCAAACGCAATGTATGTACAGAATAAATTGTTTGTTTATGTGTTCACAGAATTGTCATAAATAATATTGTTTTTGTAAGCTGCGCGCTGACTTGATGACCTGTGGTTCTGCCTCTGGCACTTCCCCTCCTTCCCCCACCACCTCACCGGGGCTGCAGCACAGTGCCGGCGCTGCTGCCGGGGCCATGGGAGCACCTCAGTTGGAATCGTTTGGTCTAAGGAGATATTACGGGACATTTTCAAAGATCGCGTGGTTAATTATCCTGCTAGATCTCCTGATTCAAATCCCTCTGATGTTGTGTGGGTTTTATTTAACGTTGCACCAACACAAATAGGTCTTATGGCGACGATGGAAGAGGAAAGAGCTAGAAGTTGGAAGGACGTGGCTATGGTCTTAATTAAGGTACGAACTTCCAGGTGTTCTTGACCCTATACCTGCCATAAGAACAGATGCTGAGCACATGCAATACTAAAACCATCCATTCATAAATAATACCTCTCAATAAAAGAAACAAATTCCTCATTTCCCTACCTATATTTGTCCATGGTATCACATGGCAGAATAGCATTGCAGGGCTGCTATATCTTATTGCTTTGAGCCCATCATTGACAGGTGCCCACAGCTAATATGCGTATTTATATAAATGAATGTGTAATTTTTCATGTATTATAGTTAGGTTACATTTTTTCCCTTTAAATAACCTTTCATATGTTCAAAGTCATTCAAAAAACTTCTGGTTGGATGAATATTAACTGAAGGGAACTTAGGTTAAGGTTAAATTATGTTTATCACTTATAAATAACTGTTCATGTTTTCCAAGTTGGTCAGGAACCTCCCACTTCTATGCGTGTTGATGTAAGTGACCTCTGGAACTTTCATGTACCAAGGACCTCTATAAAGTATCCTAGATGTTTCTGGTTATCCTTAGGCAAAAAGCTGTGATGGTAAACTTATTTCAAGATAATTCTAGAACAGGAACCTACAAAGCATTTATTGATGCTATTGTAGAATCTTTCAGGTATCTTGTATAATACTATGTTGAAAGAATGCACAATCATCTTGAATCATGGCCACCACATATATAAACAGTATTGAAGTTAAGGGAGTACAAATCAAGTAAAGTGATGTGTTGATAGTTGGTGCGTTGTTCATGTTAGCATTTGAGCACAATGTAAGCCTATTGGAGTTATTGCATTGTGATGTTGATACTGCTACGGCACATAAACCATGATTTATTTTGTTCCTGTTGTATGTGTGCTGAAGTTAGTTGGAGTTACAGTTATGCAGTTGTAAGCTTGAGTTCAGTGCAGTTTGAAGTGTTTGCGTTACTGTCATATATCAGCTGTTTGAATACTGCTCATGGCAAATCGGTCGTGATCTATTATGTTATTTTGTATAAGTTCAGTCAGTCATTTGAAGTTATAGCTGTTGGAAGAGTTAGAGTTGTAGTGCTGTTGATTTTATGAATTGTAATAGTTCAAGCCGTTCAATATAATATGTGGATTAATTGATTTATTGTGTACATATTTCTATGTGCTAAGTTACTGTATTTGACTTAAGTGAAAATAAATAAATATATATATAAAAGTGTATGCAGTGATAATAGTGGCGTTATTATTTTTATTAAATTGCTGCATTTTATAAATGGTTGTGAATATTTGGGTTAACTTGTTTGAGCAGTGAGATACACTGCACCCCAGCAACCTTAAGGTCAGGTGTGGTTTCATGGATAAGATTCTTGTTTGCTGTTCTGTATATGTGTGTTCAAATCCCACACTGGACCCGTTTAGAAAAATTAAATTATAGTTTGCCCATTTCATACTGCACTGTCTTTAGCTAACGCTGTTCTCATCTTAAAAAAACATCCTCTGAGACAGCCAAATTTTGTGCATTTGAGTGAAACAGTGCAATTATCATTACATATTTATTAGGTTCAACTTTTTTATTTTTTGTTAAGAAGGAAGCCATACTTTCCAGTGTTGACTTAGTAAAGTGTAACATTAAAAACTTTTCAGTCTGTCAAACACACAACAATTTCAATGTAAATAATAACACTATGAACATATCTGTAAAATTACACACTATTACACAAAAAATGACATGTTTTGTTCTAGAAGAACATCCTCAGATTCTATCAAATCACTTAAAACATGTTTATATATGTACAGCGTTGTTTACGTTGTGTAAACTTGTCAATGATAGAGAGTTAGGTGATAATATGAACAAGTATTGACAAATAATGAGTAATGAGTACAGTATTAACATAATGAAAACACTTATCATAGGCCCTACTGAAGTGTTACAACTTATATTGAAATTACTGTGTATTTTACACACTGGAAAGTTTTTATGTTATACAGGTTCATCTAATCACATTTGGGAGAGAAGTAAGGTCTAGAGATTGTTCGCCAACAGGACAACATCAATGTTATAGACTGTCTATCTTCCAGCCCTATCAAAATAATGTGGGCTGAGACAAAGCACGGCATGAGGAAGAACTGGCCTGACCCCGCTCCAAGATGCCCTTTGGGATCTAACCCTTGATGCTTGGGAGAAGGTTGCCGAGAGTGAGCAACGTATTGCTCACCCTGTGGCTTCTGTTCCTCATAAACTTCAAGCGGTAATCGAAACAGAAGGCCTTTCTACAAGTTACTAGGTGAACTGGCAGGGTGGTTTGGATTCCATGTGAAAATACACATAATGCTAAACATTAGAGACAGGGACAGGGATTCAAACCTCAAATTACAACTACAGTATCTTACACTAACCATCTGTTTCACAGGGTGAGCTATTATTCCGCTGGTTAGCTCGTCGATACATTGATATACTTCTACTATAATACAGCAGTCCTCCTTACCTGTCTGTTGCCTTCAATTATAGGAATCAAAGACGAAGCCATTAATGTTATGTGTCTAATCAAAAGCAATAATGTGTCTTTTTCTCTATGCTTACCTTCTGAACTCAGCTATTAATGGACCAAATCGTATGTACTGCTACACAAAGAAATGAAATACGAAAATTATGATAACTATTTACATTACTGGAATTTTTGTTTGTAAACACTTTGATTACTACTGCCGTCCCTACTTTTACTGTATCATTGTATTTAATACGTTGTTTTATAACGTCAGCTTGCACACTTACAAGTCAATGAATTGTGTCGTGTACAAGAGTCTGCAATGTTACTTCAGCAGAGATCTGTCACCTTGAGAGCTGCCTTTGGAGGGGAGCACTTCAGTTTCGTTTCTCTCACAACAGTATAAGGTTGGACAAATATCACCGTTCCTAGATTTTGCCCCAACTCGTATGTTGGCATACTGTCTCTTTGACAACTCATGACCTATCAAGAACCCCTAAAGCTTCTGCTGCGTTATGACGCACGGGAGGCACTGATGGCGATTTGAAAGCTTTCTTATACCTCGTAGCCCTTTGCAGTGATGATCCCACAACATCCTTATGAATGCCTGCAGCATCACTTTTACCGTGAACCTAAGTGATACCTCCGCAACCAATACAAGTTCTTTATGAGTTTCCTCTTCTACTAAAGACTGCATATGTTTGGGTTTTATTTTATCTTCACTTTCAATTAAAAGTTTCCTTGGTCTTCCCATTCTTGAAGGACCAGGTGTCTCTGTTGCAAGTCCCTCTTCTTTATTAAATAATTGTACATCTCCATCTAGCCAAGCACTGCATTTGGGAAGAAAATGTTCTTTCTTTCTACCACACTGCTTCCATTTTATACCAAAATTACACTTAAGAGCACTTATATATTTAATAAACCTTATTCTTAGAAGAGTTATCAAAGTCATATTTGTGCACTATAAAATCATATAACGCTTCAGTAAAAGCCTTAATGTACAATACCTACTCGCTGAGTTCTCGTCTTTTCACAACACACCACCGTGCCTGCAGTTACTTCTGTAAACAATATTATATTTATCAAAAAGTTGCAAATATGGACAACCTTTTAAGGATGTAACTTGAAGAACACACTATAGGCCATATGTTATCGTCACGAATAGTTTTTTTATAAGTCTACGGGAATTTAATGAATTTGAAAGTGATCATTACTTTTTCACTGGTCACTGCTGACTCTGTAGAACACAATGAATATAATTTCAATAGTTATTATAGACATTAAAAATATAAGTGCTTACCCATTGTGACAACCTAATACCAAGATTACACTAATGCGTTTCTTCTTCACCACGTTATTACAAAGAGAGTCCCTTGTAAACTAATGCATCAAGAGGCATGCCATCGGAAGCGGGTGACGCATCGCAACTTCAGCGTTTATTTTATCTTGATTTATAACAGTGCGAGTCAAAAACAAACTCAGGCTACTGTAGGTCAAACAGTTGTAGACGAAATGCACAGGGTAAAATATTGTTTCAATTAACTTCCCGAACCGATTTTTGTCCAGCTAGATATGATTCCTGGCCCACTGTGCACTGGTGCCATGGAGGAGCATCACCACCTCCAGTTTCATTATCACTCTGCTCATGTTCACTTATATTATTCACCACTAAATCATCCAAGTCAGTTGTTTCTTCATCAATGTCACCATCACTGTCCACTCACTGTTCTAAAATATCAACTTCTGTGAGCGAACATGAAGTAGAAGTCATGTTTACATTCATATTTATCATCAGTAGACTTTCATAAACATCTGAGATTAACAGAGGTTACAAAGTCATACCGATTCCTGTGAACCATAGTAAATGGTGAAACTGTTCTCTTGAAGTCTTGGCAGGCAAATGTTCACTAGGCATGGGTTACATCTGAATGGTAATGGAAAAGCAAGTCTCTGTAGACAAATTGCTACAATTATCAACAGAGATTTGCAAACTAATATGCACTTAAGAAAACCCATACCACTAAATTGGCATATACAGGGAAACTTGCCAGAAAACCCAGACCCTGAAATCAAGATCTATGTACAAAGAACTGGGTTCCAGGGACGTTCTCAACTCATGAGTCAAATGCTACCCAATTACAACAGTCAAGTTTTAGGGAGGAAGGGGATATGAGATTGCTCTTGGTAAACTGTCAGAGTGTAGTAAATAAACAATTAAAATTCAGTACATTGATGGAATCTTAGCAGACTGATGTGGTGATAGGAGTAGAATCATGGTTGAGAGAAGGGGTGGGTAATAGAGAAGTATTTCCAGAAGGGTACACAGTCTATTGTAGAGACCGAGGAGATAAAAAGGGTGGGTGGGGTTTATTCTGGTGAAGGCAACTTATTGTTCACATGAATGGTTTACTGATTAAAGGGATGAAATATTAGGGATAAAATTAGTTTGTGATAATATGAAGGAGGTGGGAATTATAGGAACATTTAGGCCTGGAAGAGAGGGAAGAGACATGGAAATATTTGAGAAAATAATAGATTATACTCATAAAAACAATAATAATGATATGGTAATAATTGGGGGTGGGGGAGATCTAAACTTGCCTGAAGTTGAATGGAATGGAGCTGCAAGTGAATCCCATGAACAGAAACTGGCAAATAAGTTAATTTGGGAGGGAGGATTTACACAAGTAGTACAAGAACCGACTCGTCTCAACAACTTGCTAGATGTATTCTTGGTTAAACCATGGGAAATTGTTGATAAAACTGAGGTAATTGAAGTAATAGGTGACCATAAGGCTGTAATAATGGATGTAGGACTTGTACCCAAAATGCTTAATAAGAGGGTCACACAAGACAAGAAATTATACAGAAAAACTAAAGTTGATGAATTTGGGACTTACCTTAAATCACAATTCAGTTGTTGGATAAGTGAAGGGAGTAATGTGAATACACTTTGGGCTAAATTCAAAGGAATCGTTTGGGAAGGAGAGAAGAGATTTGTACCTGTTAAGAAGGGTAAAATGACCTCAGACCCTATTTATTATACAAGGGAAATAAGGAAATTAAAAAGAAAATGTAGAAAAGTAAACAGGAAAATCAAAGAGGGTAGAGATAATAGAGAAATTAGAAAACAGCTAATGAGGGAACTGAATAGAGTGAAAAAGGAAGCAAAAGAGAAATATATGAATGGCATACTTCAAGAGGGTAATGACCACAAAGGGAAATGGAAAAAGATGTATTCATATATTAGGAATCAAAAAGGATAAGGAATCCAAATTCCTACAATGGTAGGAGAAGGGGGTGAACACTATTCAACAGATACTGAGAAAGCAAATCTATTTAGAAGGGAATTCAGAGATTCAGTAGATGATTGTCAGGAGTTGGAAACCAAAACAGAAGATAGAGAGGGAGAGACACAGAGGGAAACAAGAAGCTTCTCAATCACAAATGAAGATATTTTCAGAGAAATCCAACTGCTTCAGCAAAGAAAAGCAGCAGGAAGTGATCAAATTACTGGGGAGGTATTAAAGACAATGGGGTGGTACATAGTGCCTTATTTAAAATTTCTCTTCGACTATGTCATAAATAATAGTGTAATACCAAAAGAATGGAAGGAATCTATAATAATACCAATTTATAAAGGAAAGGGTGATAAAAGGAAACCAGAGAACTACAGACCAATCAGCCTGACCAGTATAGTTTGTAAAATACTGGAGAGTTTATTAGCAAAGTACATCAGAGGGATATGTGATGATAAAAATTGGTTCATGAGGAGCCAGTATGGATTTAAAAGAAATTTTCTTGTGAGGCACAACTGGTGGGATTTCAGCAGGACATATCAGATCAATTGGATTCAGGAGGCCAGTTAGATTGCATAGCCATAGATTTTTCCAAAGCCTTTGATAGAGTGGAACATGGAATATTATTAAAGAAATTGGAGGGAATAGGATTGGGCGTAAGGGTTATACGTTGGATAAGAACATTTCTAAAATCAAGGGTTCAGAAAGTCAAAGTAGGAAATAATATATCACAGGAAGAGAAAGTTTGGAAGGGAATCTCACAGGGTAGTATAATCGGTCCGTTACTTTTCTTAATATACACAAATGATTTAGGGAACAATATAACATCAAAAATAAGATTGTATGCAGATGATATAATTGTTTATAGGGAAATAAATAACATTGAGGATTGTTCAGAATTACAAAGGGACCTTGAAAGTATCCAACAATGCGTTGAAGAAAATAATATGAAGGTTAATGGAGGCAAATCAACTGTTACAACTTTTACAAACAGGAGCTTTAAAACTGAATTTGAATATACTTTGGATGAGGTAGTTATCCCAAAAGATGGCAAGTGCAAATACTTAGGTGTGAGATTTGAAAGTAATTTGCACTGGAAGGGTCATATTGATGACATTGTTGGGAAAGCATACAGATCATTACATGTCATAATGAGGCTACTTAAAGGATGCAACAAAGAATTAAAAGAAAAAAGTTATTTGAGTATGGCTCGTCCATTATTGGAATATGCAAACAGTGTTTGGGATCCTCACCAAGAATACCTAATAAAAGAAATAGATAGTGTGCAGAGGAAAGCAGCAAGATTTGTAACAGGGGATTTCAGGAGAAAAAGTAGTGTATCAGAAATGTTAGAGGAACTTGGGTGGGAAACTTTAAGTAAGAGAAGGGAGAAAACTAGAGTTATAGGATTACATAGAGCCCATACAGGAGAAGAAGCATGGGGAGAAATCCGTGAGAGGCTTCAGTTGGAAAATAATTATATCGGCAGAACTGACCACAAGTATAAAATTAAAAGGAATTTTAGCAGAAGCGACTGGGGTAAATTTTCATTCAATGGGAAGGGCGTGAAGGAGTGGAACAGTTTACCAGGGGTAGTGTTTGATCCTTTTCCAAAATCTGTACAGGTATTCAAGAAGAGAATAAACAGCAACAGGGAAAATAAATGAAATGTTAGAGGGCATTCGACCAGTGCAGGCTATTGTAAATAAAAAATGTGTGTTAAAAAAAAAATTAAATCCAGCCCCTGGTCCATGGAGTTTGGACAGCCAAAGTAGGGGACTGCCTGTAGGGGTGAAGTACAGTGGGGACTTCGAGGGCCCCGGGACCACTACGGTAGCTGTGAAGGCCCTTCAGGAACTCTGAAAAGTGGTGGCAAAAGGGGGCTCTGGTTAAGACGCAGCAGGTCGTTATGCTACTTAGGTTCCAAAATGGGTTTAAAAAAAGTAAATAAATGCAATGTAAATTTTAATCTTATACCAGTTGCATAGTTTTATTTGAAGTAATTCCAGATACTGTATATGAGTTGACTATGTTTGTAAGTATAGGAGATATTATAAGTAGAATTTTGTAAACAATATAAATTTATTAAGGATGATCTGTTTGTTTAACAGAAAAAATTGTATATTATTGTATTCTAGAAAAAAAAATTCTTCTCTTGTTAATTTAATATTTAGTGCTTGACAATAACGTATTTTAGTGTACCATTTGCCACCAAGGTAGACACCTCATTTGCAAATAAAGAGATTTTGATTTGATTTGAAGTGAGACAGCAGCACAGCCATCGTACGAACGCTGCAATTGTCATGTCGAGTGGAGCGTTAATGTTGGCCGCATTTGACGTAGGAATGCAAAAGGTTAACAGATGAAAGACCAAGTTGAAACTTACCTTTCTTTTTATATTAATAAAATACTACACATACATTGCATGTGATATCTTAGCATACAGTGTACAAAATTACATACTCTTTCACAATATTTGCAATTGTGTATTCTACAAAGTGCAATTTAGATTTATCAGTCTCAGGAACCAAGGGCAATATGTACAAAAGATCTATTGACAAACTGAAAACACATTTATAAGGCTATAATTTTTCCCTACGATGCAAGTACTGGCACACAGTAAAGGAGAAATTATTGCACTACAGATATGTGACACTTTGCTGATTTTAAACTTGTACAAAGTGCAGAGCACATCTGCACTTCCATACTTTCTTGTCAACTGATTACAATTTATGCACACAAACTAAGTATAAAAGAAGCTTTTACTTTCCAGGGAAGGTATAATAGAAGAAAAAACAATGCAATAGAGACAAATCCATTATACAAGAATAAACAGAAGATTTTAAAAGTAATAAGCTCCATCCATAATCATGTGTCTTTAAGAATGCTGATGCCTTTGTCCTCGGTAATACATACTGCTTTTTCATGTATGGATCCATTACTTGTACTGCTTAGCCGGAATAACACTCAGAGTAACAAAAATATTAATACATATATGGGCTTATGCCATGTCAAGAAAAGAAGGTGAACCTCTTCATGTTTCGCTGTCCTGGTGTTTTTCCAAATTCGTACGTTCGTCATCAGCAGTTGGTTCATTCCCAGTTACGTGTGTACACCGGTTATGCCCCCCCTCACATCGTTATCATCCTCTGGTTTTCTCCACACACTTTCTTTCCATTCTTCAGCTCTGTTCTATCCTGGTGTCTTTCTTTGCATTTTATCAGTTTATATTTATTTCTTCTACCACACTCGTCCCTGATTCGTCACTTTTACTCCTCACGCACACGCGGGGTGAGCCACCTGGTGACGAACGAGCGTACCACTACAGCGTTCTTAAATTCAAACTTTCATCATTGTTGAAGACTTCCTCGTGAACAGTTGAGATCATCTTTGAAGGCGCGAAGCAAAGTTCTCTGCAAAACGTAAAGATTTTCACCTCGTTTTCTTAACATGGTATGAGCCCCCATCATGTCTACAAGTACGAGCTGTGAAAGTGTCAATGTTGAGATATTCATACATTTCTCAATGATGATACACTGTCCACATCATTCAGTAAATTACTTGTGCCTTGATTTAGAAGAATTAACATTCTCAAACATTTGTAACAGTAGCTTTTATAATGAGTATTCGAATCTCTCAATTAACATACATACTGTTACCTACCAAGATACTGCTTGGAGCATTCGAGAAAAAATTCTTTGGAACCCTGGAATAGATATTATACACTTTTTTGCTACTTATTTAATGTTGTACTAATACATCAAAGGTCTTCGGCGACACAAGGATGGCAAGGAAGCACCCGTGGTCTTACTCAAGGAACAGTGCCTGGTGTGAAAATGGAAAAACCATGGAAAACCATCAGCTACGGAACACACAGAGCAATTTCAACCAAACTTGGTACACATATTACTTACAATCTGCAGATACATTCCTAACGGTGGGGATGGGGAGGGGGTAAGATATAAAAATAATAAATTATCAATATTACTGTCAAATCCATAGTTTTTTATGATGATGATGCTTGTTGTTTAAAGGGGCCTAACATCTAGGTCATCGGCCTCTAATGCTATGAAATGAGATGAAATGCAATGATAATTTAAAAGTCCAAAATTCATCCACTGACCAGAATTCAAAACATGATGAAGAAGAGCGAATGGATGAATATGAATTTAAAACAATCAGTGGATCCAACTCGCAATGCCTTGCCTTCCCAGAAACTATATTACTGACCAATGGACTGCTTCCAAAGCAAAATCCTGAATCGATGATGCTTGCTTTCTAAAGGGGTTCAAAGTTCAGGTCAACGGCCCCTCATGACACTTAACGCTAGAAAAGTAGAACCATGGTATTTCTCAAGTTGCGGTACTAATCAAAAGTAGCGAAGACTCACGGTGTTCCACACAAGATGGTACTACTCACAAGTATTGTACATCGTACAAGTTACGCAGACCTATGGTGTTCCTAACACAATGGCGCCACTCATAACCAACACAAACCGATAAGGTTCCTCACCGAGTGTACTATCCACAGGGACTCACACTATCCCGTGGTGTTCCTCAACATAGTGGGGATCAATCACAGGCAACGCTGACCCACGGCGCTGCTCAAAGCCAACGCAAACCGAGAAGGCTCCTCACCGAGTGTACTAACCACAGAGACGCGCCATATCCCGTGGTGTTCCTCAACATAGTGGGGACCAGTCCCAGGCAATGCCGACCCACGGCGCCGCTCATAGCCAATGCAAACCTAGAAGGCTCCTAACTGAGTGTACTAACCACAGGGACTCGCACTATCCCGTGCTGTTCCTCAACATAGTGGGTACCAATCACAGGCAGCGCTGACCCACGGTGCCGCTCATATAGCGGTACAACTCACAGGCTACGCCCAGACCTGCGGTGTTGCTCACATGGGCACGACACACGGCTACTGGAATCCACCCAGGCAGGCTCTTTACTGCTACTAATTACAAACCCATTTCGTACCGAATATAGTGGTACAACTCGCAAGTACAGGCAACCCATGGTGTTCCCCGTGTGATGGTACGAATCAAAAGTAGTTTCATGGTTCTAATTCAATCATCCCTTGGTCACCCCTTTTAGTCGCTTCTCACGACAGGCAGAGGATACCGTGGGTATATTATTTGTCTGCGTCCCCCACCCACAGGGGGTAAAGAGAGAGAGAAAAGAAGAAGAAAGAAGGGATGTCACTTAGAACGATGAAGTAACGGACGAAGAAAGGCAAGGGCCACGAAGAGCGTGAAATGAAAGACTCCCTAGGCCTCGAATGATCTAATACCGCCAGGGTCGGAAAAGAACAAGAGTCGACCAAGGGAGTTCGGACAGGATAGACGAAAGTGAGGAGCCTGGCACAAGTAAGTGCAAGCAATGCCAAGACTCAGCTAAGGATCCCATGGTCGCCAATCCACACTCCCAAGTTGAGAGCCCCTTGGGCCCCTGTTAGTCGCCTCTTACGACAGGCAGGGGATACCAAGGGTGTATTCTACATGTGCATCCCCCACCCACAGGGGATGCTGTGATAACTGGGTGACCAGCAACCACTGTTATGAAGGTGGGAATAATTAATGTTATGGCCCTGACTGGCAAGTCAGAAGAATTGATTGACTTTATGGAGAAAGAGAATGTTGCAATGATGGGACTGGGTGAGGTCAAGTGAAAGGGAAAGGGAATGAAGGAGGAGGATGAACAAACAGTAGGATCCTATGAGAGAAGAGAGATCCACTCTCATTTGGTTCAGCAACAAGGGATACATCATATATCATTTCTTCCCATAAAACTCTTCCATTTCTTGAATTTCAGTTATCTACTAATCATCGCACAATCAAATTACTTTTAATATAGCCATAATTTACATAATATAATATAGACAAACTTACTGTAAAAATATTTTTGGGCGTAAGCAGATTGTATTGTTGTATCAGTGTTACTGTTATACAGGATGTTTCAAAAAGAATATATATATTTCGAATGCATATATTTTATTAGACTGTAAGACAAACAAATATGAAACTTTACACACATATGTACGAACCTCTCAAGTTCAGATTACAGATGTTCAATATGTCCTCCATCAGCGACACGAACAATATCACATCGATACTCAAATTCCTCCCATACTCGGGCAAGCATGTCCTTAGTCACTGATGTTATGGCAGTACGGATCCGGTTCTTCAACTCTTCCAGGTTCTGTGGAGTGGTGGTACATAAACGTTGTCTTTAACAAAACACCACAGGAAGAAGTCACAGGGTGTCAAATCCGGTGACCGTGGAGCCCAGCTGAGACATGCTAAGTCACCAGCTCCTTGACGACCAATCCAACAGTTCGGTAGAGTTTCATTCAGATATTCACGCACTTGGCGACTCCAGTGAAAATGAAAAATGAAGTTGTCTTCGTGCAGCCTCGGAAACAACGAGTTTTGTAACATAGCGAGATACTGCTGACCGTTAACCCTTCCATCAAAGAAGAATGGGCCGTGAACAGATGATCAGGATATCGCACAAAACACAATGACTTTGGGCGAATCTCGTACATGTTCAATGACTGCATGTGGATTCTTTAGGCCCCAAATTTGAACACTGTGTTTGTTCACCTGACCACTAACATGGAAAGTCGCTTTATCACTGAACACGATGCATTGTGCAAAAGTGTTATCACTGTTAATAGCATCAAGAATCTCATTACAAAATGCCACACGTTTGCGTTTGTCATCAGGACGCAGAGCTTGTAACAGCTGTAAGTTGTACAGCTTGAAAACCAACCGATGTCTCAAAACATGCCAAATCGTTGTTGTAGGCAGTTGTAACTACCAACTGGCACGATGAGTTGATTTTGAAGGACTACTTTGGAAAGCAGTTTCTATTCGTGCAACATTTTCTTTACATACACATCCTGTATCTACAAAGTGTCGATACCATCTGCGAATGTTCCACCCATTTGGAGGATCAATCTGGTACCTCAACCTGAAACGTCTTTGCACTGTAATGACGGAATTACACTTCGCAAACTGGAGAACACAAAATGATTTCTGCTACGGAGTAGTCATTTTATACATATGACGGTTACCAAGCAAAACAGAAGACAACTTACATCTAGCAGCTATTAATATAAACTAGACTATGTATTAGCTTCTCCAATAGCCGAGCCGAGGCGCAGCAATAGTTTGGACAAAATAATACTTTGTAATACGTATATTCTTTTTGAAACACCCTGTATTGAGGGAATAGCAAATCGCATGCAGGTTAATACAAGGCACAATCCAAAGAAGACAAATATAAACAATCACAATTATTACTGTAGTTTAACAGGTGAGGAAGTGCCCACTATGTTTTCGTGAAAACGTTACGTGATTTAAGAATGAGTTTGGGTGAAATGAAAGACACATTGGATAATCAGTTTAATACAATTTTATGGTTGCCTAGCAATACAGATAGCTAATCATATAGCTCGAGCATGCGAGCCATTCCCTACCTGTTGGCAAGTGCGCGTATGTAAGTTGTATAATTCTGTGTGTTAAGAAAGAAGCCATACTTCCAGTGTCGACTTTATTCTGTTGAACACACAAGTTCAATATAAATATCACACTATGACATATCTGTTAAAAACATATTATTAAACAAGGTGTAAAAATACACACTTTTTAAAAAATTTGCTATTTGCTTTACGTCGCACCGACACAGATAGGTCTTATGGCGACAATGGGATAGGAAAGGGATGGGACTGGGAAGGAAGCAGCCGTGGCCTTAATTAAGGTACAGCCCCAGCATTTGCCTCGCGTGAAAATGGGAAACCACGGAAAACCATCTTCAGGGCTGCCGACGGTGGAGTTCAAACCCACTATCCCCCGGATGCAAGCTCACACCTGCGCGCTCCTAAACGCATGGCCAACTTGCCCGGTTATATACACACTATTTGAAGAAAATGAAGAAATTCTCACATTTCCGATCACTATTAAGAGAGTTGGTGGTATAGCGCTTGGTTTCGATACGAGCCAATGAAACAGCGATGGTTTTTCAAATGCCTTACATTTACGCTGCAGTGGAGACAAAGCACGACTTCATTAAGAGAAGTTCCGAATTTTAAATTCTTAAGTGTCTGGACTGAAATAAACAAATATTTCCAAATATTGAGTATGACTTGATAGAATCTGACGATGTTCTTTTAAGAAAGAAATATGTCATTCTTTGCTTTATAGTGTATATTTTTACAGGTACGGGGCATTCAGTATATAATGTAACACATTTTATTTCTCAGTCAATTTCGGTTTAAAAAATTGGAATTTTGTTTGGGACATCTTTTAATATTTTCCCTTTGTCTCGTAGAGCTTCATTAATTTCCGATAGCTGGCAGCGCTATAACTAGCCTTCAAAATGGCGTCTGTAATGGAGGTGCATACCAAACAGAGAGCAGCTACTGAGCTTCTTTTGGCAGAAAACCAGGGCATCACAGATATTGATAGGTGCTTGCAGAATGTCTATGAAAATCTGGCAGTGGGCAAAAGCACACTAAGTTGTTGCAAGGGGCGTGTTTCATCATCACAACAAGGTCAAGCAAACCTGTCTGATCTCTTGCGTGCTCACCAGCCGCACACAGCTGTGACACCTGCAAAGTTGGGACGTGCGGACACCCTTATTCGAGGTGATCGACGGATCACAGTCAAACACCTCGCTGCTAAACTTAATGTCTTTGTTGGTAGTCCTGACACACTTATCCACCAGTTGGAGTATTCAAAGCTTTCCTCGGTACCTAACGGAAGACCATACAGAGGAAAGGAGAAACATCTGTGCAGAATTGCTTGCTTGTTATGAGACTGAAGGTGAAAAACATTGTCGCAGGTGATGAAACGTGCTTTCATCACTTCGAACCAGAAACAAAGCGGCAATCCATGGAGTGGTGTCACTCCAACTCCCCCACGAAGAAAAAGTTCAAAACAGTACCCTCAGCTGGTAAAGTCTTCTGGGACTCTGAAGGGGTTATTCTGTTCGATGTCCTCCCTCGTTGTGAAACGATCAACTCTGACGTGTATTGTGCTTCTCTTAAGGAAACTGAAGAAATGCATTTGTAGACACACAAAAATGCAAATGAACTTCTCCTTCTCCACGAAAACGTAAGACCTTACACAAGTCTGCGCACTCGACAGGTGCTCACAGAACTTCAGCGGACTGTTTGTCCTTGTGCACCCTACAGCCTGGATTTCGCACCTTCTGACTTCCATCTGTTTGGCTCAATGAAGGATGCACTCCACGGGAAGCACTACGTGGATGATGAGGAAGTTATCAATTCAGTATGACATTGGCTCCCACATCGACCAGTCAAGTGGTACCATGCACGCATACTGGCCGTCACATTACAGTAGGACTGAACGGAGATTATCTTGAAAAATAGGGTATTGTAGGAAAAGGATGAGGGAATAACTTGCTGTATTTGAATCCTCAATAAAAAAACTTGCGTTTAGAAAAATAACGTGTTGATTGAACTCCCTTCGTATGTTACAGTGTAATATTTATATTTAACTTGTACCGAGCTCAATAGCTGCAGTCGCTTAAGTGCGGCCAGTATCCAGTATTCGGGAGATAGTAGGTTCGAACCCCACTGTCGGCAGCCCTGAAAATGGTTTTCCGTGGTTTCCCATTTTCACACCAGGCAAATGCTGGGGCTGTACCTTAATTAAGGCCACGGCCGCTTCCTTCTCACTCCTAGCCCTTCCCTGTCCCATCGTCACCATAAGACCTATCTGTGTCGGTGCGACGTAAAGCAAGTAGAAAAAAAAAAAAAAAAAAAAAAAAAAATTAAACTTGTGTACTCCACAGACTGGAAACCTTTTAAGTTGCATTTAACTCAGTCAACACTGGAAAGTATGGCTTCCTTTTTAACAAATTTGTGAAGGATGGTCAGACAGTGACAAGAAAACACTTCTGAAAGCATGAAAACAGTTTGATACCATCACAAACACTAGGTACAGAATAAATTCCCTGTCCTTCAGTATTTTACTGACAAAGGATTA
Organism: Anabrus simplex; assembly: GCF_040414725.1. Taxonomy (NCBI): domain Eukaryota; kingdom Metazoa; phylum Arthropoda; class Insecta; order Orthoptera; family Tettigoniidae; genus Anabrus; species Anabrus simplex. The sequence continues at coordinate 1,792,213,129 of NC_090265.1, read as the reverse complement.
TTTCATTACAGAATACAAATAACTATCACAGTCAGAAACCAATCAATGTTTCAATCCCCAAACACAATGGAAAACTAAAGCCCTACTTTTAACTTCTATTTACTTCTATTTCACGTTTCACATACAAATTTTATAAACATACGAGTTGAATTACAAATAAAATACAGTTACAATCCAGTAGCGTGCCTTGCAAAGCATCAACCAATTAGTAGTTACCTTTTAAAGCATTTTGATTGTCAATAAACTCTTCTACCACTATTTTCAACATGAATAGATATTGAAATTAACTTTCATCCTACGAGGCTGTGTTCCATACATATAGTACGTGATGGTGATAGATGATTTGCATGCATTCTACAGTGTGGTGGCAGGAGTGTCATATCTGTATCTTAGATCCTTTTCAACAGAACAAATATGACCTAGGCCACCATAGCTGAATGATAGAGCAACAGACGCAAAATCGGGAGGTTGTGGGTTTGAATCCCACTGGTGTCGGGTTGGCCAATTTTTTTCCTGTACTTGACCTCTCTTTGTTATGTATTATATGTACGGAACACGTCCTTATAGGTTGAAAGTTAATTTCAATTACAATACAGTCGCGACAATATAAATTTAAATTAGAGCATTAAAAAAATGGAGGATAGTTAACTTTTAACTGAGGGGCTCAGTGAAAGGAGGATCTTTATCAAGGAATATGGCTTTATTGCAAAGTATTCAATACATAAACTGAGATTATACAATGATACCTCAAGTAGCCAGTTTGAAAGTCAAGCTATCTTCAAAGCACACAGTAGACTTCAATCATACTACCACAGTTTAATAGTCCAGGCATAAGAACTTCATTCACCATATGTAAACATTCTTCATGGACATAATCAATGACATATGTCAGAAACATTCTCTACATACAAATAATTCACTAATAATGGGGACAACAAGAATACAAAATAAAAAAGTTTCTTCAACTACAGTATAGTTATTGCAAGGAATTCAAACTGTAGTAAGCTGTAGTTCAATGAGAGGTGCATTTACACACCAAACCAAACCAAACCCCATGGCACGACAACCCTGAAGGGCCATGGCCTACCAAGCGACCACTGCTCAGATTACAAGGTGTCGTGTGGACAGCACGATAAATGCTCTTGGCCAATATTCTTGGCATTCTAGACCAGTGCTGCAACCTCACCATCAGATACAGTAGCTCCTCAATTGTAATCACGTAGGCAAAGCGGACCTCAAACAAGCCCTCAGATCTGGGTAAAAATCCCTGACCTGACCGGAAATTGAACCCGGGGCCTCTGGGTAAGAGGCAGGCGTGCTACCCCTACACACCACGAGGCTGGTGGTATATTTGCAAGTTATTTTCATACAGAAGAGGGGTGTAAAACTAATAATCCCTCAAAGGAATTTGCGTCTCAACTACCGGTAACTTCATTGAATATGATTTAAGATAACGCAACATAATATTACAAGAGTATCCAACAAAGAAAGATTGTCATTAAAAAGTACGGAAACTTACCCTTTTCTTTAGCAAAAACATTTTCTTTTACTTTTAAAAGTTCAAACTGAACAAGATATTTTCTTTCCAAAACTCGTCATTGAATTTTTCCAATTTGAAAACTTCGGCACTCTTCTGTTGATCAAACAAAAACCAACAAGGTTCCATTCTTCTCCTGCCTCCAAAGCTCCAGCTCAACTTTTAATCAGTACACCAAAGCTAAACCAAACTTCAATCAACATTTTTATAAACGTCGATTATATTATAATGTTATTTTTAACATGTAATTTTAAAATTATTCCAAGAATGTTGTAGAACAGAACTACAATAAAGCAGCTTATACAGACAAAAATATTTTTAAATATCCTTGAAAGGACATGTACTCATTAGTATTAAGTCATTGTATAAGTATTTTTTGAAATCAATCAATCAATCAATCAATCAATCAATCAATCAATCAATCAATCAATCAATCAATCAATCAATCAATCAATCAATCAATCAATACTAATCTACATTTAGTGCAGTTGCCCAGGTGGCAGTTTCGGTATCTGTTGTTTTCCTAGCCTTTTCTTAAATGATTTCAAAGAAATTGGAAATTTATTGAACATCTCCCTTGGTGAGTTGTTCCAATCCCTAACTCACCTTCCTATAAATGAATATTTGCCCCAATTTGTCCTCTTGAATTCCAACTTTATCTTCATATTGTGATCTTTCCTACTTTTAAAGACACCACTCAAACTTATTCGTCTACTAATGTCATAAAGTCAAATAAATATGTTTATTTGTTTCACCTTTTCAATACATAACATGTAATATTAATGTCATTCCACGCCATCCCTCCAGTGACAGCTCAGAACATACCACTTAGTCAAGCAGCTCGTCTTCTTTCCCCCAATTCTTCCCAGCCCAAACTTCGCAACATTTTTGTAACACTACTCTTTTGTTGGAAATCACTCAGAACAAATCAAGCTGCTTTTCTTTGTATTTTTTCCAGTTCTTGAATCAGGTAATCCTGGTGAGGGTCCCATACAAGATTTATATGCCTCCCCTTTACATCCTTACTACAACCCCTAAACACACTCATAACCATGTGCAGAGATCTGTACCCTTTATTTACAATCCCATTTATGTGATTACCCCCATGAAGATCATTCCTTATATTAACACAATGATCCCCAAAAGGAACTTTCACCCCATCAACGCAGTAATTAAAACTGAGAGGACTTTTCCTATTTGAGAAACTCACAACCTGACTTTTAACCCCGTTTATCAACATACCATTGCCTACTGTCCATCTCACAACATTATCGAGGTCATGTTGCAGTTGCTCACAATCTTTTAACTTATTTATTACTCCATACAGAATAACATCATCTGCAAAAAAGCCTTACCTCTGATTCCACTCCTTTACTCATATCATTTATATATATAAGAAAACATAAAGGTCTAATAATACTGCCTTGAGGAATTCCCCTCTTAATTATTACAGGGTCAGACAAAGCTTCGCCTACTCTAACTCTCTGAGATCTATTTTCTAGAAATATAGCAACCCATTCAGTCACTCTTTGGTCTAGTCCAATTGCACTCATTTTTGCCAGTAGTCTCCCATGATCCACCCTATCAATTGCGATACAGTCCATTTAACCTCCTGAATCCAAGAAGAGTGACAATACAGTATTTTAATGAGATATTTAATTGCGATGCTATGGCTGAGATCTTCAAAAGAAGAAGAAATGTATTTTCATTTGTAAGGTGAGGTGTATTGATTAGGTAGACTAGAAAACTAAATGAATATTCTTAATTAAGTTCTATCAATACAGACCAATATAATGAAATTTGTTAATTGTAACATACAACTCAGTCGGGCAGCTTGTCTCCTTTCTCCCAAGTCTTCCCAGCCCAAACTTTGCAAAATTTTTGTAACACTACTCTTTCGTCGGTAATCACTCAGAACAAATCGAGCTGCTTTTCTTTGGATTTTTTCCAGTTCATGAATCAGGTAATGCTGGTGAGGGTCCCATACACTGGAACCATACTCTAATTGGGGTCTTACCAGAGACTTATATGCCCTCTCCTTTACATCCTTACTACAACCCCTAAACACTCTCTGCTGAGTTGAATACCAAGTGTGTGTTATTTTTATATAATGAGTAAAATGTTTTTGACAAAATTCTAATAATATCCATGAAGTGTCATTTACTGTACTTCAGTTCAGTTTGATATCCATTGTGTTTTATATAACTAAAATATTCAACATTATTTTAAGTTTTCATAGACAACATGAAACATTTTAACAAGTGTAATATATTTGAAACCAAATTAGTTTACATTTAATGCAATAGGATCTTCTTGCAGTGAGCCACTCAGTTCTATAAATAAGAATATACAGTATGTTCTTACCACACATAACATGGATTGATGGAAACATGTTTAACTTACATTACCTACAAAAAACCCACTTTACCAACAAAATAAATCGAAAGAAAGAACGAAAGACTTCTACAAAACAACCATTAAAATCAAAACAAACAAAAACATGCCAAATATTGGTCAGTTTGGGAGGACTTTATGCTGGAAAATGTAGCACTGGAATAGGATTTCTTTGAGATCTCAGATTTTCCCCATGAATTCCATTCCACTAAAAGAGTCACATCATGTGCCGATCTAGTTATAAGTGGAGGGAAGTGCTTTCTGCAGAGTGCAGTTGCAGCAGATTGTTGAAGAGTGCCCTCTAAGTTCCCGTGCAGGAAACTGCCGAGATTTCTTGGACACTACACCAGAAGTGGTAAGACTACATCATTTTGCCATTTGTACGTTTGTAAACATTTTTGTTACAGTTCATATCGTTTTCTTTTCATTGAATATGTAACAGTAACTCAACTCACATTTACAGTAAGCCTAATTTAATAACGTAAATGGTTTCCTAGTGACTCCTTGGTTGACTGGTCAGTGTTGAGGCCTTCCGTTCAGAGTTTCCTGGGTTCTATTCGCGGCTGGGTCAGGGATTTTAATCACGCCTGATTAATTCTTCTCGCTCAGGGACTGGGTGTTTGTGTTTGTTCCAACACTCTCCTCGTCATATTCAGACAACACACCACACTACCAACCGCCACAGAAACACGCAATAGTGATTACATCTCTCCATATAGGGTTCGCGTCAGGAAGGGCATCCAGCCGTAAAACAGGGCCAAATCCACAAGTGCCACACAGTTATGCCCGCTACCCCACAGGTATGGGAAAAGCGATGGAAGAAGAAGAAGAAGAAGAAGAGTTTTGTAGGGAACTTCATAAAGTGGAACGAAACGCCACCAAACTAAGATAATATTGAGTCATAATTTCAATCCACAGGAAGTGAAATCCTCTTTAATAGAAACACAACGTACTGGTATAACATAAATTAAGAGTCAAAGTTGGCAATTTCTGCTGCATCTGGTGAATTCCTCTAGTTTGGGAATTGGTTGTTTGTCTTCATTTGAACAACAGACACCACACTAGTAACTGAGATAGATGTAGTTTGAGTTACATAGTTGTGAGCTTGCATTTGAGAGATACTGGGTTTGATTCCGACTGTTGGCAGCCCTGAAGATGGTTCCCCACAGTTTCACATTTTCACACCAGACAAATGCTGGGGCTGTACCTTAATTATTGCTATGGTCAGTTCCTTCCCATCCCTAGTTACGTCTTACACCATTGCCAATGTAAGACCTGTCTGTGTCAGTGCAACTTAAAATAAATGAAAACAAAAGTTAAAACGTGTAAAGGCTGATTTTTGTATGGGAACAGTGTCAGAAAGAGTATCCAATTGTAAAACTGGGCCAGGTCCATACGTACAACATAGAAACCAGAAGCGACAGAGAAAGATTTCTATGCAGCAAAGGTTTTTACATTGTATAAAATAATGAAGCATTACAAAAGGTTATAATGTCAAGATTATTTTACTTAATGCCAGCTCCATGGGGTAGGTACAGTGTATGTACCTTTTACCTGAAAGTCTTAGGTTCTGATGGCAGGAGAGTTTCCAGCTGCATTCATGAACTCTTTGGCCTACAATATTTCTTATCTCTTCCCTTTACATATAGTCTCTGACCAGCTAATGAAGCGAGCATGAAGTGAAACAGATGTTTAAAAAAAAAAATAATAATAATGAACTACACTGAATATGTACACAGAATGTGATATTAGTATTTCTGCTAGTAGTGATAATGATTCGAATAATTGTTCATATGATGATCTTGTTGGCATTTCTAGTGAAATTGATGAAGATATTACGTTGGAAGCAGTAGTGATGGTAGGAGATACAGAACGTTAGGCTGGAAATACGACACGATCTAATATAATTTCATTCACTGGAAATCCTAGTGTAAGGGTTCAATCATTACCAGAGGTGAGTGTGACTGTTTTGAACTATTTCTAACAGATGATGATGGAAGTTTGGTAGTGATTAAAACCAATTCTTATGCTAAAAAATGCATTTAAAACCTTGTAAATAAATCTCTGCATATAACGGCATGATTTTAGAAAGTAACTCTTGTGAAATTTGACAGTTTATTGCATTAGTTTTCTTCATAGGTATAATTCAAAAGCTGGAGATAAATATGTATTGAGTACAAGACAGGTCTCAAAAAATACAAATAAAACACCAAAAGAAAGGTAAAGAAGAACTGTAAAATAAGCTTTTAATAACCACTGAAGATTATATGAATGTGTTAGCATCATTTTCCTTTAACAACTGCCATTAATTCCTTCAAATATAGAATTTCCACTGAAAAAACCTCACCTTTCTGGCATAAGAGCTTGTGAGAACCTGCCAATGAAGGGGTTAAACTTCCATTTTAATGTCAAATTTAATAAATATATAAATATGTTTAAACTTTGCTGGTGACCCAAGCAAACACTTTAAATTCAGAGCTGCTTTCAAGAAGGGAAGACTGGTATAAAGACTGTGATTATCTTTTAAAAAATAAATTTCAGAATAATAATAATAATAATAATAATAATAATAATAATAATAATAATAATAATAATAATAATAATAATATTAATAATGAACATAAACATTTATCCTTAAAGCAGACTTGGCTATGGAAGTCTAGGAAACATAACAGAAATTATTCCATCAATGAAAAGTATTGACTTATGATTAAACAAAAATATCCACTTTATTATTTAATTCAATTCAATCCAAATAACAGAGAAATTAACTGAGTTTATTATATTTCAGCAAATCTTAATTATCAAAGCCACAGCAGTTTAGTAACTAAGATATTAAACTTTTGACTTTGAAGCAGAATAGATTTTGTGTCTCAATCTCCAGATGACTCCAGTCATCTCAGCTTGCCACACTTAATATGAAACAAAGATTTCTCCTGATTACATCACTCTTAGGCATCAATGAAAATTTGAGTTAATATCTTCTGAATGTCAGAAACAGGAATAGAAATGAAAGGAAATTATAGAAAATTTCTGGTAAAGAATCACTGATTGTCAAAGACAAAATCAACAGAAAGAAATTATGATATGACAATATTCTAAAATTCTATTTCCTTCTTCAGCTGTCAACAAAACTATGTTACAATCTAAATGGTATGATAGAGATTGTGCCAAATAAATATGCCATAATGTGTGTCAGAGAAGACAAATTCTGTACACAGAATGTGGGTACATCCATATTTGTAAAATAGTACACATTTCCTCTGGTGCTGGTCCCATTAACATAATTTAAAAACACAGTGCAAGTTAACTCAGCACTCAGAACAGGATGTCAATACCACATTATGTCATTTCTCTTCTTACGAAAGCATTCACTTATAACCATACAGAAAGTCTCTCTTGGTTAACTCAATAGTGCATATGTGTGTAGTATCCACAAGAAGAAGAAAGCTCAATGCCCTGGTTCTGCAACTTTGCACAGTTACATGGCATTATCTTGTACATTCTCAGAATTGGTCTACCTTCAAAAGATCTTTGGTATCATAGCTAAAAATTTAAGTACCAATTAATGACTGGTATTGATGCCTGGAGCAAATTTACAATCTGGAAATCCTACATACAGGATAATAATTCTAAATCAAATGCTTCTACAATAAACATCAGGTAAGATTTTCAGTGATGACGGCAATTTTTGCTGTAAAAGAGAACAACAACGGATTCTCAATACCTCATAACACTTGAAAAGGTAAAAACATAAAAACAAAATTAGAATTTAAGGAAACAGTCCAGCTCCTTGGCTGAATGGTCAGAGGACCCTGGGTTTGATTCCCGGACAGGTTACGGATTTTAGCTGCGCATGGTAAACTCCTCTGTTTTAGGACCTAGGCATTTCTGTTCACCTTACTACACTTCCCTCATATAAACTAAGACGTCGAAGTGGCGTTTTTACTTTGCGATGCAGTATGGGAGGCGCGCGCATAGTTCTTGGCCTTGCAATCATGAGTCGCCAGTCTGAATCTCAGCTGTTAACATGATTAGACAGTTACCGTATTTTCATATGTAAAATATCTGGTATCAAGCTCGAAAGGTGCAGTCCCTTAAGTGCGCCCGATATCCAGTATTTGGTAGATAGTGGGTTCGAACCCCCACTGTCAGCAGCCTTGAAGATGGTTTTCGGTGGTTTCCCATTTTCACACTAGGCAAATGCTGGGGCTGTACCTTAATAAAGTCCATGCTTCATTCCTCCTCCAAGCCTCTTCCTGCCCCATTGTCGCCAGAAGACCTATCTGTGTCGGTGCGACGTAAAGCAATCAAAAAGAAGAAAAGTTCTGGATTCATCTTCATGGTCGTGTGAACAGCCATAACTCTCACTATTGGTGTTCAGACAATACTAATGGCGTTTATGAAGTCCCTCACTATGACAGGAAGATTGGTGTTTGGTGTGCTGTTAGTGCAAGACAAATAATTGGAACTTTTTTTTTTTTTTGAGACAACAGTAAATGCAGAGAGGTACCAAAATGACATTTTGACATGTTCTTCCATCAGATAACGGAAGATGAAAATGGCCGTTTGTGTTTCTGTTACGAAGAGTCTAGTGTCAGACCTAAGACGAAATGCTGGTTAATAGAGCAAACGCCTGAAAAAGCCATACATCTAATTTTTGATCAGATTTACGAAGTTTGTCGTGACTTAAAATTTTGTAAGTGGTCATATTTCATTCGAAGTGCGTGTTTGATACCTTTTTCTTTGTGTAAGCCCTGCTATGGCTTCCACATCTTGCCCTGGCATGTCAGTGTGTGATCCTAGGATCAGGACGCGCAGATGGCCTTTCGCGATTTTCTTTACCATCCTCAATGTTATTGGAATAAATTCTTTCAATGTACAGACATCACTCAAAAACTACAAGCCTGTCACTAGCTTTCAGTTTATGAAAACATTGGATGGACAATTAACTGAACTCTACCTCAATGAAAGACCTGTAAATGACCGACTTACCAAAAGAACCGTGAATGGTAGTGTCAAGAATTTTTAATAAGAAAACTGTTCCAAAGATGCAATCATCCAATCAAAACTCAAAAAGGAAGTTGATAGGTACTGTGTCCTTGCTCTGCTGAAAAAGAGACAAATCAGAACTGTGTGAAATGTGACTGTGCAACCTGCCAAACTTGCTGTTTGTAGTGTGTAAGGATTGTGGAGAAGACGACATGTAGCGGGTTTTAAGTGGTTGTGAAAATGACGTAAATGACTGTGAAATTCATACGTTTTATGAGTCTTGTATACTATTAAATGTACCTTTGAATTTGCTTTGGAGCAATGAACATTTTAAATTTGTTTTCATTTAAGTTTAACTCATGGGAGTGTGAGTTTCTTTTAAAATCAGTGACTGTAAAACAATTGTGCATTATCTCACAATATATAATCAGTAAAGATGTTAATTTCTCATTGTAGGTAATGCAAAATGTATAAAGAAACATAACTGACGTGTATTTATTTTTGAAACTTAAATAAAAGGTTTTTGCGGTCATCCATTCTATGGTATCATTTTTGACCCCACAACGCCATTTACATACCAAAATCTTCACAACGCCTGTCGAGGGTTAACTACAGCCTGTAATCTCCACTACTGAAAATGATAAAAACTGATCCATAATTGATTGTAGGAGATTTTTATCAATTTGTGAAAAAGACTGCATTGGGTTGCACAGTGTGACACTATACATCTCAGAACATCACAAAGTTCATCAGTTCTAGCACTGAGAAGCACATTCCAGCAGCCTTTAAACACATAAAGTGGATTTCCATTACTGCAGTGTTTTTGGAAGGTATCACACAGCTATGACTTATGAAATGACCCTCGTACAGATCCACAAACTCGTACGGAATTTATCACTCGTTCATTCAGACATAGTGACTGGGCTACATTTTCATATCACACATTCTTTAAAAAAGAAAAAATAGCCTGAATGTATTTTATGAAGATTTTAAAGCTCCAGGCACCAAACATAGTCAATTAAATTCAATTACAGGACCAAAACTGACTTGCCAGACAACTTGTTGTCTTCTCCTGAATTGAAGTAGTCTCTCAGTTGCTGCAGAATCTTCTGGCTTTTCAGCCTTGAAAGCAGTGATAGTGACTCGCTACATATCCCAGCTCTTGCAGTAACCTGACAACAATACAACAATAAAACTTAACTTCCATTATCAATCCATTGTTATAACTAATTATAAGTTACTATTACATTGTACACAATATTGCCATGGGTACTTCTGTGTTCTTGTTAGTAATATAAGTCAGTCAACTGTACAGGAATACATTAACCCTTATTAAATCTAAGACTCCCATTGAAACTTCAAGTTCGACCAGTTTAGTTCCAAAATGTACCATAAGTTTGAATATATTATGTAAATTGTGTAAAAATAGTTTTTAAGAATAGTTCTAGCACATGTTAATCTCCAATAAGTTGTAAAAGTGTACAGATTATTAAACCCAATTGCATCATGCCGTTCTCATTACCGACATTAGGAAAGTTAACAGTCAATATACTTCCATTAAATGTGAACAAGAGTAGAATGTCTCATTAGTACTTTAAAACATGGACGGCTTGATCACTCCTATGCACTGTTATATAAATAATATTGACTATGATTAATCCTAAAATAGCATCCACTCAGAGCTCTGACTTGGAGATAGAATTAATGGCTGATGATGCCTGCAATGCCAGGCGAAACGTACCATACTCAAACTTAATGTAATGATATTGTTATAGTCATAAAAACTCAACCAGTATTGAATAGGTGGTACAATAAATTAATGTTTAACATTTAATAATTGAACTTCAATACGGTCAATATGAAAATACATTAACCCTTGATCACTAACCTCTCTCATGACCAACGTTATCACTAAACATTACTGTTTGCATGAAGGAACTTCACCAAATGAATGGAGAGTTGCTATAGTAGCCCCTATATATAATGGAAAGGGTGATAGACATAAAGCTGAAAATTACAGGTCAGTCAGTTTGACATGCTTTGGGAAAGCATTCTTTCTGATTATATTAGACACGTTTGCAAAATTAATAACTGGTTTGATAGAAGGCAGTTTGGGTTTAGGAAAGGTTATTCCACTGAAGCCCAACTTGTAGGATTCCAGCAAGATATAGCAGATATCTTGGATTCAGGAGATCAATTGGACTATATTGCGATTGACCTTTCTAAGGCATTTGATAGGGTAGATCATGGGGGACTACTGGCAAAAATGAGTGCAATTGGACTTGACAAAAGAGTGAGTGAATGGGTGGCCATATTTCTAGAAAATAGAACTCAGAGAATTAGAGTAGGTGAAGCTTTAGCTGTCCCTGTAATAATTAAGAGGGGAATTCCTCAAGGCAGTATTATTGGACCATTATGTTTTCTTATATATATATCAATGATATGTGTAAAGAAGTGGAATCAGAGATAAGGCTTTTCGCAGATAATGTTATTCTGTACAGAGTAATAAATACGTTACAAGATTGTGAGCGGCTGCAGGGTGACCTCGATAGTGTTGTGAGATGGACGGTGGGCAATGGTAAGATGATAAACAGGGATAAAAGTCAGGTTGAGAGTTTCACAAATAGGAAAAGTCCTCTCACTTTTAATTAATGCGTTGATGGGGTGAAAGTTCCCTTTGGGGGATCATTGTAAATACCTAGGAATTAATATAAGGAAACATCTTCATTTGGGTAATCACATACATATGATTGTAAATAATGCACATGATTATGAGGGTATTTAGGGGTTGTAGTAAGGATATAAAGGAGAGAGCATATTTGTCTCTGGTGAGACCCCAACTAGAGTATGGTTCCAGTGTATGGGACCCTCACCAGGATTACTTGATTCAGGAACTGGAAAAAATTCAAAGAAAAGCAGCTCGTTCTGGGCGATTTCCGACAAAAGAGTAGTGTTACAAAAATGTTGCAAAGTTTGGGCTGGGAAGACTTGGGAGAAAGGAGACGAGCTGCTTGACTAAGTGGTATGTTTGTGATACAAATTCTTATAATTTTGTTAATTACCACCTATTCAATACAATAAAAACGTAGTACAAACTTACATATTTATTAAGATGTTGATATGGTACATGTTTCGCTCCTTTTTCGTGAGCATCATCAGCCAATTATTATTTACTTAAGGTTATATAAGATCATGAAACAATTCTTTTGGATTAAGATTATGCCTATAAAACTAATTGACAAATCTTATAATAGTTTACAAGTCATATAACAATAAAATTATGTCTTTAAGTTAAAACATATTTGTCTAAAATCTATCTAAGTCTAACATTTTATTGACAAAACTCATCTGGTGAACATCCTTTAAAATTATTAAAAAAAATAAAAAACTTTTGAGATCTGGCTAATTGTACTGATTCAATGTTGCTTAACTTGTATGATTGTCGTTAACACTTCCTTAACTATATTGATAATTTTCTGCAGTTGATAATTGTCTATGTTATGGACATTTGACTTGTTCTCGTTGTTGCTGGAGTAACATTTATACAAATGTATTGGCATTAATTTTATATTGTCAATAGGAGAATATTGTTCATGAACAAACTTGTTAATGAAACACTTTCTAATGTGATATAGGATTTAAAATATTCTTGTATGTTCCAAAATGGCTTGTTGGTATATTTTTCTTCCTGCTGCATAATTGTTTAGTGTTACTCCTAGCCTCTTGAGAACTACTTGTTGTTCTGTTTGCACTGAGTAACACTAAAGAATTATGCAGCAGAAAGAAAAATATACCAACAAGCCATTTTGGAACATATGAGAACATTTTAAATCCTATATCACATTAGAAAGTGTTTCATTAACAAGTTTGTTCACGAACAATATTCTCCTATTGACAATATAAAATTAATGCCAATACATTTGTATAAATGTTACTCCAGCAACAACGAGAACAAGTCAAATGTCCATAACATAGACAATTATCAACTGCAGAAAATTATCAATATAGTTAAGGAAGTGTTAACGACAATCATACAAGTTAAGCAACATTGAATCAGTACAATTAGCCAGATCTCAAAAGTTTTTTATTTTTTTAAATAATTTTAAAGGATGTTCACCAGATGAGTTTTGTCAATAAAATGTTAGACTTAGATAGATTTTAGACAAATATGTTTTAACTTAAAGACATAATTTTATTGTTATATGACTTGTAAACTATTATAAGATTTGTCAATTAGTTTTATAGGCATAATCTTAATCCAAAAGAATTGTTTCATGATCTTATATAACCTTAAGTAAATAATAATCGGCTGCTGATGCTCACGAAAAAGGAGCGAAACATGTACCATATCAACATCTTAATAAATATGTAAGTTTGTACTACGTTTTTATTGTATTGAATAGGTGGTAATTAACAAAATTATAAGAATTTGTATCACAAGTAGATCTTCAATACGGACAAAGAAAATGAAATTTATAACCTGCAAAATAAGTGGTATGTTCTGAGCTGTCAGTGGAGAGATGGCGTGGGAGGACATCAGTAGACGAATAAGTTTGGATGGTGTCTTTAAAAGTAGGAAAGATCACAATATGAAGATAATGTTGCAAATCAAGAGGACAAATTGGGGCAAATATTCGTTTATAGGAAGGGGAGTTAGGGATTGGAATAACTTACCAAGGGAGATGTTCAATAAATTTCCAATTTCTTTGCAATCATTTAAGAAAAGGCTAGGAAAACAACAGATAGGGAATCAGCCACCTGGGCGACTGCCCTAAATGCAGATCACTAGTGATTGATTGATTGATTGATTGATTGATTGATTGATTGATTGATTGATTGATTGATTGTCTGCGGGACTACACAAATGAAACCACCAATATCTGCAACTGTCACCTTTATGCACATAATAAAAGTAAACCAAAACTGAAAAATAAATATATATAACCACACTTTTCCATTTTTGAAGTCTTAAAAGTCGTTGCTACATGGAAAGCACTTGTTCGAGTCTTGGTCACAGCAAATCTCCATCGTACCCATTTTTTTTTTTTTTTTTTAACATAGTAATTGGATCATTTTAATCAGTCATATACATTAAAGTCTAATAGTATTAAATAGAGTCAGCTTTTCAGCTTCTTCTTCCGCTCCCAAAACTTCATCTTGTCGGACCTGGCTGCCCTTTGGTTGTCAGTAATGGTGTACTTCCTTCGTTCAAATGTTATGAGTTTGAATCGCAAGTGTTTATTCCTTAGAATTCTATTCTCTTCTCTGCTTTCAATTTGGAGCATTGATAAGTTTAATTCTTCTAAATCATTTATGATCTCTGTGAACCACGTGTTCTCTGTTTTGTTTTTCCATAAATAAATAACTGCTTCACTAGTTGGGTTTCTGGCAGTCTGAATATATGACCCAAAAAAAAAAGGCAATTCACCTTTTCCGAAATTGTATCTATTATTGATTTGCTTTCACGATATGCTACTTCATTAGGTACTAATCTCCATTGGCCACCAACTTATTGATGATTGTCCTGATGATTCTTCCATCTACTTTCTGCAATTTATCGGTTGTTGACTTAGTGTTCAACTTGAAGAGTGTTTCACTAGCATAAGTTGCTTTGGGTTTTACAACTGAATTGTGACGTCAAAATTTAGCAATGATGGAGAGAGACTTTATTTTTATAAGTAGGTCGGGTGATTCGCTGTACTGTTTTCGGTTTAGATGTTTTGCTAATCAATGTTTTCTCTTTTGAGTTCCAGGTTATAATATCCCCAAGATATTTGAACTTATTCACAATCTTAATTTCTTTGTCTATGTCAACATGAATGGCTGGCATTTCAATTCTGAAGGTCGGCATCATTTCAGTCTTTTCAAACTAGAATTGCAGTCCGATTTTTGCAGCAATTTTCTCAAGTTCTTCAACTTGAAATTCAGCTTCTTCCACACTACTTGCTAATAATGCAAGATTGTCTGCAAATGCTAGGCAATTAAGTTTAATATTTCTGCCTATCTTGATGTTTGAATGACATTTCTTTACCCATTCTCACATGACTTTCTCCAGGGCACAGTTAAACAATAATGGCGAGAGTCCATCTCCCTGTTGAAGTCCAGTGTGGATTTCAAATGGCTCAGACAATTAACCTCTAAAGTTGACTTTCAAGTTAGTATTCTTAAGACTGATTCCAATAAGCCTGATGAATTTTTGGTGTAAAGAAAATTCGTTAAGGACTTTCAGTAGTGACTCATGATGAATACTGTCATAAGCTTTTATGAAATCAACAAAAGTGATGATTAATCTCGTGTTCCAAAATCTATGGTGTTTCATGATCGACTTAAGACTGATGATTCGATTCGGACAGCTTCATCCTAGTCGGAATCCTCCATGATATTCTCTCAGTTCCTGGTCAAGTTGTTCCTGAATTCTTGTATATATAATTTTAGATAAAATCTTATAAGTAACATCAAGCAGAAATATACCCCGATAATTACTGGCATCTGATTTATCACCTTTTTTGTGCAGTGGCTGGATTATTGCTGAACTCTATTCCTCAGGCATTTCTTCAGTATACCAGATGTCTATGATATGTTTATGTAAATTTTAAAGGCTTTGTTTATTTGCATTCTTCTATAGTTCTGCTACCAATTAATTCTCTCGTGCTGCTTTGTAGCTCTTGAGTGAATTTGTTGCTTTGATCACTTCGTCATAAGTTGGATGTATAACCTTTTCCAGTGGAGTTTTATTTTTTGGTGAAGGATCAAAATCAAATTGTTCTTTTGGATTTTCACAGTTAAGTAAGTCTTTAAAATAGTCGGCCATAATTTTAGCATTTTCCCCTACTACTTTGTGCCATTAACCCATTTTTATTTTTCATCATAAGTGTACTTCGATTGATACTGTTGGAATGTTTTGTAATAGTCTCTTGTTTTATGTTGACTAAATGCTTCTTCTACGGTATTCAGTATTTCTTTTTGAAAATTTCTTTTAATTCTTCTAATTTCTTTGGCTGTTTGTTTTCTGGCATTCAGGAGTACATCACAGGATTTTTCAGTTTTCCATCATTGGTCAGAAAACCATGCTTTATGCTTTTTTTGAATTGCATTGTCACATTCCTCATTCCACCAAGCATCTTTCTTTCTCCATTTAATGGGAGCAATTTCCACAGCTACAGTTTGCAGTTTGTTAATTATCATCCCCAATTTGTCACTGAGGGGCATTTTAGATCTCTCCATACACATTATATTATTTATTAAATAACTTGGATCATAATGTGTATGAGTACAAGTATGATTTATAGCTATTGTTAGGTGATGTAGATAGGCTAGATAGTATTAATCATTGAAAATAACAATTATAATATATTATAATAATTACTCCATTAATTTAGGTAGTTTCCAAGACTGTTAATGTTATTTTTCCAAATGACTTGTTAATGTTATTTTTCCAAATTATGTGACTATGTACTGCATGTTGTGGTTAAATGTAAGAGAGGGCCGTGAGCCCTAACTTTGAAAGAAAGAAAGAAAGAAAGAAAGAAAGAAAGAAAGAAAGAAAGAAAGAAAGAAAGAAAGAAAGAAATTTATTAATTAATTTCTTTGCCTAGTGGATTGAGATTTTTTTGTCTCATAACCAATACACTAATAAAACTTCAATTTCAATACGTTCAAAACAGAAAATTGCACAAATTTCAGGGTGTTCACCAAATCCAGATTTTAAAATTCCCTGACATTTCCCTGTTTTCCAGACATAAAAACCAGTTTTTTTCCCTGACACATGATGACAAAAAACATAATTATAAAGGAAGTGTCAGTAATATTAAAATACATTTTTAAAACTTAACATCCAAAAAAAAATTAGCAATTAATGAGCATATTAAAAATTGGAAGTTTAATTTAGTCTGATTAAATTCACTTTTAAGTTTTTAAAAAATGTATTACCATTATTGCTTCAGCAAAGAAACTTCTTTGTAGCCACCAACGACTCGAGCTTCTGCCATCACCCTCCACTTCTTTTCTTCTAACTCTTTCAGCAACAAAGCGGCCTTTCTCTTATTTTTTTTGCAAAGAATCTTCTACTTCCAATATTTCACGTTTCTCCTTTAAATTTTGAACGAACAAAGCATGAGCACTCCTTGCAGCATGGAGCATGTTATTAATGGAGACCTTTTCAATTCCACCAGGGTTTGGGATAGAATCATATATTATTCTTTGTGCTACAAGGGATACTTGTAGCATGTTCTCTACTATAATTTCTTTATTAACAGGAAAACCACATTCAAGTGAAGCATTTCCATGAAACAATATTAGTATCATTTTGAGAAATGAAGCCAACTTTTCTGTTTTAAATTTACTATTGGAAGAAGAGTGCGAAGCCAAAAGTGATCTAACCTCTCGTCTTTAGAATATAAAGAATTCACTTCTTTCAAAGTATCATTCTCACAAACAGAAGTTAACTCCCTTTGTACATGAATGGCTTCATTACCCGAGATTCATTTGTTTTCAACAAAGGCATTTAAAGCTATCCTTAGCAGTCTGCTGCTTAGAGGCTACTTGGCTACACTTGGATCGAAACAAGAAATTAATTTAGTCAGTTTATCTGCTAGCGGTGAGCAGATGCGGCCAACAGCTGGATACTGCAGATGATGATGACGACGATATGCCAGCGGTGACCTTTCCAGTAACTATTTGCACAAAGCTACCATTCCTCTTAGACAATCTGTGCAAAACACTAATATATCTCTATCATTTAATCCA
Source organism: Anabrus simplex (assembly GCF_040414725.1). Taxonomy (NCBI): domain Eukaryota; kingdom Metazoa; phylum Arthropoda; class Insecta; order Orthoptera; family Tettigoniidae; genus Anabrus; species Anabrus simplex. The sequence goes on along the minus strand of NC_090265.1, from coordinate 1,792,195,461 downwards.
GGATTGCCACGAAGTGCTGCTTTAGCAGCATAACCTATGTCAATATTAGATGCAGGCAGAAGATTTTCTTTACTGTCTAAATACGTTTTAGGAGATCTTCTGAAGACTGCAGTGACTCAGACTTAACAAACCTTGTCATGATATTTATCATCAATGAAAGATTCATAAAGGAGTGATGCAAATGGGAGATCTGTCTGAAACTTTTAGGAATAGTTCCAAATCTCCAACAAGTGATAATAAAAATGACAACTTGGCCTTAAGAACCTTATCTTTAAGTGAAGTTGATACTATTTTGAAGCTGTTACAGCTTGGGATTTTCTTGTCTGTTTGTTCCTTCCACATATTTTTTGACATTAGGTAGGATATCTATAGCATGTTCAATTACTTGAAAATTTTCAAGCCATCTTATAGCACAATATTTTGAAGGAAATACATTTGAACCTGAATAATGTATATAATCAGCACGACTTGCAGGAGCGTAGAAAAATCAGAAGTGAAGAACACGAACAAACTCTGCGATATTCCACTGGGTTTCTTTTACTGCCATTTTATATGAATTGTGCACAGTATGCAAGCCACAAGATCCAATGTTCAACAAAATAGGAGCATCTAGAACATCTAATAAATTACCAAAATCCTGAAGGAACTTTTTATTAACATTTGGACCATCCACTGAAATTTGTAATTTTTTTAGATAGAGTCCTTGCTGTGCTTGCAAAAAACCACTTAACAAATCTGAGGAGGTAGAGTGACTAAGAAACATGGAATCAAAATAAGAAGTGCATACTTCATTAGTATCAGGATTGAAACAATGAACTAAAAGATCCATTTGGGCTATCTGAGAAACTTTATTCAGTGACTCATCAAACCCAACGGTGAAATGTGTGCACTTACTACCCATCTCAAGAACTTGTTTATGGAAATAGAGAGCCAAACCATGAGTGATTGTATATGCAACTTTTGTTCTGTGCAATTGAACTTTCGAAGCTGTTTCAGAGTTTGGAAAAATTACTGGAAAAAAGTGAGAATGCAATAGAGGTCTAATTCATCGAGCTCACCATTCCCCACCAACAAAGAATATTCAATAGTAAGCAGATCAAAACATTGAAAATTCGATCGATCAATCATATAGCTATTGATATTATTGATTACTTCACATTCGAGATCACACTTTAACTTTTCATTAAAATTTATTCCTGGCATAAAATCAGACCAATCAGGCTGACCAGTATAGTTTGTAAAATACTGGAGAGTTTAATAGCAAAGTACATCAGAGGGATATGTGATGATAAAAATTGGTTCATGAGGAGCCAGTATGGATTTAGAAAGAAATTTTCTTGCGAGGCACAACTGGTGGGACTTCAGCAGGACATATCAGATCAGTTAGATTCAGGAGGCCAGTTAGATTGCATAGCCATAGATCTTTCCAAAGCCTTTGATAGAGTGGAACATGGAATATTATTAAAGAAATTGGAGGGAATAGGATTGGACGTAAGGGTTATACGTTGGATAAGAACATTTCTAAATTCAAGGGTTCAGAAAGTCAAAGTAGGAAATAATATATCACAGGAAGAGAAACTCTGGAAGGGAATTGCACAGGGTAGTATAATCAGTCCGTTACTTTTCTTAATATACGCAAATGACTTAGGGAACAATATAACATCGAAAATAAGATTGTATGCAGATGACATAATTGTTTACAGGGAAATAAATAACATTGAGGATTGTTCAGAATTACAAAGGGACCTTGACAGTATCCAAGAATGGGTTGAAGAAAATAATATGAAGATTAATGGAGGCAAATCAACTGTTACAACATTTACAAACAGGAGCTTTAAAACTGAATTTGAATATACTTTGAATGAAGTAGTTATCCCAAAAGATGGCAAGTGCAAATACTTAGGTGTGAGATTTGAAAATAATTTGCGCTGAAAGGTCCATGTTGATGACGTTGTTGGGAAAGCATACAGATCGTTACATGTCATAATGAGGCTACTTAAAGGATGCAACAAAGAATTAAAAGAAAAAAGTTACTTAAGTATGGTTCGTCCATTATTGGAATATGCAAACAGTGTTTGGGATCCTCACCAAGAATACCTAATAAAAGAAATAGATGGTGTGCAGAGGAAAGCAGCAAGCTTTGTAACAGGGGATTTCAGGAGAAAGAGTAGTGTATCAGAAATGTTAAAGGAACTTGGGTGGGAAACTTTAAGTAAGAGAAGGGAGAAAAGTAGACTTATAGGATTATATAGAACCTATACAGGAGAAGAAGCATGGGGAGATATCCGTGAGAGGCTTCGGTTGGAAAATAATTATATTGGTAGAACTGACCACAAGTACAAAATTAGAAGGAATTTTAGCAGAAGCGATTGGGGTAAATTTTCTTTCATTGGGAAGGGCGTGAAGGAGTGGAACAGTTTACCAGGGGTAGTGTTTGATCCTTTTCCAAAATCTGTACAGATATTCAAGAAGAGAATAAACAACAACAGAGATAATAAATTAAATGTTAGAGGGCATTCGACCAGTGCAGGATATTGTAAATAATAAATGTGTGTGATTAAATTAATTCCATCCCCTGGTCTAAGGAGTTTGGACAGCCCAAGTAGGGGACTGCCTGTAGGGGTGAAGTACAGTGGGGACTTCGAGGGCCCTGGGACCGCTACGGTAGCTGTGAAGGCCCTTCAGGAACTCTGAAAAGTGGTGGCAAAAGGGGCTCTGGTTAAGACGCAGCAGGTCGTTATGCTACTTAGGTTCCAAAATGGGTAAAATATAAATATGTAAATAAATTCAATGTTAATTTTAATCTTATACCAGTTGTATAGTATTATTAGACGTAATTTCACATACCGTACTGTATATGAGTTGACTATGTTTGTAAGATATTATAAGTAGAATTTTGTAAACAATATAAATTTATTAAGGATGATGTGTGTGTTTAATAGAAAAAATTATTAGTGTAAATTGTATAATATTGTATTCTAGGAAAATTTTCTTCATCTCCTGTTAATTTAAAATTTAGTGCTTGACAATAATGTATTTTAGTGTACCATTTGCCACCGAGGTAGACACCTCATTTGCAAATAAAGAGATTTTGATTTGATTTGATTTTGAAAGACATGCCCTAGATTAATGTTAAAAAAACTGAAAAATGTGTTTGTATTACACGGATAAATACGGTATGTCAATTTTATCTGGCAGAAGAATGAATTTCCAGATTTTTTCCTGAATTCCCTGACATTTCCAGGTTTTCCCGTTAATTATCGAATTCCCTGACGTTTCCCTGTTTCCCAGGTTTTCCATACACCCTGAATTTGCTTTCTTTTGCTCTGTTCTGGGTTCAATTTCTCTACCATAAAACATCAATCAGCATCACACTTAATGACCATCATGAATTTGAACACGGGATCATGTTTCTTATCAGCAGCTTCATTGACAAGTGCATTTGTGTCCTACTTTTAAGTACATGTATGTACTTGTCCTATATATTCAGGTATTTGATCGGTGGTTGCCACATCCTGCCCAGCAGCAACCAATGCAAGAGTCTGCAAATTTGAAGGAGAAAAGACACAAGTCTTTTCTTGTTTAGGTTTGCGTATTTCTACATTTACGTTGAGTATTTCACTTAAAATTGTTCTCAACAACCGCAAAAAGTTGGCAGCATAAGCTGGTGCCGAAAGTGAGGTGTAATCAGACCACCACTCAGCTGCTGTGCATAGATCGTTTGCGAGACTGGTTTTTCTCCCTTCCTCAGTATATTGTGCAACCATTGACAAGGAACGTATTGATTATGCAGAAAGAAATACATAGACGGCAATGTTGGGTCTTTATTCTAAAGTTCATACAATGTTATTGTTTTAAATTAGTTCTGCTCTATTTTCACAATATTACAGTATAATAGAGAAACTATATATAAATACTGTATTACCATTTCATTTTTTGCTGACGGACTCGCAACATTTTTTCAAGAAAATGTCGAGTGAGAATGTTGAAAACTGTAAAACAGTGATGATGTACACCACTTTTGGAGCCAGAGTTGTTGGTTTGAGTATTGTTAGCACATATAAAATGTTTTGTCGAAAATATGGCTGTTGGACGGACTCTTCAGGTTCAACACAAAGATTGGCAGAATTCTTTGTAATTAGTCCTGTTACAAGGTGATTGTAGGAGGAACTTTTGTTTAAAAAGCGCACAGACTGGAAGTCAAGTTGTGCCAATAGAAGAAAGATAGGCCTAAAATGAAAATAAGAAACTGTAAGTTATCCTTCAAGGTGGGACGTGTATAAGAATTCCTGTATGATAGAGGTTTCTACAAATCACATTATTAACAAATACATTGCAAATGGGAAATATCCCGGTGGCAATGTTTGCTTACAGTAATGTAATAATAAAGTAAAGTTAACATAATTACCCAACAAACAAACAAACAAACAAACAAAACAACAAGCAAATATATGGGAAGAAAATATTCCAAGAATTTCTACTAGTTTAACATTCTAAATCCAGCAACATCATATACAAATTCACACACAACATAAGTATTTCCAGTGCTTAACACTACAGCTTACAATACTATAGGTTGAACTTACTACTAGCTTAACATTACAAGTGATAACAAAGTAAAGTTAACAACAACAACAACACCACCACCACCACCAACAACAACATGAGTACAACAAGCAATTCCCTGGAAAGGGAATACCACAAGAAAAAAAACCCTCCTAGTTTCACAATCTAAACCAAGCAGAAAATCACAAATTCAGTGTCCGTAATTTACAACTTTTCTAATGTTGTTGTTGTTGTTTGAGTCATCAGTCCATAGACTGGTTTGATGCAGCTCTCCATGCCACCCTATCCTGTGCTAACCTTTTCATTTCTACGTAACTATTGCATCCTACATCTGCTCTAATCTGCTTGTCATATTCATACCTTGGTCTACCCCTACCGTTCTTACCCCCTACACTTCCTTCAAAAACCAATTGAACAAGTCCTGGGTGTCTTAAGATGTGTCCTCCCCAAAAGCTTCTATTCTCTTTCTTTCTGAGCCAGTTATCGTCCATGTTTCACTTCCATACAATGCCACGCTCCACATGAAAGTCTTCAAAAACATCTTTCTAATTCCGATATCAATGTTTGAAGTGAGCAAATTTCTTTTCTTAAGAAAGCACTTCCTTGCTTGTGCTAGTCTGCATTTTATGTCCTCCTTACTTCTGCCATCGTTAGTTATTTTACTACCCAAGTAACAATATTCATCTACTTCCTTTAAGACTTCATTTCCTAATCTAATATTTCCTGCAGCACCTGCCTTTGTTCGACTGCACTCCATTACTTTTGTTTTGGACTTATTTATTTTCATCTGGTACTCCTTACCCAAGACTTCATCCATACCATTCAGCAACTTCTTGAGATCTTCTGCAGTCTCAGATAAAATAAGAATATCATCGGCAAATCTCATGGTTTTGATTTCCTCTCCTTGGACTGTGATTCCCTTTCCAAATTTCTCTTTGATTTCCTTTACTGCCTGTTCTATGTAAACATTGAAAAGGAGAGGGGACAAACTGCAGCCTTGTCTCACTCCTTTCTGGATTGCTGCTTCTTTTTCAAAGCCCTCGATTCTTATCACTGCAGACTGATTTTTATACAGATTGTAGATAATTCTTCATTCTCGGTATCTGATCCCTATCATCTTCAGAATCATAAATAGCTTGGTCCAATCAACATTATCGAATGCCTTTTCTAGATCTACGAATGCCATGTACGTGGGCTTGTCCTTCTTGATTCGATCCTCTAAGATCAGACGTAAAGTCAGGATAGCTTCACGTGTTCCTACATTTCTTCTGAAACCAAATTGATCTTCTCCCAACTCAGCTTCAACTTGTTTTTCCATTCTTCTGTAAATAATACGTGTTAAAATTTTGCAGGCATGAGATACTAAACTAATGGTGCGGTAGTTTTCACACCTGTCAGCACCGGCTTTCTTGGGAATAGGTATAACAACATTCTTCCGAAAATCGGATGGGACTTCTCCTGTCTCATACATCTTGCACACTAAATGAAATAACCTTGCCATGCTGGTTTCTCCTAAGGCAGTCAGTAATTCAGAGGGAATGTCATCAATTCCAGGTGCCTTGTTCCTATTGAGGTCACTCACAGCTCTGTCAAACTCTGACCTCAAAATTGGGTCTCCCATTTCATCAGCATCAACAGCCTCTTCATGTTCCAGAACCAAATTATCTACATCTTTACCTTGATACAACTGTTGGATATGCTCCTGCCATCTTTCTGCCTTGTCTTCTTTCCCTAGAAGAGGTTTTCCATCTGAGCTCTTAATATTCATACACCTAGATTTCCTTTCTCCAAAGGTTTCCTTGATTTTCCTGTATGCAGCATCTACCTTTCCCAGGACCATACAGCCTTCGACATCCTTGCATTTCTCCTTCAGCCATTCCTCCTTAGCTACCTTGCACTTTCTATCCACTTCATTCTTTAATCGCCTGTATTATTTTCTGCCCTCTTCATTTCTAGCATTCTTGTATTTTTGTCGTTCATCAATAAGGTCTAGTATCTCCTGAGTTATCCACTGATTCTTAGTTGATCTTTTCTTCCTTCCTAACATTTCTTCAGCAGCCCTACTGACTTCATTTTTCATGACTCTCCACTCTTCCTCTATAGTGTTTCCTTCAGCCTTTTCATTTAGTCCTTGTGCAACATGTTCCTTGAAACAATCCCTCACATTCTTTTCTTTCAACTTGTCTAGATCCCATCTGATTGCATTCTTTCCTTTCTTCAATTTCTTCAACTTCAGATGGCATTTCATGACCAACAAGTTGTGGTCAGAGTCCACGTCTGCTCCTGGGAAAGTTTTGCAATCCAACACCTGGTTTCTGAATCTCTGCCTAATCATGAAGTCTATTTGATACCTTCCAGTGTCTCCAGGTCTCGTCCACGTATACAGCCGTCGTTTGTGGTGTTTGAACCAAGTATTGGCAAGGACTAAATTATGATCAGTGCAGAATTCAACCAGACGACTTCCTCTTTCGTTCCTTTGTCCCAATCCAAATTCTCCTACTGTACTACCTTCTCCTCCTTGGCCTACCACTGCATTCCAGTCTCCCATCACAATTAGATTCTCGTCACCTTTTACGTATTGTATTAAATCTTGTATCTCCTCATATATTCTTTCGATTTCTTCATCATCCGCTGAACTAGTAGGCATATAGACCTGCACTATTGTGGTGGGCATTGGTTTGGTGTCTATCTTGACGACAATAATTCTTTCACTATGCTGGTTGTAGTAGCTTACCCGCTGCCCTATTTTCTTATTCATTATTAAACCAACTCCTGCATTTCCTCTGTTTGATTTTGTGTTGACAATTCGGTAGTCGCCTGACCAAAAATCTTGTTCTTCCTGCCAACGTACTTCACTTATGCCAACTACATCTAACTTTAGCCTATCCATCTCCCTTTTCAGATTCTCTAACCTACCACAACGATTCAAACTTCTAACATTCCACGCTCCGACTCGCAGAATGTCAGTATCCATCTTCCTGATGATCGCCCCCTCTCGTGTAGTCCCCACCTGGAGATCCGAATGGGGGACTAGTTTACCTCCGGAATATTTTACCCGGGAGGAAGCCATCATCAGTACATCATTCATACAGAGAGAGCTGCATGTCCTCGGGAGTTAGTTACAGCTGTAGTTTCCCGTTCCTTTCAGCCGTGTAGCAGTATCAACACAGCTAAGCCATGTTGAGTATTATTACAAGGCCGTATCAGTCAATCATCCAGACTGCCGCCCTTGCAACTACCGAAAGGCTGCTACCGCCCTTTCGATGAACCATTCGTTAGTCTGGTCTCTCAACAGATACCCATCCGATATGGTTGCACCTGCGGCTCGGCTATCTGCATCATTGGGACACGCAAGCCTCCCCACCGCGGCAAGGTCACATGGTTCGCAGAGGAGGTTTTCTAATAGTAACACCTAAGAACTTACAACTATCAACTTCAACAATATTTTCTCCTCCAATTTCGTAATCCCTCTTTCCTGTCATTTTCGTTTTACTAAAACACAATTTCTTGCTTTTTCCGCTGTGGATTTTCATTCGATTTTCACGTACCCATTTTTCAAGCGTATCTAAATCCTGCTGAAGCAATAGTTCATCCTCCTCTGTCTTTATCTCCCGATATATGATGCAATCATCGGCAAAGAGGCGCACTTCTGATTTTATAGAATCAGGCATATCATTCATGAAAAGTATGAAAAGAATTGGCCCAATAACGCTATCGTGAGTCACACCAGATGTAACACTTATTGGGAAAGATAGCGTTTCTCCCATGTGCACTCTCCGAGTTCTTCCACTGGGGAGTTCTCCCATCTATTTCACAACTCTGATGTCAATGCCCGTATGCCCTAACTTATTAAGGAGGATGTCATGTGGCACAAGATTGAATGTCTTAGCAAAATCAATTACTACTGCGTCAATCCTTGACCCACTGTCGAGCTTATCCGATATGTCTTGGCATACGGAACAGAACTGACTTTTGCAGGAGAAGCCTCCCCTAAAAACCATGTTGCCCCTTATCAATCCAGAAGAGTCCCATTTTAATCTCAAATTAATCTACTATTAATTGCTCCATTTGTTTGCATACGACTGACGTCAAACTTATCGGTCTGTGGTTATTCAAGTCGCTCTTGTCACCTCCTTCGTGAATAGGAACTACAATGACCAATTTCCAATCTTCTGGAACCTTCGTATTGTTCAGTGAAATATTAAAGATTCTTATTAAATATGGTAGGATCGCTTCACCCCTGAGTTTAAGTGCCTCTCCAGAAATAGAATCTGGCCCACAAGATTTACTTCTTCTAAGTTTAGAAAGACCTTTACGCGGTAATGAAGCTTTAATTTGGAAATCATTTATAGTTTTCGGAAAATTGTCCCTAAATAACTGTGCCACCGGATTAAAAACCTTTCCGTAGTGCTTATTTACTGCTTCCGCTTTATCTGTATCTGTTGTCGCCAATAAATCACCTCCAATACAAAGAGAAGGATCTGACTTGTTCTCCCCCTTCAATGTTCGTATATATTTATAAAAGGGGTTCCAGGAATTCCGATGTTTATTTAGGATATTGTCCAAATATTTCTCTTCAGCAATTTGTTTCTGTTAGCAAAAGCTTCACCAAACATCTATACTCTGCTTTGCACGCATCGTTTTTATTTCTTCTGTTGAACGCTCTCCTAGTCTTACGTTTAAGCTTCCTAATAGTCGCGGTGTAGTACAGTGGATCTGAATTTTCCCTAATTATCTTTTTGGGAACGAATTTATTCAGTCCAGTATTTAAAATGGTTTTGAAGTTCTCCCAAATGTCGTCCATCCCCTTGCCCTCCTTTAACCAATTAGTATAGCACAACCTGAGATAGTTTTGAAAACCTACGGAACCTCCCCTAGCATAGCACCAGACAGTCTTAGAAATTCCCACATGCCTCGTATTACAAGCTTCCCAAGAGAGATCGAGTACCACAGCACTGTGGTCACTAATCCCCTGAATTATATCACAAGAGAAAACTATGTCATCCGGTCTGACTAGGAAAACATCTAAGAGTGCTTGTTTACGTGTGTTCTTTGTAACGACTTGGGAAAAGCCATTATTCCACACTAATAAGTTAACTGTTTCCTGTGATAGTCTCCCGGTGGTTGACCCAGCCCAGTTTAGTGACAGTAGATTTAGATCTCGTGCAATTATAGTTCTTTTCCTGTAACTTATATTTGCACATGTCAATTCTGAAAGACGAGTGATCATGGTTAAACCTGATTTCGGCGGGCGATAAGCTCCAATAAGGGCTATATTTTGTTCATTGAATGCATTATTTACCTCCACCCCAATTATTTCGCAGTCATCGAGAACACATTTTAACGTACTGCTTAGCTCTGACCTAACACAAATGAAAATTCCCCTTCCTTTAGACCCTCTATCCCGTCTAAACATTAGAAATTTTGACCTGAATATTTCTAAATTATATATATTATCCGATAATCAACTTTCCGTTCGAACAATTATATCAGGGTCACTTGCATCAACTAAGTTTTTGAATTTTGCGATCTTATTACCAATACTTCTGCAGTTTACCTGCAACAATCTGAGAAACTTACCCGATCCGGTATCACTGCCTCTCACAATGTCCAGTTGGTGGCCCCGATATCGTCGTAATTGCATCAAATCTGCTCCCATCATGGATCGTCATTAGGAGGGAGAAACATGGCTCTTGTATCTTTGTCTCGTTACTGTTGCACATTAGAATGGGATGAGGCATTGTAGCGAACGACAAGTGCTTTCTTTGGCAGGTTTTTCAATTTTTAGAAAATTTCCTACCGAAGGCACAAACTCCTCGTAAAACCAGTCCTTAATGATCGCCCTATTCATTTCACTGATTCCTGTACCAAACTGGCAGATCATAGAAGGTGTCAGTCCTATTAGTGGACTTATTTATGTTTTTAAACACTCGAGCGCTAGTGTGAGCTTATGGCTGCCTGTTGCATTGCTGCAGGCCAAGACTATCACACTCTCCTTATTCTTTTATAGCATAAAGCCGATTTTTCTTCCTCACCACAAAGGTAAAGGGATACAAATTTAATCTCTTAACAAATCTCTGAACAGAACACAAAAGCATGAAGATACTCAGACCCATTAAGTATGTATTGTACAGGGAGTGTAATTTAAGACTTTGTACTGGACTACTGATGTATAGGAGCGCAGACAAGCAGTGAGAGCGAGCACAGTGGCCATAATGACGAGCAGACATTATCATCTCAAAGAAGCGGCATGATTACGCCTATAGAAACTGAACTCAAAAGCTATATACATGCTCAAGATAAATAAATACATATATGAATAAATAAATAAATAAATAAAGTAGTACTAAACTCACCACTGAATTAGTCCAGTAGATCGTAAATGTAATAAATTTGTTGGGTTACGAGCTGACGGATGTGAAATAGCAGTTTCCTGAGCTGCTCTTTAAAGCAACTTACATGGAGTGACTTGCTCTCCTGTCTGAGAGCTGTTCTTTTCTCATTACTTTTGGAACTAGAACTACACCACTAGCGAACAAGTTGTTGCACACAACGTTTTGATAATATTGTAAAACCAGAAAAAATGTTTAAGGAATTTTTGAAGGAAAACTTTTAACTGGTTTCTTTTTCTTGCAGCTTATAAATCTCATACTTTGTCCTGTATTGGCTCAACACAACTAAGGTTATGTTATAAGGAGATTACCACCTTCCAATACTTGTCAATTTCCTATAGCTAGTTTATTGTTTACACGACATAATCCAGCTTAATCTCTAGGTGTATACAAAAGAGAACACGTTTTGTTCCGATTATGAAACATCTTTTATTTCATCACCGTAATCATTACATGTGTTTTAATTGTCCTGCCATTTTTTGTCAAATCTTTTAGCCTTATGAATAATACTGTCAGAGAGTTGTAAATAATATTCTCAGTCTCCACAAAGAAATATATTTTTTGGACTTTAACAAGAGAACACACGAAATAAAATGGAACATTACTAAAAGCGAAAGCAATATCATGCTTTACATACTTAAAAAATACTTTTTAAACAGAGCACATAAAACATTAAGCATTCCGTGTTCTTAATTTGCCCCTGTAGGAAAGTAATCATAGCTTTGACTGAAGAAAAAGACATTTAGCTTGCATAAAATTACGAGTTGCGTTCTTTAGTCGCCTTTTGAGAGAGGCTATTTGGCTTTTGGGCATTGGCAAGGGAACTAGACTGGCCATGAATTTGACTTCAACTAAGCTGACCTTGAACCTTACCGCTCACTGTTGCCATCACTGCTTCACTCACATCGTGATTCTTGTTCCTTATTCTTTTGACAATGTCTGCATTCCTTTTCCTACTGGGTGCCTTTCGTGATTTTACCACACTGGATAGGTATTTTGGTGAATTTGGAAAAATATGAGGCACGTATTCTGCTTTTGGTTGACAACTGCTTAACTTTCTGCAAAATAACTCTTGTCCACTTCGCAAACAGATTATTTTCTAGACCTGATACTGTATAGGCTTTTGGGCTTATGCTGTGTCAATAAAATAAGGTGAAATTCTTTATGTTTCGCAGGGATTGTCTGAGCCCCTTTTTCTTTGAAAATGGCTCAAACAAGCCGAAACATGTTTGAATTTGATTACTCCATATAATGATGGAATATATGATGTAGTGAATTAAGAGGATATACACAATTTTTTCACCTTTGTAAAGTGAAAACCGTCAATATGGAATGATTCTAATATCTTGTAATGCAGCGCCACACTCCGGCGGGGCCACCGACGACACTGTTAAGAGAGCGGAGTGATCACACTAGGTATTCTATTCGTCATGGTCTTAAATTACATTCCCTGTAGTTACAATAATACAGTACTGTATTAACATACATACATACATACATACATACATACATACATACATACATTATCATTATAGACTGTTACGCCTTTCAGCGTTCAGTCTGCAAGCCTCTGAGAAATTACTAAACGTCGCCAAAATCCTCGATTTGCAACTAGTGTTGTGGCCTCATTTAGTTCTATACCTCTTATCTTTAAATCGTTAAAAACCGAGCCTAACCATCGTCGTCTTGGTCTCCCTCTACTTCTCTTACCCTCCATAACAGAGTCCATTATTCTCCTAGGTAACCTATCCTCCACCATTCGCCTCACATGACCCCACCACCGAAGCCGGTTTATGCGTACAGCTTCATCCATCGAGTTCATTCCTAAATTAGCCTTTATCTCCTCATTCCGAGTACCCTCCTGCCATTGTTCCCACCTGTTTGTACCAGCAATCATTCTTGCTACTTTCATGTCTGTTACTTCTAACTTATGAATAAGATATCCTGAGTCCACCCAGCTTTCGCTCCCGTAAAGCAAAGTTGGTCTGAAAACAGACCGATGTAAAGATAGTTTCGTCTGGGAGCTGACTTCCTTCTTACAGAATACTGCTGATCGCAACTGCGAGCTCACTGCATTAGCTTTACTACACCTTGATTCAATCTCACTTACTATATTACCATCCTGGGAGAACACACAACCTAAATACTTGAAATTATCGACCTGTTCTAGCTTTGTAAAACCAATCTGACATTCAATTCTGTTGAATTTCTTACCTACTGACATCAATTTAGTCTTCGAGAAGCTAATTTTCATACCATACTCATTGCACCTATTTTCAAGTTCCAAGATATTAGACTGTAGGCTTTCGGCACAGTCTGCAAATAAGACCAAGTCGTCAGCATAGGCCAAACTGCTTACTACATTTCCACCTAACTGAATCCCTCCCTGCCATTTTATACCTTTCAGCAGATGATCCATGTAAACTACGAACAGCAAAGGTGAAAGATTACAGCCTTGTCTAACCCCTGTAAGTACCCTGAACTAAGAACTCATTCTACCATCACTTCTGACTGAAGCCCAATTGTCAACATAAATGCCTTTGATTGATTTTAATAATCTACCTTTAATTCCATAGTCCCCCAGTATAGCGAACATCTTTTCCCTCGGTACCCTGTCATATGCTTTCTCCAGATCTACGAAACATAAACACAACTGCCTATTCCTCTCGTAGCATTTTTCAATTACCTGGCGCATACTGAAAATCTGATCCTGACAGCCTCTCTGTGGTCTGAAACAACACTGGTTTTAATCCAACTTCCTCTCAACGAGTGATCGCACCCTCCCTTCCAAGACGCCAGTGAATACTTTGCCTGGTATACTAATCAATGAGATACCTCGATAGTTGTTGCAATCCTTCCTGTTTCCTTGCTTATAGATAGGTGCAATTACTGCTTTTGTCCAATCTGAAGGTACCTTACCAACACTCCACACTAATTTTACTACTCTATGAAGCCATTTCATCCCTGCCTTCCCACTGTACTTCACCATTTCAGGTCTAATTTCATCTATTCCTGCTGCCTTATGACAATGGAGTTTACTTACTATCCTTTCCACTTCCTCGAGCATAATTTCACCAACATCATTTTCCTCCTCCCCATGAGCTTGGCTGTTTGCAACACCACCATGATGATTTCCTTTTACATTGAGAAGATGTTCAAAATATTCCCTCCACCTCTCCAGTGATTCCCTGGGGTCTATTATGAGTTCATCTGAATTACTCAAAACACTGTTCATTTCCTTTTTCCCTCCCTTCCTAAGATTTTTTATTACTGTCCAGAAAGGTTTCCCAGCTGCTTGACCTAGCCTTTCCAGGTTATTACCAAAATCTTCCCATGACTTCTTTTTGGATTCAACAACTATTTGTTTCGCTCTGTTTCTTTCATCTACATACCAATCCCTGTCTGCCTCGGTCCTTGTTTGGAGCCATTTCTGATAAGCCTTCTTTTTACGTTTACAGGCTGCTCTCACTTCATCATTCCACCAAGATGTTCGCCTTTTCCCATCTTTACACACAGTTGTTCCTAGGCATTCCCTTGCTGTTTCTACTACAGCATCCCTGTATGCCACCCATTCCCTTTCTATATCCTGAACCTGCTTACTGTCTACTGTTCGAAACTTCTCACTAATCATATCCATGTACTTCTGTCTAATTTCCTCGTCTTGGAGATTTTCTACCCTTATTCGTTTGCAGACAGATTTCACTTTCTCTACCCTAGGCCTAGAGATACTTAGTTCACTACAGATCAGATAGTGGTCTGTATCATTGAAAAATCCCCGAAAAACTCTTACATTCCTAACAGATTTCCTGAATTCAAAGTCTGTTAAGATATAGTCTATTATGGATCTGGTACCCCTAGCCTCCCATTTGTAGCGGTGAATAGCCTTATGCTTGAAGAATGTATTCGTAACAGCTAAACCCATACTAGCACAGAAGTCCAGCAAACGCTTCCCATTCCCATTAGCTTCCATATCTTCCCCACATTTACCAATCACCCTTTCGTATCCTTCAGTTCTATTCCCAACTCTCGCATTGAAATCACCCATTAGCACTATTCTATCCTTGCTGTTGATCCTGACCACGATGTCACTCAATGTTTCATAAAACTTGTCAACTTCATTCTCATCTGCACCCTCACATGGTGAATACACGGACACAATTCTTGTCCCAATTCCTCCCACTGACAAATCTACCCACATCATTCGCTCATTTACGTGCCTAACAGAAACTATGTTGCGTGCAATGGTATTCCTGATAAAGAGCCCTACCCCAGACTCTGCCCTTCCCTTTCTAACACCCGTCAAGTACACTTTATAATCTCCTATCTCTTCCTCATTATCTCCCCTTACCCGAATATCACTTACTCCTAGCACATCCAGATGCATCCTCTTTGCTGACTCAGCCAGTTCTACCTTCTTTCTTCCATAAGCCCCATTAATATTGATAGCTCCCCATCGAATTCCATTTCGTTCGCCAAGTTGTTTCCAAGGAGTCCCTCGCCTGTCAAATGGGAGTGGGACTCCATTACTCCCATAGGTCCGAGGCTTGCTTAAAGTGTTCTGAGCTCGGTAAATTCATGAAGCAGGATGCTGCCCTACTTGCACATAGTCCAAGTGAGGATCTCTCCTCTAACGGGTTATGGACCACCGGTGAATTGTATAGTCCTGGCCGCCTGAGCACAAGGAGGGCCAGGACTCGGAATATGTCCGAGATGCCCACTCCCATTCCATAGCAACTGGTATCCCAACTCTCAGGACCACTTACTAGGCCACTCAGCCGTTGCCCATGGTTCACGAACTAGGACGTGACTACAGTAACCCACAAACATGAACCACGTACTGTATTAAAATGTAAAAAAATGTTTTGATATTTTCTGACAGTCTGTATTAATATCTGTGCAGTGCTTTGTGTGTGCAATCAACTAGTTTTCTGTTATTTTGAGAAAAAGTCATATGGTTTTATTACTGGTTGTAAATCAGATTACGGAAGGAAGCCTGATGTTAGACGATTTCTTTTACCCAGACTCCTCATACTGTTTAGGCGATGTTCCAATGTACAGTCTAGCTATGAACAGACCACATTATTTCAAAGATAATGTTCTGCTTGACCAGCAAAAATTATTTAGCGATTAAAAAGAAAAAAAGGTAGTGCTCATCAAGTTGTCGGGTTATAGGGAGTTGAGGTAGCAGGATTCTACTGTAGTAGATAGAATGAAAAAAATAACTTTTTTTCATGATCATTCAACAACCTTACTTGAGCAATTACACTTTCTTCGTACCTAGAAATGTTGTAGAAATATATTTAAAAGATCATTGGTGGAAGTAACAGAAGAATTTGAAACTAACTCACTTCTCTGTTAGTTCTGTGAAAGCAGTTGGTCCACACACACATATAAAGCAGCTTGGAGGAGAAGCAGCATCAGGAACTGTTGAAGGCAAGAAGTTCTGTAGAAGTGACAGGTCTATCCGTCCACGCTGGCCTTCCCAGTCAGCTACAGCATCAGACAGTACATGCAACACAGAGAACCTAAAAAAATAATATTGCATATTGAAAATGATGAAGTTTACTTATAATTTATTACATGAAAACACAAACAAAACCAACAACAAAAACATGATAATACACATTAAGGAAGAGTAGCAAAAAAATGCCCTAAGAAAGAAAGCAGGGAGGGAGATCACTACTGCGAGTAACAGACAAATATGAACTCACAAAATGACCAAAGACAAATTCCACAACTGAGCATGATAATGTTTGGCTGAGGATGACAATTCAAATATACTACACAACAAAGATATACCCTAACAGGAGTTAAATGAATAATCTACAAGTCATCACACAAGTAACTGAGAATAGGACGAAAATAATGTTCAGGCAGCAGAAATTTGTAAGAATAATGCTACAAATATTGAAGAGAGAGAAAAATTCAATAAAGGGTCGTTGTTCATAGCGAATCACTTGCTTTCAGCTCTATCCTCTACCCATTGTGGTTTAACTACCACCTTAAATAAACCTATAAATTGCCCAGGAGAAGATATGTTTCTCTTTTCGTTCTATTAGTTTGAAGGTGGTAGATGGTAGTTTCAAGATCACAAGTGAAGTTTTTACACATACCCATGGAAAATCATCAGTGATGTACGTCATCGATGTGTGCGTAATTAATACAGCATATTTACATTAACAAATGATGTTACATTGTTATGTAATAATCGTTCACACCCAGAATATTCTTCAGTAAGTGTTTTTTGGACAGTAATGTTTATTACTGTAGTCATTCGCACCATATACAGCAGTAGTGGTATATCATAAAGCAAAGCACTAAGCGAAGTGCAGGATTTTCAGGGAACTGAGGACAATAACAAATGGAGTCAGTTCCTTTCCCCTGTTCGTGGCACTATTGATTTGACTTTTGCATTTAAATTTTCTGTTGGAATTAGAAGGATGAGCAGATTGCCACTACAGCACATTTGAAAGCAAAAGTAAGAAATATATACAACATATCAAGTAAATAATATGTAACTTGCCAATTTATTTCTTATAATTCCACTTCAATACAGAACAAGAGACAAGATAGTAAGATCCGAGCAGTAGAAATGAATTTTTTAAGAACATCAGTTAAAAAGACAAGGAGAGACAGAATGCAAAATATTAAAATCAGAGAAGAGTTAAATATAGAACCTTAGTACAGAAACCAAGACTGAGACGGTTCAGACATGTAAAAAGAATGGGAAAGGAACGGGTAGCAAGAAGGGAATTGGAAAGAGAAGTTAAGGAAAAGAGACCAGTTGGAACACCGAGAAGAAGGTGGATGGATCAGATTTGGAAGGACATTAGAGAAGCTGGATTGGATGTGGCAGAAATAATGGAGCAGGAAAAGTGGAAGGACAGAAAGGAGAGGAGGAGGCTTGTTAACCATACCCGGACGACTGGAGTGGGACATTGATTATGATGATGATGATGATGACGACAGAACAAAAACAAAATTTACAGTTTATAATGAAAGCAAAAGATCATGAACCAATAACCCCAACCTCAATCTGAGTGCCGTTACAGAAGAACAAAGCTCAATCCCAGCGCCGACCAATAAAGACAGGTGCAACCGGATTATGTACAATGACATACATGCGTGTCAGTGGCATGTAGCATCGGAATGATATGTAGTATGCTAAAAGTTCAAATGCACAGTATACTCAATGACACCCATTGAGTTTCCGTCCACGCTGACCAGTTCACCGTACCAAACCCGGTGCTTCAACCACACAACTTTCGGTTTGATGCCTATAGAACCTCATTTGGCTATGGAATATTTTCCCTGCCCCCTGTGATTATAAACTAAGATTAAACCACTCTGCATATTTCTGATATGTCAATGCTACAATCATCTTCCAACGATTAAAACAACGGGACGCACTTGGTACTAGACTTTTTTATATCCTTGCACACCAAGCTGCTCTCTTGTAAATACGTATATAAACTGTAAATTCTCAACTGTTCAATTCGATAATGTACATTTACTGTATAGTTACCAACCATTGACAGTAATTTTTGGTTACAAACATTGACGTCGAGCACTATACCCTTTCCCCCATGACTGTTATACTGTAAATAATTTTATAAACTCTATAATTTCCTATGAGTGCGTCAATTATTCTTCAGAGCACCACTGCGGAACTCTGCTATATACCCAGTAATTTTAAGCATTGATGCCAACTTCTTATTCTATAAACTTATATTGTTTAACCATCACCATTGTACAAGTGTTTCTCGTACTTAATTTCCCTTGGTAATGTGTATTAATATGTGCAAGTTAAATACTAATCAGGTACCTGATTTTTGCCTTGAGGAGGTAATTTGACTGATGATGCCCTCAATGAAGGGCAAAACATGTCTCAAGTGGAATTAACAATAAATTCCTAAATGTAAAATGTATATGTATTGAATAGGTGACAAAATAAACCCTTTTGGCATCCTACATTCAGTATCTTCAATACAGATAACAATGATTTTTATCTCTTGCATCGGAATGACATGCCGGAGATGCATGTCTGGCAACAGCCAATGTTTCAAACTGCTTTTCTCTTGTATTGTTCTCTATCAACTCCTTTCATCCCTTTTTGGACCTTCCTCATTTCCTATTTCCAATTTAATCCTCCTCATCTTTTTTCCTAAAAATTTATCTTTTCTTACAACTTTATAGCATCTCAATTTCACTTCCTACCATTCTCTTCATTTGAGAAATGAAAACACGCTGAGAGAAATCAAGATGGTAAATTTGAATGCTAAAATGAAGAAAAACAGATGGCTTGAACATATTAAACAGATGAATAAAGGAAAAACAAAAACTAGAAACAGTATGTTGAGTCCTCAGCCTGACGGCTGGCCGAATCCTCAACAACTTTGCCATCAGCTGTCATAGAGCGCCTGCACATCACTGAAAAGGCTTACTAGGGAAATGAGGAGTAAGTCAGTTTCCCGTTGCTTTCCTCACCGAGCTAGGAGTTGCTATCACATATCAGTCTGCCAAGCACATTGAAATGAATGCACTAATGGACCCTGTAAGTAACATTTGGACATCGTTCACAGCAGGGACGTTACTCATTCCTCAGTCAGTTTCATGTTGTCAAAATCACGATGAGACTGAGACAGGTCAATATTCTAGCCAATCCCAGAAGACATCACAATCACAATCAGCCAGTGCTATCAATAACTGATGTGGCCTAAGTCCAAAACTTAGGTAAGTATTTAGGAGTTGCCTGCACTTCCAGCGATCTTGAGCGATGTTTTGCCAATTAACTCCGGCGATTTTGCGGATGTCTTTGCCCCAGCTGTCCGATGGCCTTCCTCGTGGTCTCAATTTATCTCTTGGGCTCCATTCGAGAACAACCTTGGTCCATCTGTCATCCCTTCTACGGGCCACATGTCCCACCCATTGCCATTTCAAGGTTGAAATTCTCGTTATAATGTCAACGACATTTGTGACTGCTCTTATTTCATGGGCCTTCTTTCTATCTCTTTTGATAAACCCAAGCATAGATCTCTCCATTCCTCTCTGGGCAGTTCTTAGTTTCCGTTTAGTGAATTCACTCATTCATTCATTCATTCATTCATTCATTCATTGTCCAGGTCTCAGAGGCATTGGTCATGAAATTGCTTCTTTAGGTTTACTGACATGTTGGATTTGAAGACAGTTGAATATCGTCCAAATGCCTGCCATCCTAATTTGATTCTTCGGAAAATTTCTTGACTTATATTTCCTTGCATGTTGATTTGTTGGCTAAGGCAGATGTATTCACCAACATCTTCAATAGTTAATCCCTCTATCACTACGTTTTATGAAGTTGCCCACTTGTTATGCATGACCTTTGTCTTGAACAGATTAATCTTGAGGCCTTCTTGCTGACAAACTAGTACAAGACTGCATACTTGTGATTGCAGTTCTTCCTTATTGTTAGCCAACAATACTATACTGTTCACAAATCTCAAGTGATTCAGCCTCCTGAAACCTCGATCTCTCCACTGAATTTTGGACATTGCCATTTCTAAGACTGCAGAGAAGAGCTTTGGTGAGATGGGGTCACCTTGTTTTACACCACGTTGAATGGGAAAATCTTCAGTTGTTTCACTGACACTAACAAAGGCAGAAGATGATTCGTATATGCCCTTAATTATGTTGATGTAGGCTGCTTCTACTCCCTGTTCAGCTAATGCCAAAAGGACAGATGAGTGGTTAACAGAATCAAATGCCTTTTCAAAATCAACAAATGCTAAGCAGAGGGACAGTTGGTATTCATTCATTCAGCTGATTACTTCCTGTAGAGCAAGTATGTGGTCAACGGTGCTAAAACCACTGCGGAAACTCGCCTGTTCGATGGGTTGGGCTAAGTCGAGAGTTGAGCTCATTCTATTAGTCAGAACCTTGGTAAAGACTTTGTACAGGATGGCCAATAGGCTGATAGGACAATAGATTATTATGTTGTGGATACTACTTTTTTTGTGAAGTAGGATGACCTTTGCTTTGTTCCAGGATTTAAAAATTGATCCTCATTGGAGAAATAAATAAAAATTTGTGGTTGCCTCGCTAGCAAGTTTCTGAATTCTAACTGTTAGTCTGTCATCTCCTGCAGCTGTACTGTTTTTCATATTATCTATAGCACTTTTAACTTCGTAAGGTAGGACATGTGGGACATGTGAAGTGCACTGTGAACACTGGGTCTTGCCAGCAAAGGTAGAAACAAACAATGGACATAGAAATGAAAAGAAAGAGTCTGAACAAGACCAGATTACAATGGATGAATCTGATTAAGATCAGCATAAGGCAATATGGCCATGAATAGTCATAGTGAAGTATGTAGAGTGGTGGTGAGAGAGAGTAAAACAGACAAAAACCATATTTGCCCCAATTCAGCTGCACAGTGAAAAAATCATTTGATACCTTAAAAATTCTGCTACAATAGTCTACAGTGAAAAAGGAAGGGACTACTTTCCACTTTTTTAGCTAGACATAGCAGAGTCTGAATAATGATAATGATAAAATTATTGGAAAGAAAAACATAATACACATTATCATTATAGACTGTTATGCCTTTCTGCGTTCAGTCTGCAAGCCTCTGAGAATTTACTAAACGTCGCCACAATCCTCGATTTGCAACTAGTGTTGTGGCCTCATTTAGTTCTATACCTCTTATCTTTAAATCGTTAGAAACCGAGTCTAACCATCGTCGCCTTGGTCTCCCTCTACTTCTCTTACCCTCCATAGCAGAGTCCATTATTCTCCTAGGTAGCCTACCCTCCTCCATTCGCCTCACATGACCCCACCACCAAAGCCGGTTTATGCGTACAGCTTCATCCATCGAGTTCAATCCAAAATTAGCCTTTATCTCCTCATTCTGAGTACCCTCCTGCCATTGTTCCCACCTGTTTGTACCAGCAATCATTTTTGCTACTTTGTTGTCTGTTACTTCTAACTTATGAATAAGATATCCTGAGTCCACCCAGCTTTCGCTCCCGTAAAGCAAAGTTGGTCTGAAAACAGACCGATGTAAAGATAGTTTCGTCCGGGAGCTCACTTCCTTCTTACAGAATACTGTTGATCGCAACTGCGAGCTCACTGCATTAGCTTTATTACACCTTGATTCAATGTCACTTATTATATTACCATCCTGGGAGAACACACAACCTAAATACTTGAAATTAACGACCTGTTCTAGCTTAGTAACACCAATCTGACATTCAATTCTGTTGAATTTCTTACCTACTGACATCAATTTAGTCTTCAACAGGCTAATTTTCATACTCATTGCACCTATTTTCAAATTCTAAGATATTAGACTGCAGGCTTTCGGCACAGTCTGCCATTAAGACCAAGTCGTCAGCATAGGCCAAACTACTTAGTACATTTCCACCTAACTGAATTCCTCCCTGCCATTTTATACCTTTCAGCAGATAATCCATGTAAACTACAAACAGCAAAGGTGAAAGATTACAGCCTCCCGATGAACTTGGCTGTTCGCAACACAACCAGAATGATTTCCTTTTACATTGAGAAGATGTTCAAAATATTCCCTCCACCTCTCCAGTGATTCCCTGGGATCTATTATGAGTTCACCTGAATTAGTCAAAACACTGTTCATTTCCTTTTTCCCTCCCTTCCTAAGATTCTTTATTACTGTCCAGGAAGGTTTCCCTGCTGCTTGACCTAGCCTTTCCAGAAATCTTCCCACGACTTCTTTTTGTATTCAACAACTATTTGTTTCGCTCTGTTTCTTTCATCTACGTACAAAGAGAAATTATACGGAAAATACTCGGTCTGCTAAAAACTACAGAACTCTGGAAATCAAGAAGTAATGATGAAATATACCGGAACTTAGAAAACATAACAGATAGAATGTGGAAGAGGCGATTGATATTTTTTGGACATTTATACACGGATTAATCAAACAGATCTTCAAATATCTTTGGAACAAAAAGACAATAACAATCTGGATTCATGAAGTCAAGAAAGATTTGGAAAGAAACAACATAAAGGAAGAAGAAACAACAGAGAGAAAGATTTTTAGAAATAAAGTGTTAAAAATGGAAGGAATCCAAGGTTGGGAGGGAAACAAAACAGGCTCAAAAAGGTCTGAGAGGAAGAGGAGGCATAGTGAGCGGATGAAGGAGTATTGGAGGAGGAAGAATGAAGAACAAAGGATGAGACATTGAAACTGTCATGTGGTCCCTGGAAGACCCTAACAGAGAAAGAAGGAATAATAATAATATTATTTGTTTGATGTCTTGCTAACTATATTTACCTGTCTGAATAGGAATGAACAAACAGAACACCACATGAATTCATAAATTCTAGCTCTAATAGAATATCTAATACGGTATTTATATTTTTCTCTTCTATCACACACTTACCTACAGCATTGCATAGCCTCATAATCCTACTATTTTGCCCCTATAAATCAATATTCATCAACATCACAGCTTTGAATAACTGTTAGTCGCTATACCAGATCATTTACAGTTACCTGGATAATATGGAATAGATCAAAATCTTTGTTATATATCTCCATCAATATCTCAGTTTAATCTGTCTGTAACAGGATTATTTCTTATCAAGAGGATATTCCCACACTCAACTGAGGCATCAAGGAATAATTTCAAGAATTATTTTCTTACCTACTGTCTTCTGCAGCCAGCTGTTCCATCTGATCCTTCCAGAGAATGTCTGCCAGAGTTCGGTTCAGAAACATCAGACTAACCTTCTGGCTGACAACAAAGAACAACATCCCTTTTTATTTTATGTCTCTCTTATTTGTAAGATGGGGTAAACTAGTATTCCGTCTATCATAAGGGGGTTCATGACTGAAATTTTGCAAGTTTTGACTTTAAAAAAATCAAAGTTTTAATTTTAGGCTTAGAAATTCCCCAATTTTTCCCCATTCAAATCTCAGTGTCAGCTTAGTAAAATGTAGCATAAAAACTTTCCAGTCTGCCTAATACACAACAATTTCAATATAAATTATAACACTATAAACATATCTGTAAAAAATACACACTATTATGGTAAGAATTACATGTTTCATTCCACTTCTATTTATTATTGTAATGG
Source organism: Anabrus simplex (assembly GCF_040414725.1). NCBI lineage: Eukaryota > Metazoa > Arthropoda > Insecta > Orthoptera > Tettigoniidae > Anabrus > Anabrus simplex. Next base: position 1,792,171,408 of record NC_090265.1, on the reverse strand, counting down.
ATGTAGTAATGAAATCAATTAAAAGGAAAGAACATGGAGATATTAAAGCCTTCACATTTGCAGATGATGTTGCGATATGGAGTGACTTAGAAGAGGAATTGGGAGAGAGAATACAAAGCTGGAATGAGGAGTTTAAGAAATATGGTTTAAACATCAGCAAGACCAAGACGGTGGTGATGAAAGTGTATGGGGAAGGAGCAGAACCAATAGTCATGTTAAATGAAGCTCAACTGGACAGCGTGCCAGTTTTCAAATACTTGGGTAGCGTTATATCAAATGACAACCTAGCAAAACATGAGGTGAACAATCGAATCAATAAGGCAACACAATTTTACCACCAGGTAAGACACCTGCTGTGGGATGAGCAAATACCCATGAAAACAAAAATGACATTGTACAAGTCCTATTATACACCAATTCTTACGTACAGTCTCGAAACCATAACACTGACCAATAGAGATAATTCCAAACTTCAGGCAGCTGAAATGAAATTCCTATGCACTATGATCCAGAAAACCAGGAAAGACAAGATTAGGAATGAGAAAATTAAAGAAGTAGGAATAGATGATTCTCTCCTCAATAAGATTCATATATCAAGACTGAAGTGGTTTGGTCACATGAAGAGGATGCCAATAAACAGAACTGCAAAGAAGGAATTTGACAGAAAGGTAGAAGGAAGACGACCCGTGGGAAGGCCACGAAGGAAATGGATAGATTTAGTTAAGAGCGATGTACTGCTGAGAGGTCATGATTGGGATAAGTTGGTGGAGGAAGAATGGTACAAGGACAGGATGAGATGGAGGAGGCTCATATACCACACCCGGGAAAGGATGCTGTAGGATGATGATGATGATTCCACAAGAACATCCTCAGATTGTATCGAATCACTTAAATATGCGTATATATGTACAGTATTGTTTACATTACATGATGGAGTGTTTAGTGATAATATGAACAAGTATTAACATAAACTCTCTTTCACTGACAAGTTTACACAACGTACGCATGTTGACAGACTGCAAACTTTTTATGTTACATATTTTTAAAGCTCTAAATGCCGCATTTAAAGGGTAGTGGTGCAGCATATATAAAGCTAGCATACGTTCCGTTCTCTCTTGCTGTCAGACAATATCAGCTAAAGTTATTTAGGACTACATTTCAATACTCCCCCCTGGAATATATTTACCTTGTAGTAGGCCTAGGCTTTGCATACAAGCAGACAGAAGTCTGAGGGAGTAACTCACAGTCCGGATGAAATGAAATGGCGTATGGTTTTAACAACAACAAGACAAAGATTTTAAATCTTGTAGCATGATGGTTGATTTTTTAATGGGGCTATGCTTAAGTGGAATACAACAGAACAAACAATAACATTTTATCTCCTGCCGACTCTTCTAAGAAATCCATCTGAAGTTTTAATACATATTTAAAGTGTTGTACAACACAAGAAAAACCCAGTCAGACTTTTTATAAATGTTTTAAAGTGTTCTATCATCATTGAATGTGTTCCATTACAACAAATATTATCAAGAAATGGACAGTGTGTGTACTGAATATGGGTTAAAGATAGTGTTATATATGATGATATTTTATGTAAAACAGAATAATGTTAGACCTTGAGATATGGGGAATGTTGATATTGATGTAGTATTTGCTGATGAAGGGAGTTGGGGCTCCCGAAACATGTACGTGTGAAACAGTGTATAAAATCAGATATTGATAACATGTTGACAAGGTGGACTAAACAATTACTCATTCTTTATATGAAACAGTCAGGAGCAGTTCTAATGCAAATATGTTTCTTAAAACTTCCAATTGCATTTTAAACTCTTATCAGCTCATTGCCAAGTATAAAATGCTCCTTGCAACAGTGTTGTTATCAGATTCACCATATACAGTAGTTTATTATCAGCAAAATATTAGCTTCATATTTTTGTTCCTAAAATAACAGCAAAGCCATTGTATGAACAATGACAAATTGATAGTCTTAAATCTCGAGTAGTTTATACCTGAATGTAAAACCCAGAGTTATTACTTATGAAGTATATGAGCATTTTTGACACGTCTGTCAAATTATAGCCCAAAACTCTGTCCTGCAAGGAGCATTTTCCATGCAACATATAAACAAAATAAACATTATTTGTTAATAACTTTGTAACAAATTCAAGGCCCTATCCGGGGGAGGGGAGGTAGGGGGGTTCAAACTCCTTCTGAAATAAAAGTGAACTTGTCAAATTTAAACAGCATATACAGGTTTTGAAACAGCCTACAATAATGTAGAATTGCTATAAAAACACATTTAAAAAATAAACAATTGAATTTATCCTACTATTCTCTATTAATATAGTCAACAAATTCACTGAAAACATAAATGGAAATTTTAATTTTGATGAGATATAGAGATTGGATTTCTTTAAATGGTCTTAATAAATTTTGCACCAAAAATATAAATTTCAATCAACATGGAAATATATTCATGTTATCGAGAAGCTAGAAGATTTTTTTTTTTAATTAATCAAACTTTTCAATATTTTTACAACTTTATTAAACAGAATGTGTACATATATATTACATCTGAGTTAAGCTTTCACCAGTCTTTTGTTATTGTGTTTAGTGTTCGAGTTTCACATTTCCCTAAATGGTATGTGGAATAAGGCTTGGGGCAAAGTTTACAGATTCAGTCCTCCTTAGGGTCGTGATGCGCTTCATTCTCACGCATCTTCCCATGGAAATAATGGACGGCGAAACGTGTGTATAGGTGGCGGCATTAAAAGTTCAGTCCTTTCCAGGAATCTGTGTTCATCGCTTCTGTTTCCATTATTTCCTTCGGTGCCCGCCTGGCTTTGTTCTGTCTCTCCTCGATGACGGTTTTATAAGCTAGCATTTCTGGAAGATCGACGTATATTCTAATATCTTCTATGAAGAAAGATTCCTGCTCTATTATGCAGGCGTAGCTATTTCTCGTGAACTTTGAGACTGACAGAGCTCTCTTTAGGAATCTGGCTTTAACATTCTCTAGTTTCTTGAGATTTTTCACGGTCAGGTAAGTCATATTACCTGGATGCCATATGTGGCAGCTGGCATAACTCTGAGTTTAAACAGCGTTATGGCAATTGGCAGGGATAAGTTTTGCAGCTTAGGGGTGTCGTAAATGGCTTTTGTAGCGACCGTTGCTCTCCCTTGTATATGCAGGGAAAATGTGGTTCAAGTTGTTTGTAGAGTTACTCCCAGGTATTTAAAGCTGGGTACCAATTCTAATGTTGATCCGCTGCAGATGAAATGGTCACTCTTCCATATTTTTAATACTTCACACTGAAACATATTATCTCCATTTTTAAACAGATCCCAGAAATCATTGTGTTGCTCTGTAGGCATGTGTTAAAGCGTGTTCTGCCCACCAGAACACTATGAATTTACGTTTCTACTTCACCTGCTAAGTTGTAAAAAGTACTGCTCTAAAACATTTAAAACTATTTCAAACTTTTCTTTCTGTAAAATCTATTAGAAAGAAAAAAAAATTGTTAATAACGTTTTTTTCACTGCCTCCCCCTGCCCCCAAATCCTAACCTCCCCAAAAATAAAAATTCTGGGGATGGCCTTGAACAAATTAACTAAACCAATTTGCTTGTGATAAGTGGTGAGTTGTAGAAGTTTTAAATTTCAGTCATGACTTTCCTTAAGAAATCTACAAATAATTCTAAATACAAAGTATTGAGGACTGTATGCGGCCAGTAAACTACAAGCATGTACTGAATCCTACCATAATTAGAATTATTGCATACATGTACAGCAAAAGAACGGCATTTACAAATGTGCTCTTCTATTGTCAGTTAAGTTTGTGCTAAGTAATAAACAGAGATTTTCATGAGCTGCATCCAAATATTTCATTTTGGCAGCACTGGGTAAAAACATCTTCAAGACTTTGTCAATGCTTACAGCAGTGAGTTGTGACTACGAAGACAAGATCAAAACTGTTTGAGTGGAACTGCTATTTTAAAGAGGACTCATCTGTAAGTACCTGTCTGGTCGGAATTCACTCCAGAGGGCATACTAGTGAAGAAGAGTTCTACCTGAATATTCTACACAGTTCGTAAAGTGAATAATGGTACTTTTCCATGATGACACCTCCAACACATTGGTCCCTACTGCTCTCAAGAGTTTCTCACCAAAAATGGAAATTTTGTGCTTCAATATTCCACCCATTAGGTCCTTGTGACTTTTACCCATTTCTAAGGAGGAAAACAATGGGATTTGCTTCCAGTTCCTTTTAGTAATTTGGAACAAAATTGCTTTCCAGGTTTGATATTTGAGGAGGGAAGCAACCAAGGTGAATGTTCTTTAATGTACGAAGATAAATGCACTGATGAGGTACAGTCAAGTTCAAACCCCTTAATCTTACAAGCACATTCAGTCGCTAGCATACAGTTTCCCCACAAGGACAGTAGGATGTCTCAATGCTCATAAAACTCGGATCAAAAGTCTCTTATAGTCTGAGGATATTTTTGGATAAGACTGCCAGTGCTCGAAATAAACTTTCAGCTTATTAGGTCGTGTTGAGTACATGTTGAATAGATGTTAAATACAGAACAAAAATGGCCAACCAGACAATAGTCGGATCCAAACCCACAAACTCCCGATTTTGCGTCAGTTGCTCTATCCATTGCTATTGGCGCACAACGGGCTACTTGAACGCACACTACAGTGTGACAGCAGTAGTGCCAGAACTGTAGCTTAGATCCTTTTCAACAGAACAAATATGACCTAGGCCACCATAGCTCAATTGAATAGAGCAACCCATTACAAGAAATGAAAATCATTTTTAGTTTGCACTGTTGACCTTAACAAGTGTTATAGTACTTTTAGGAGAATTCTGCCTTTACAATACAAATTAAATTTATTCCTTTCAGAATAACATTAAATCATGGTATATGTTTTGTTCTCATTGCAAGATATCTTCAGCCATCAAAAGTTCAAAACACAAAAACAAATAAATTCACAAATTCATTGAAAGTGCTAAGACTTTTTTTCCAATATTGTATGTATATTAACAAGAAACAGTGCAGGTAAAAAGTTCTTACCATTTGGAGCGAGCCCCAAGCGCCCAGTGGATGAGCCCGAGCATGGGCGTAAGCCCCGTGCCAGCAGCTACCAGGTACAAATGAGTACAGTTCATGAGGAAGTTTGGATGGAATGATCCCTGCGGCTCGCTTACAGGTACTGTTTGGCCAGGTCTCAACCCACACAACCAGGAACTGAGAACACCCATAGGATAGCTCTTCACCATTAGGCAGAGACAATCAACTCGCCAACTAGGTGGCGTATGATCTCGAATGAGAGCAGGAGGAACGGGAGTATATGGTCGGACTACTTCTGTACCTAGTAATGTGTACAATAATAATTAGCTATATACTCTTTTTTTAAACATATCAAGAACATCATGAAACAGAAACACATTTAGGAATTGTTCATTCATTCATATATGTAGAGTCATTAACAACGACATGAAATATCTCCAGATTCATTAAATATACTTTGTTTCCATAATGTTAAGTGGTATTAAAAGACTCGTAATAAAAATCCTCCCCTTTTACTATAAACACGGGTGTACAATTTTTTTTCTTTCACAAGAACTATAAACATATACAGGTTTATTATTTTAAGAACAAAAAATCAACCTCCTGTATTAACCCGCGAGTGGTCGCTATATGAGATTCTCTCTCATATTACTTTTTATTGTGATATTACTTCACAGTGATGAAAGGGAGGTGACTGTTCCATCTTCTAGCTGAGTTTATAACTGTCGTGAGTAGAGCGATTCACATTTGAAGGGTAAGCACACCCTCCCCTAGTCAGAACAAAGGTTTCTATGTGTCCGTGCGCGCTGCGTGAGACTTTCTCTCATCACGCGACCAATGACGTTGGTGATATGTTCAAGTGGAGCAGGAAACTTACTCCTGTTGTGCGCGTTAGTATTTGTATTATGAGCACTTCTTGTTTTTGAAAATGTTATTGTGTTCAGAAACGTAAATATTACTAGATATAATGCATGTGTGAGATTTTATTTTTTACAACTTCAGGACGGAAGTCATTTTTATGTACATTGCATATGTTATTTTAAGTAGTAATTTGTGTCTTTAATAAACAGCTAATCATGTCCGGCTCCATGCCTAAATGGTTAGCATGGTGGCCTTTGATCACAGAAGTCCCGGGTTCGATTCCCGTTGGGGTCGGGAATTTTAACCTTAATTCGTTAATTTCGCTAACATGGGGACTGGGTGTATGTGTCGTCTTCACCATCATTTCATCCTCATCATAACACGCAGGTCGCGTACGGGAGTCAAATAAAAAAAACCTGCATCTGGCGAGCCGAACTTGTCCTTGGATACTCTCGGCGCTAAAAACCATACACCATTCCTCTCTTTCTCTCTCTCTCTCGCAGCTAATCATTTCACTGTACCTAAAATATATAAGGTAGAACTTGCGTTTCATTTCAGTAGTAAATTTCAGCCTTACGCCCCACAAAACTGTGGGAAATGTCATATTTATTTTAATGTGAGAGAAAGTCTGACGTGCGACCACTCGCGTTACATTTTGGCTAGCGACCACTCACGGGTTAACAAGCTGGCATGAATGACAACATAATACAGATCGCATGTGATGGAAACTTCACAAAGGAATAAACATAGAAATTACATCATTTTCAAAGTTCTTATCAGTAATGATATTATGCCCTGAATATGTGGTGCCTCCGAAGCCAAATGGAATCTCAGAGGGCTATTGTAACTGTAGCAGGGGTTCACCTGCCCCAGCTATTTAAACTGTGTGCCTTCTCCACTGTGGCCATCTTTGTCTGTAATTAAGAACTTTTAAGACTTTCTAAAACTTTCTTCTCCAATGGTTAGATGGCTCTGGCACCTATTTTCTATTGATCTCTGGTGAGGTTTATCACCAGAGAAATTTAATTTTTTATACTTGGTATATCTTTTTACTGGTTTTTGCTTTTTCTATGTGCCAAAGTTTGCAACACTTCACCTGGTTCCTCCTAATATAATCGGCCTATCACATGCCTGTAACTATGTTCTCTAACCAATCAGAACTCAGGAAAGTGTAAGAAAATATAGCCTATCAGCACTCCAAATTCTAACATAGTCTAGAACTTCCCCTGTGGACCTATTTAAGGAGAGCACTTTTGGGCCGTATTGTCCGATTTGCTCCGGTAATTGAGAGTGCGACTTGATGGAGGTTAGAGGGATCAGGAGGCAGAGAGTGGTGGCTTGAAGAAGATCCAGCGCTGACAGGTAATGGCAGAATTTACCTAAATATGTGATTGTGCTGGCATGTGTTTTGAGGGGAAGATTTCAGCAGTTTTCTTTAAAATATGTGTAATCCTGTCATTTTTTTGCTGAAATGTAGGACCTTCTGCGCAGTCTTTGGACTCAATTTATAATTCCTACTGGGATAATATTTAATGTAAGGGAGCACAAGTGGTGACCCCTGGAACTCTCCCCTTCTACTCTTGAGCTGGGTGACTAAAATTTTTCAGTCTGTAAATTTTGGAAATTTGTCTTGGCCTTTAAATGTTTCCCTTTTAGTCACCCTTTTTTGCATGGGATTAGCCTCTGTGTCATTGGGCCTTAAGCCAACATAGGTTCCTGTATGTTCTTAAGGAGTGCTGGTGTTTAGCCTGCTACCTTTTGTTAATGGCCTACATTTGCTGTAACCTTTCTTTCTTTTCATTGTTATGACCTAATAGTACGGGCAATATGCCCCTGTATATTTATTAATATTTTTTGGGTAACCATGGCTATAGTTAGGTTCTCTTGGGGAACAGCACTTCCCCATTTGTGAAATGTTGTAATTGATAAGCCCACCATAGGGCAACCTGTGTAGGAACACTATGACGTGTGGTCACCCAATTGGTTAAATGTGTAATTGAGAATGTAACAAGCGACATGTCACTTTACTGAGGCTAGTCTCTATATATTTGGAGTTCAGACTCTATAACGTGTACTTGTTAGGAGCAATTATGATCTTTCACAACGTTGTACCTGTTAGGAGCAATTATGCTCTTGGGAATTTCTCCCAATTTATCTTGTACCTGATTAAGGACTTCTACGTCCATTGCATTGTTGCAGCTGTCAATCTTGTTGTTAAATGTGAATATTCTGAAGTAATTTTTCAACTCCTTCTTGTTAAATCATTAGATTACTCTATTTGGGTTTTAAGATAAGAAAGAAATAAAATGTCCAACTTTTGTTAAGGTAAATTTTTGCTTAAAGTGATCCCCTGTGCAGCCATTCACCCCATGCGCTTCCTTACCTCTGCATTCCATGATAAATCCTTGTAACATTAACTATTTAGTGAATGCCCTCCATGGGTAGCTGGAAACACTTCCATGTGTCGGTGAAGTCTCGAGGTATAGCGCTGCGTGCTCCGTCCATTGGTCCTAATAGGGGATTGTGTGTTTGTAAATCTCTCGTTCACCTCTTCTGGTTGGCCTTTGTGGTGTTCGAACCATACAGTTGGTGTATGATGAAGCCTATTGGCTGTGTTCTCTGAAGGTTATCATGCTGAAACGACGAGAACTGGCATTCGTGGCCAATCCGCGAACTTCTTTGTCGGCATTAAAAACATTCCTCCTCACTTCTTTGGCTATGAACGATCTAATCTGATGGTGTTGAGTGTTACGCAGTAGCTCTCTGCAGGATCCTAGGACATGAGCAAGATTTTCTTTCTCTCCTCAGCAGCGGGATGTGCCAGGTACAGAGCACACTGCAGAAACTTTTGTCATAATTTTTATCAGATAACATCAGAAATTTCATTTTTTGTCCGTATTGAACTGAGAATTACAATAAATAAACTTTAACTTTTATTATTATTAAATAAAACTTTTGAATTTGACAGTGGTCGTACCCATCGTACACTGGCTTATTAGCTTCCTCGGGAGATCAGCAGTAGAGTCCAACCCATAATCATACGTTCTATTCAACCAACAAAAGAGAACACTAAACGTGAAAGACTGCATTTCATTTTAGCAGATCTGCCTATAAAAAAAATTAAAAAAACTACTATAACAGCAGGCCTGCAGAGTCTTCCTACAAGGATGTACAAATAAACGGGAGTGAAATACTAGCACTCTGTTATCTATCTAATTAAGTTAGAAGTATGAGGTGAGGAAGTATGACAACACATGACTGTCTGACTTGTTGGCTGAATGGTCAGCGTACTGGCCTTCGGGTTCAGAGGCGCCTGGGTTCAATTCCCAGCTGGGTTGGGGATTTTAACCTTCATTGAAAAATTCCAATGGGTCGGGGGCTGGGTGTTTATGCTGTTCCCAACATCCCTGCAACTCACATACCACTATCCTCCACCACATTAACACGCAGTTACCAACGCATAGCAGATGCCGCCCACCCTCATCGGAGGATCTGCCTTACAAGGGCTGCACCCGGCTAGAAATAGCCATACGAAATTATTATAACGCATGGTTGTTAGTTAGCAATGGTGATCCGATGGAGCGAAGCCTAGCACACATAACCCCCCAGTCCCTGCACCTATCGGACATACAGCAGCAATACCAATATAAACGGCCCGTTATTGGATATTATAAATTTTACAGCTAACTCATTCCTGGTTGCCAGCGTTACGCCCTTGTGTGCTAGGTTGGGCTCATCAGTTGGTACCTAGCACACCTACCAAGACGCTGGCTAGTGCATACCGTGGAGGCCACTGCGTAGGCTACTTGGAACCACCGGCAGTGCAAAGTGCATGAGATGGGTCAAGGGGAGAGGGCCACAGAGCCTGGGCAGTAAGATCAGTCTCCGATGCCTTGCCCTCAGAAATACATGCAATGTTTCTTCTCACTACTTGCAAATTTGTAAATGAAACAATGATTTGAGATTTGAGCTTCACCGATGGTGTGCAGTATGCACTACTGCTGGAATAAGAGATTCATGTACAGGCCATTGTTTCTTAATGTGGTGATATTTCATATCCCTGTTGTCAAACAAGAAACAACAGCACTTAAGTACATCCAAATTGCAAACCCAGTAATAAATCTGTGACCTTAAAATCTCCATAGATATTCCAGTTATATTGGATTATTTCTTAACAAAGCAAAGCAAAGCAAAGCAAAGTCACCTCCATACAGGCCATGAAGGCCCTTGGAGGAGTGGAAGGTAAAGGCTTCCACCATTGTTAACCTCGGCACATGATGGGGTAGAGTGGTTACCTCTATGCCCGGCCGCCTTTGCCCCCAGGAATTAACCTGATACTCATTTTTGGTGTAAGCTGAGTGAACCTCAGAGCCATATGCACCTCCACAGGTGGAAATCTTGTTTCTTAAATTTTACGACTTCCTGACGGGGATGCAGATGTTGATTCCCATAGGGAACCTAAAATATTTGTCCTGAATGAGTAAATTTATAATACCAATATAATGGTCCGTTATTGGACATTATAAATTTTCCAGCTAACTCATTCTTGGTTGCCTGCGTTTCGCCCTCGTGTGCTAAGTTAGGCTCGTCAGTTGGGACTTAGCACACCACCCAAGACGCAAGGCTAGTGCATACTGTGGAGGCCACTGCATAGGCTTTTGTAAATGAAACTTAGCTCTCATAGTGCATTGGCACTGCTGGTGGCTTCAAATAGCCTATGCAGTAGCCTCCACAGTATGCACTAGCCTTGCGTCTTGGGTGGTGTGCTAAGTCCCAACTGACGAGCCTAACTTAGCACACGAGGGCGAAACGCAGGCAACCAAGAATGAGTTAGCTGGAAAATTTATAATGTCCAATAACGGATCATTATATTGGTATTATTCCTGACGGGGATTCGAACCCACGTCCTACCGGGCAAACCGAGCACGCCTTTACCGCCGCAACCTGGCAGCCCCTTTATTTCTTAACAGTATTTTCATATCAGTGGCATATACCACTTGAAATTCATTGTCATTATGCATAAGTACAGCCTTCAAACTCTCTTTTGATGAGTCTATGACGGACTAAACAAAAGAGTGACTGAATAGGTGGCTATATTTCTAGAAAACAGATCTCAGAGAATTAGAGTAGGCAAAGCTTTACCTGACCCTGTGATAATTAAGAGAAGAATTCTTCAATGCAGTATTATTGGACCATAATGTTTTATATACCGGGTGTACCAAAACTCGACGGCAAAAATTTATGAATGGATTCCTCACATAGAGAGAAGAAAACAGTTTATGACAACATGGGTCCGGAAATGTATACTTACAGATTTATTCAAACTTTTGTACATTTACAACATACGTCTGTAATGGCAACTGAAACACTTCCACTCGTCGTCGCATGGAGTTACGCACACGATCAAAAATGCTTGGTGTAGTGCGTACTGCCTGACAGGTTGTCACAATGCGCTCACGTAAAGTTGCTTCATCAGGAACAGGATTCGCACAATCGAGAGACTTTAAGTGGTAGTAGTAGTAGTAGTAGTAGTAGTAGTAGTAGTTTTTTGTTATGGCAGGGGAAAATCTTTTAAAGACACCACTCTGTGTGGGAGTTGGATTTTCTAACCGTCACCACCCTCTAGGTCCCCGGTACGACCTAGGGATGATGGGTCAATAACCTTACCCACCAGAGTGAGAAGAGAAGAGAGAGGGAAAGGGACAGAGAGAGAGAGAGAGAAGGAGAGAGAGAGAGATAGAGATAGATAGATATAAAGAGAGAGGTACAGACCCTGGTGAGAAGGTTGCTAGCGTGTCCGCCCCAAAATAGGAGTTATAGCGAACACGAGGGAGAACGACGGGCACAAGAAAAACGACAACAAAGGTCAGAGCACAATAAAATAACAAGAAACCATAGAAATTACCAAAGGATGAAGTTACCACACTTACCGGAAGCAGCGGAGGAAGACGACTTAAGGCCATGGAAGCTAATACTCAAGAAAATCGGTGACAGTGCTCCACCGAACGTGGCGAATGAAAACCAACACTTGAATGGAATTTAAGAACTTTAATTGCAAGGTAAATTGGAGGTAACACATTAAATCTTTAAGCTGATAAAACCTATGCTTATTTTAAGAAGTAAAACCATAATATAAATAAATCCAACATTAAGTTGAAAAAGGGGGAAAAGTAAATAACAATTAATAAAATGAATCAGAAAATACCAGTTATAGTCTGAAAAAAAATTAATTCATTAGTAATCAACAATTAAGGAAAATCAATATTCTTTAACAGATAATAAATTATAATTATTATGAAAACAACAAAAGAAAAGAAAAGGATGACCTCCATACCCTAATGTGATTTGAAAACAACAGAAAACAAGTTGACCTCCTTACATAAATACTACCTTGAATAATGTTAAAATAAAATGTGATCGATCACGGATAATTAATTAATTAAAAATACCATACTCAGTTAACAAGGTTTTCAATTAAATTGATTTTCAACGCGGCCGCTTCTCATGATTACCAAAATTAAATCGTTCAATTTCCACCGAGGACAGTTTCCAAGACATGTAGAAATATTACGTAGAAATACACAACCACCCGGGCCAAGAAAAGGTAACACAACATTAAAGGGTGGCCAAAATTAATTAACTAACTTTTAAAACAGTAAACGATACACTCGACTCAGAAATATATAATTCAAGATCCACACAGGCTCCATACGCCAGACTACATCAAAATCCCGACAACAATCCCCACACAAAACCGTTGCCAAGGTAACAAACAAACAAAAGCAACGCCTCCAAAAAACAAGGAGGAAAACCGGCAAGAGAAATTAATTCACAGAAAACCCCAGAAGGGGGAGGGGAGAAGAAAACATACCTAACAAAGGGGAAAACAAATCACAGGAAAGCAAACAGAAACCCAAAGAAAGTTAAGCCCGCTATCTTGGAGACTGTACCTTGGTTCACAAGGAAAGTTACAATTTAAGGTGCCAAAAAAAAACTTCCGTTTTAATTTTAAATTAAATATCCCAATTCAGTTCACTGTGGACCTTCCGCGTTAATGTGATTAGTTGCCGAAACTGTTTTTCAGATTTTCATAACCGCACACGCCAATAAGTACCAATTTAACGACGAAGTTTAAATCATTATTATTATTATTATTATCATATTTCCTGAAATCGCTGAAAATACCAAAATCCTCTTCTGGACGACGCTTAAGATGTTTCAAACACTGGTACATACCTTTGGTGGTGAAGAAATTGTGAGAAATCCAAACCTGGCCATTGTTAAAGAAGAATGCAGTCACGAGGCCAGCAACAAGACCTTGTTAGCAAGTATCCAGGAGAAGTATAGTTGCAAAAATATGATCAGAGGAAATGGTAGGAGGTCTTCAACTAGTTCTACCGGGGAAAATCCCCGTTAATGAAATAATTACGGCGGTTTAAATATGATCCACCACTCCATGGCGTAGCACTCAATCACACTCACGTTCATGATGGCTGCCCCAAGCGAACTGGCTCTCGCGTCAGAAGCGAGGTGGAGGCAAGTCTCTTGGTAGCAGGCAGGCGCATGCGCAGTTACGCGCAACCACACGAAGCCAGGACAATGGCGAGCAGCATACATTAGCTTAAAAAAATTGGTATATTGGCGAAAAGCCGATTGACACAGATTTTCCATGGCACAAGACCAGTCCAAAAAGGTTATAAAGGGAGGCTCACACTACTTAATATTGTCTCAATTTCCACCAACTAAAAACCCCTGCCCTCTTCACTCAGACCATTCTGGAACTGCTTGTCGGCATGACATCAGAATGGAGTGATGTATATTATTAAGTTCTTCCTTTCTCTTCTTTCTCCTTCATCCCCATAATGCTTGTCGCCATTGCCTTTACTGTGTTCCAGGCAGACGGGCTCTCTAACATAATCTGAACCAGATTCCCTGGCGTGAGTCGTCGGCCAAGTTGTTGGCAGGCTTTCCTTCATTCTTCTTCCCATCGAACACAGTAGAAAAAAGTGTGTTCTACTGTATCCCTTTCAGAACAGTACCGACAACCATCTCCCTGCGTCTTTCCCATCTTCATGGCATATACGCCGAATCTTCCATGTCCTGTCAGGATCTGCGACAGATAGTAATCTACCTGCCGATGTCTACATTTAAGCCAGTCTCCTATGTTGGGTATTAGCTTTTTTGTCCATTGGCCAACATTGCTTGTGCCATCCCATCGGTCTTGCCAGTCTAGTAAGAGTTGGTTCCTCGAGGCTTTCTTTTCTTCAGCAGATATAGTTGCACCCCTTTCATGCCAAAGTTTTCTCTCTACAACGAGGAGGTCAATGGGAATACTGGCAGCTACAACTTGTAAAGCTGCTGTCGAAACAGTTCGATATGCACAGGTAACTCTGAGCAGCATTTTCCTCTGTACTCTTTCCATAGCTCTTCGGTGAATCTTCCTCCTGAGTGCATTGTGCCAGATAGGTGCAGCATTAAGTAAAATGGAATATACTGCAGAGCACATAATCCGTCTCTTAACTGTTCTTGGTCCCCCGATGTTAGGCATAAGTCTGGCTAATGCCGATGCCTTCTTCTCTGCCTTTTGGGTTACTGCCTTCACATGTGCACCAAATGTGCAATTCCTGTCAATAAGAACCCCAAGGTATCGTACAGACTTTCCTGGGATAATCACTGTATCATTTAATAAGAAACGAACATTTTTCCAATTCCTGGAACCTTTCAAAATTATAGCCTCAGTCTTATGTGGAGCCAATCCCAACTTATTATTTACCATCCAAAGGTTAACTCGTCTCGGTGATTCATTTACTCGGAAGGTCAGTTCTTCTACATTCTCTGCTATTACCACTATTGCAAGGTCATCTGCATAACCAATAGATGTTGTCCCTTTTGTCAGCTGCAGGCGTAAGACACCATCATATAGAATGTTCCACAAGGTGGGTCCTAGGACAGATCCCTGTGGAACGCCAGCACTCATTTCAAGATCTTCTAAATCATGAAATCGTATTCTTCGTCCTTGGAAGTACTTAACGATTATTTGTTGTAGATACTGAGAAATGTTCATCCTACGAATTTCTCTCAAAATAATGCTCCAAGAAGCAGTGTTGAAAGCATTTTTGACATCTAGCGTTATCAAGGCAGCCCGTTTCTCACTGCTTTCTGCCTGTATTTGAATCACCCTCTCAATAGCTTGGGTTGTGGTTCTACCCTTTCTAAATCCAAACTGGTTCGAAGAAAGTCCTCCCTGTTGTTCAAGTTCTTTCTCCAGTCTAGTTTTAATCAATCCTTCGTAAAGTTTGCGCAAGGTGTTTAATAAGCACAGTGGCCTGTATGCTGATGAATCTAATGATAGTTTCCCTGCCTTCAATAACAGCACTAGCTTGGAGTAGTAGTAGTAGTAGTAGTAGTAGTAGTAGTAGTAGTAGTAGTAGTAGTAGTGTAATAGTAGTAGTAGTAGCAGTAGTAGTAGTAGTAGTAGTAGTAGTAGTAGTATGACCTGCTCAAGAATTACAATTTAGGCCTATTCCAAATTATAGCACCACAATTCACTAAATAACCCAACCCTGAAAAGAGCTGTTTCTTTAGCACTTTTATTAAATTCTCTATTCATTTTATTCGAAATTAGCAGCGAAGATGGGGTTTCTCCTCTGGCTTCACGGAAATATTTGCCTCCAAGTCAGTTAGATTTTTCCGCCTCCAGTGTAGTGAATTGAGATTTTCCAACTCATCAGGTACTCCTAGGAAACAGATTAGTAAAGGGGCACAGTTTTCGCCCTGGGAGACTTCACTATTCGACATACACCCCCCACTCCCGTGCCAAAAAATGATGAAGTGTGTTCATCGATCACGGCTGTCTGCGCCTTGGTCATTCCAGCTCTGGAACTTTGGACTGGTAGATAGGCTGCGTAGTACTGTTTGTTAAAGGTTAGAAAATCTGTGGTTTTTCATTTGATCACGTATTTCATATGAAGCAGTGCTTTTAAACACATCATTCGTACTGACATTATTTAAATGACCTACGTTCATTTCAGTTGAGAAAACCAGTAAGACAGTCTTTCTAAGGATGTAAAAAGGCAGGTCGAGAGTGAGTGCCTGCCATTATAATGAAAACTCCCCAACCTGATTGTGACTGATGGTAGGGAAGCAGGCCTACCATTACAATGAAAATTCCCTAACCCAGTCTTCATATGAGAAAAGATGTTTGGTGACTTCCCCATCGCGTTTCAAGGGTAACATTAGGAGCTATGCAATTTAATACAATTTTGCTCACAACGTGTACACTACATAACCTAGAATTCTGTATACAATGTAGAATTCCATAGCGAAGCACGGGTACATCAGCTAGTTTCAAATAAAATCACTGACACAATGTTGGCATTCAAATTTTGTATGGATAATCTCTATTACTACTAATCCCATGGGAAAGAAAACCATATTGATTTATGAGCCCCTTAAAACCATTTAGGGAAATAAAAACAGAATGCAGATATCCTTAATTGATCTGGAGATATTGGATGTTCTTATTGACTCGTCCCGTATACAAGAAGTGTATAGGAATATGTAAGAAAACTTAATAGTTCCAAGGAAAAATTTACACTCAGTAAACTCTTGATTAAGGGCTAAGGGTTGTCCATAAAGTCAGAAGGCCATAAAATTGTGAATCTTAGGAATTGTGTCAACAATAAAAGATATCAGTGGTATAAACATACTTCACAGTGAATTCAGCATGAGAAAAACATCCGAGTTTCAGTGTACAGTTTCTTAATAATTGTTGTTGATGATTGTTGTTTTAAGGATGCTTAACCTTCATTTTTCTAATTATCAGATCTCTTCCAGTTTCCTTCTGATTCGTGTTAATACAGAATGGCTGCCAAGTTGTACTTACTCTTAAAACAATAATCACCACCACCAACACCACCATTTTGTAGGACATATATGAAAAAGTAATCAAGGTATCTAAGGAAAATTAACTGAAAAAAAGAAAAGGTCAAGCTTAAGAAGTTATTTCCTTGCTTTTCCCAATGAGTTGACGCATATAAAAGGTCGTTAAACTGTACAAAGTCATTTGATATCCACTGTTGTAAAATATATGCTTTTGTATTTCTAAAAGCATTTGGAAAACAGGACTGAATGAAAATATGGTGGGAGAATATAAAATACCAAGACTATCCCAGTGAAAATGGGTTATAGGGTCACACTGTGTAGTATGCAATTAAGGTCAAGGGACTGGGCTAGCCAGTCATTTCCAGGTGCATGAATGATTCTTACGCAGACCTTGCTTTCAAGTACGGAACACTGTCATGCTGATACAGACAGTAAAACACTACTAAAACTGGTATATTGTAGATCGTTGACTTCAGATCAAAACATCGTTTAAGCTACTGCATTTATATTTCAGAGCAGTTTATGAGAAGACCAAGTTAATTCCATAAACAGCACTCTCCCACATCATAATGCCATCTCCTAATTTTCCTGCTCACTCTTCGCATGCTAGAAGACACCTCTAGGTATTCCACCCCCATCCACAATTTAAACACAATATTAAAGCAAGAAGTGTAATGGGTTAACAACTCCACCCAAAAATGTTAGGAATATTCTGACTAGTAAGAAGGCAAAATAACTGAATACGTCAATTAAGATATTCCTTCTCTGAAGTTGAACTCTGCCCTCATCCTATACAAATGATATACTAATGGCAAGGTCTCATTGAGAATGATTTTCAATCATACAATTTGTTTTAGTTATTAGAATAAAATGAGGATAAATTTAAACAGTGTGTCAATATTATAAAGAATCCCTTGAGCATTGCGAGAACAATGGCATGGGTAACATCTCTGCTGATTCCGAGTCTGTTGTAATTGTACTGGTACCTCTGGTTCTGATCATACATAATATAACATTTCTTTGTGGTAAAATTGCAAAATGAATATTATTTGACATTTTTGTTGCTACTACCCTAAATGCATCTCGAGGGATGTTGACTGCTGGCATAAGAAGGTAACCGTAGAGTACTTACCACAACTTAGCACAATATCTATCTTTCACAAGTTACTGAAGTGTATCAAGAACATACCTTCAACTTCTGAACGCACGAACACATGATGTCCTAACGGAACAGTACTATACGTCTGATCACTAAATGACAACACTAATAATTTGGTATTATAGTTCACAGACTCTACACTCACTACATTCATTGAGAGATATGTCTCTGATACATCAGGAGCATCACATAAAGTGCCATCATTGTCACACGGTTCACCAAGGTCTCGCCATAATTGTGGAGTTGTTTTCATGAAGATTATCTCTACCTTGCTGCCATCCTTATTAATATCAATCTGGCATGGCCAAGTAACATCACTCTCCAGTTTACGACATGCCATAAACATTTGACTGCCCAACCGAATACGCACACTCACTTCCTTGCCGTCCTTTAACTTAACTCTGACGTGAGGAAATCCTGGAGATTTGGATCGAGTATAAAACACCATAGTCAATGAGGCCAACTTCTGGAACCAGTCTGAGCCAGGAGTGGATGGAGTACTGTTTACTGCTGTTACTGTAAGAAGAAAAACCAAATTTACATTCACAATACACAATAGTGAATAAAAAAGTAATACTAAACAACAGAACCATGTTAACCTTTGTGACATAAAATACACTAAGAGAAATAATCTCAATACAATAGAACAGATTGCATCCTATCTACTAGTTTATTTTTCTTTTCAATTTATATGTGAATATTTTCTTTCACGATCCCAGATTTATAATTGTAATAACATACTATTTCAAATATCAAACACTAGTATATTGTTGCTGAACAATGTTTTTTAACAATTGGCTTTACGCTGCACCGACAAAGACAGGTCTTATGGTGATGAGAGGATAGCAAGGGGTTACGAGTGGAAAGGAAGCTTGATTAATAAATTTCATGATGTTCCGTATTGATATCTATAGTATGTCATAGAAAGACATTTAGTATTGATAAGGTGGATCTCTTTCTTTCTATGACATGGAAAGGAAGCTGTCGTGACCTTGATTAAGGTACAACCACAGCATTTGCCTTGTGTGAAAATGGGAACCCATGGAAAACCATCTTCAGGGCTCCCGACAGTGGGGTTCGAACTCACTATTTCCCGAATAAAAGTCCACAGCTGTGCGCACGCCACTAACCACATGGCCAACTCGCTCAGCGCTCAAGAATTGAGACCTCATATTTGCAATTTATCTACAGATTCCTTGAGTTGTCAGTGTGGTTAGGTCACACAGCTACAGTAGCGGCGATTGGGGGAGGGGCGAGGGGGGGCACTTATTTCCTTTATTTTCTTTAATTATTATTAACAAAATTATTAACGGAAATTCGCAAGAAATGTCGTTCGTAGCGGCTAACTGAATTTGATAGTGTCACAGCAAGTTGTGGAGACTTGCAAGGTGCATTCATTAGCCTGGCAGTCTCTTTAGTGTCCGTTAGTTTCTTAGTGTGTAGTCAAATACTAAACGATTTTTAATTGCATAACCTCGCCATACTTCTATTTTAATCACAATACATGTGTAATACTGTTCCTTTGGTGAAAGTTTTATTGTATAGTATTGAATCAAAATATCAATTAAAAAAATCTATTATTACCACACTTAAGTTGGTAAATTCTCAACCTTTACCTCTCAGTCGAAATTTGCTAAGAGAGCATCACAAAAATTTAACCATTTTATAGTTTTTTAATTTTCAAGTTTGATGCACACACACATACACGCACCCGCTGCATTCCACAAACCTGGGTACTTTTTGGTGTCTGTGCATTTTTACCATTTTTTGCCCCATCACTTATAATTCCCAATCGTCACTACTGCCACAAGGAAGGCATCGAAAGAGGTGGATGAATAGTATACCAAAAGAGAGTATGGAGAAGAGAGGAGTAAAGATGAAAGAAATAGAGATAGATAGGAAAAGGTTGATAGAGGGACAGGTAACTATGGAGGTCCTTGATTCATAACCCAACCCAGGAGAGAACTGGAAATGGGAACTGAAGAAGATGATGTATTTTAGCTCCTTTCCCCTACATTTAGTTGTGATGCTTGACAAAGGCTTTGTATCTAAAACCAAAGTACATACCTATAGGAGCAGAAACATTACTTCTAATCTTCTTCTTGTTTATCCCAAACAATGCAGTGGCAAGGTCGTCATTGCTCTCGCTGGCACGCCTTAACCTTCCAACGAAGCATTTCATCAGGAGTGATTCATAGTTCACCCAAGCGTGTACCTAACAACATAATCAGATGTTATCTACAGCCAGAATAACACATTGGATGTCCCATTATGGAGGTGTATCTCACCTTGTTGAACAGCTCAGTAGCGTCCTTTCCAACTCCCTGCATGAGCTCGTCTGCACCTCCAGGGTGGAAGTCGAGGTAGTGGGTCACATTGTACACTTTACCTAAAGCGGCAAAAAGAAAGGAAAAAATTACTTGTTGATACATACATACTGTACATACATACACAGAGATGTTCGAAGGATGTTGTCTATTGTGACATGGCCCGCTAACGTTACATTCAAACAAAGAACATGTGAAATTGCATTCAGACCATTTAACACTAGGATAGTCACTTTAACATTAAGGGGAAGAGGAAAGCAAACACGCATGTTTCTTTGGATGCCATATGGCGACATTGCGTCCTCCATGTTTACTACAAAATCAGGCTTGCATGTGAAATTTTCGATAGTTCTAGCCATGAAAATTCTTCTGTATATTGCTTTTGGTAGCAGTGACATTCTGCAGATCACTTTCGTCCACAGTCATTTGGCTGCTCATTGCTTCTAAGTTTTTGTTACCGTATGTTATTTTATTTAATGTCGTTCTTCACTTCATTAAAATGGACTTAGCACTAGACGACACCACTCCGCGACAAAAGCAGACAACAAAAATAACAAAGTCACTGGTGGCAACTCATTATTACATCAGAGGTAACAGAACAGAAATGTAGCACATATGCGGATAATATTTTATTTAGCAATGAATGTCACACACAGGATTGTAGAAAAACGTCACTATAGGCAATTTTTTCAAAAACCATTTTCTAACAGTACGGTAACTCTTCAACGTACGGAACTACGTTTTTCCTATTTGCGGCAGAAATCGAGAATAATAATCAGTACGGTACTGCTTTCGTATTGCTGCAGTATACGGTATGTGAGAACACCGTATAAACTACGGAAAATCCGTATTAGTTGGCATCTCTGCTCACATATATACATCCATCTTCTTTACAAACCGTTATGCCTTTCAGCGTTATCTTTGCAAGCCACTGTGAATTAACTATGCAGCTCCACAACTTCAATTTGCAACTAGTTCTGTTACCTCATTGTGTTCCACAAGCATCATTAAAAACTGGGTCTATCCGTCACTTCTCTTACCCTCCACAACAGAGTTCATTATTGTCCTAGGTAACCCATCCTCCTCCATTCGCCTCACATGACCCCACTACCGAAGCCGGTTTATGCGTACAGCTTCATCCATCGAGCTCTTTCCTAATTTAGCGTTTATCTACTCATTCCGAGTACGCTCCTACCTTTGTTCCCACCTGTTTGTACCAGCAATCATTCTCGCAACTTTCATGCCTGTTACTTCTAACTTATGAATAAGATAGGCCTATTCTGAGTCCACCCAGCTTTCACTCTCATAAAGCAAAGTTGGTCCGAGGTAAAGATAGTTTAGTCCGGGAGCTGACTTCCTTCTTACAGAATACTGATCATCGCAACTGCGAGCTCATTGCATTAGCTTTACTGCACTTTGATTCAACCTCGCTTACTATATTACCATCCTGGGAGAACACACATCCTCAATGCTTGAAATTATCTATCTGTTCCAACTTCATATCCCCAATATGACACTCAATTCTCTTGGATTTCTTACCTACTGACATCAATTTAGTCTTAGAAAGTCTAATTTGCACCTGCTTTCAAGTTCCAAGATATTAGACTGCAGTATTTCCGCACAATCTGCCATTAAGACCAAGTCGTCAGCTTACGCCAGACTGCTTACTACATTTCCACTTTATACCTTTCAGCAGACGATTCATGTAAACTACGAACAGCAAAGGTGAAAGATTACAGCCTTGTCTAACCCCTGTAAGTACCCTGAACCAAGAACTCATTCTACCATCAACTCTCACCGCCGCCCAATTGTCAACATAAATGCCTTTGATTGATTTTACTAATCTACCCTTAATCCCATAGTCCCCCAGTACGGCGAACATCTTTTCCCTCGGTACCCTAGCATACGCTTTCTCTAGATCTACGAAACATAAACACAACTCTCTATTCCTCTCGTAGCATTTTTCAGTTACCTGGCACATACTGAAAATCTGATCCTGACAGCCCCTCTGTGGTCTGAAACCACACTGCTTTTCATCCAACTTCCTTTCAACTACTGATCCAATATAAAATTAATATAAACAATATAATATTAAATTTAAACATGCGGCCGGTAAAGCAAGCATGACCACAGTAGTGTTTATTTGACCAAAAAGAAGAAGAAGAAGAAGAAGAAGAAGAAGAAGAAGAAGAAGAAGAAGAAGAAGAAGAAGAAGAAAGGTCGGACGCCCGTGCCTTAGGGTGTTAGGTGTAGGCCTAATCTATTAGCGTAGCAGGGATCCTGGATAGACGATACCTTATTAACATACGATAATCATAATAATCCAGAAACGCCGTTAAAACTAGTACTACCGAGCTTGATAGCTACAGTCGCTTAAGTGCGGCCAGTATCCGGTATTCGGGAGATAGTAGGTTCGAACCCCACTGTCGGCAGCCCTGAAGATGGTTTTCCGTGGTTTCCCATTTTCACACCAGGCAAATGCTGGGGCTGTACTTTAATTAAAGCCACGGCCGCTTCCTTCCCATTCCTAGCCCTTCCCTGTCCCATCGTCGCCATAAGACCTATCTGTGTCGGTGCGACGTGAAGAAGAAAAAAACCTAGTACTATTCCTGATCAGCTTTCGTAACGTAATGTCACAAATACCTTACGGCGGATCAACACCGCAATAACACATAGGCTTCTGGCTTTTTTAATAATGTTATTTGCTTTACGTCCCACTAACTACTTTTACGGTCTTCGGAGACGCCGAGGTGCCGGAATTTAGTCCCACAGGAGTTCTTTTACGTGCCAGTAAATCTACCGACACGAGGCTGTCGTATTTGAGCACCTTCAAATACCACCGGACTGAGTCAGGATCGAACCTGCCAAGTTGGGGTTAGAAGGCCAGCGCCTTAACCGTCTGAGCCACTCAGCCCGGCCTTCTGGCTTTTTAATTAAGCATTTACCTGTCATGAAAATGGGAACTTCTAGGTTGCCAGGCGGTAAGACCCGAACTTGACATCTCCCGAATGGAAGCTCATACACACGCGCGACCTCTACTCGTTGGGTCCATCCGACAGAAGCAATTATTTCTAGGCGACTTTCTTTCTTTCTTTCTTTCTTTCTTTCTTTCTTTCTTTCTTAATCTGTTTACTCTACGGGGTTGGTTTTCCTCTCGGACTCAGCGAGCGATCTCACCTCTACCACCACGAGGGCAATGTCCTCGAGCCTGAAACGTTGGGTCGGGGGATACAACTGCGGAGAAGGACCAGTACCTCGTCCAGGCAGCCTTACCTGCTATGCTGAACAGCGGCCTTGTGGTGGGGGTGATGGGAAGATTGGAAGGGAAGAGGGAAAGAAGCGACTTTGGCCTTAAGTTAGGTACCATCCCGACACTTGCCTGGAGAAGTGAGAAACCATGGAGAACTACTTCGAGGATGGCTGAGGAGGGAATCGAACCCCCATCCCGAGGTTGAGTAGACCCCGTTCCAGTCCTTGTATCACTCCTCCGAGGATGGCAGCTAATCACACTAACCACAAAGGCGGACTACACAGGTGCCTGCAGTGTAGTTTACTTACCTCTAAGAGCTATCCATGCATCGTTCGTCTTGTTGTGTTTGGCAAGCTGCTCCAGCGTCACTTCCTGAGCGACTCCACCCACACCAGTCAAATCTTTGCCAGTATTGCCGAGTCGGATCCAGTCCATCAACGAGTGGCCCGGCTTAAGAGCCACTTTGTTCCGTGGATTTCCTGCAACACGGAACACATCACTCAAAACATGAATATAATTAATTTTCAAAGTTGAAGGTGGATTCCTTCATCCATCCACACATATGTAAATTGAAAAAATAAACCTCAATACTACGCTGTATAAAAGACAATGGTATCAAACTCCATCATACATAGGAACTACATTTTAATTTTTTTAGAACTGGCTGTATGTCGCACCGATACAGATATGTCTCATGGCGACGATGGGCTAGGAAAGGGTTAGGAGTGCGAAGGATCGACCGTGGCCTTAATTAAGGCACAGCGCCATCATTTGCCTGGTGTGAAAATGGGAAACTACAGAAAGCCAGAATTACAAATTTATCACCCTGATTCGAACGTTCGGCAGACACAGGGAGGGGCTGACAATAATCGAACCATCGTACACAGTTAAAAAAAAAAAAAAAAAAAAAAAAAAAGCGCATTTAATACACATTGTTTGTCAAACCTCAGGAATCAAGCTTATTGACGATTTTTAGAAACACCGAGATAAGTGAGTTTTCTCGCACAGGAGTTATTTACATGCCGGTAAATCTACCGACACGAGGTTGACGCGTCACGGTTAGCACTATTAGCTGCCGTCCTCGGGGGAGGGTGGGGCAGAAATGCAAGACTGACAGGGGGACTGGTATGTGGTTAACTAGGTACATGCAGCTTGCCTCCACTGGTGGTGTGCCAGGAAAGAGCTGCACTCCCTCGAAATGAGGACACGAGTTTTACACGTACGAACTACCCTCCAAAAATCACGCAAGGATCATGTAAGGAACGATGACTTCAGAATGGAACTGGAAGTGGAATCGATAGAAGAGAAGACTTCAGACTAACATAGCACAAGACCAGCACGTGCATAACTAGAAAGAACGGCTGAAGGACGAAAGCCAGTGGGAAGACCTAGGAAGAGATGGCTACACCAGAGAGATTAAGGAGAGAAGAGGGAACTGGGAGTCGACTGCATTGCTGTTGGTAGTTTGTGGCCTTGACCAGGATTTGGCTTTCACCAACTAAAGGAGGTGGTTTACAAAAGAATTATTATCCTTAGGCCTTTGGCATCCAGCTGGTACCATTCATACAGGTGGAACTACTCGGCACCTGTTAAGCGGCTCAGCGCACGGTTCTCGATGCGCTATACCTCTAAGAGTGCGACTTGCTGCAGTACCCTCAATAAGACTGGTATACACAAATATCGGTCTGATTGTCGACTTAAGACAGAAGGAGTTGGTTTGCTATAGTAACACAATTGCTTGCTCTAAATATCGGCATTAGAGATGTGCAAAAAATAACCCAACATTAATTTTGGAACTGTTCGAGACTCGGAACTGCTTTTAAAATGAACACTACACCGCACATATTGTTCGGAAATAAAACTGTTCTGTATCGCCTACACTCAGCGACATTGCTCTACTAACATCATGCTATGAAATAACAGTGTTCTGTATCGCCTACACTCAGCGACATTGCTCTACTAACATCATGTTATGAAATAACAGTGTTCTGTATCGCCTGCACTCAGTGACATTGCTCTACTAACATCATGTTATGAAATAACAGTGTTCTGTATCGCCTGCACTCAGTGACATTGCTCTACTAACATCATGTTATGAAATAACAGTGTTCTGTATCGCCTGCACTCAGTGACATTGCTCTACTAACATCATGTTATGAAATAACAGTGTTCTGTATCGCCTGCACTCAGTGACATTGCTCTACTAACATCATGTTATGAAATAACAGTGTTCTGTATCGCCTGCACTCAGTGACATTGCTCTACTAACATCATGTTATGAAATAACAGTGTTCTGTATCGCCTGCACTCAGTGACATTGCTCTACTAACATCATGTTATGAAATAACAGTGTTCTGTATCGCCTGCACTCAGTGACATTGCTCTACTAACATCATGTTATGAAATAACAGTGTTCTGTATCGCCTGCACTCAGTGACATTGCTCTACTAGCATCATGTTATGAAATAACAGTGTTCTGTATCGCCTGCACTCAGTGACACTGCTCTACTAACATCATGTTATGAAATAACAGTGTTCTGTATCGCCTGCACTCAGCGACATTGCTCTACTAACATCATGTTATGAAATAACAGTGTTCTGTATCGCCTGCACTCAGCGACATTGCTCTACTAACATCATGTTATGAAATAACAGTGTTCTGTATCGCCTGCACTCAGCGACATTGCTCTACTAACATCATGTTATGAAATAACAGTGTTATGTATCGCCTGCACTCAGTGACATTGCTCTACTAACATCATGTTATGAAATAACAGTGTTATGTATCGCCTGCACTCAGCGACACTGCTCTACTAACATCATGTTATGAAATAACAGTGTTATGTATCGCCTGCACTCAGCGACACTGCTCTACTAACATCATGTTATGAAATAACAGTGTTCTGCATCGCCTGCACTCAGCGGCACTTGTCTAGCAATGCCACGGTCGGTATTTAAGAACCTCGCAAGCACCACTGGCTGGCTGAATGCTCGAAGTCTGGGAGAACGTGAGTACCAGTTCTCTACACTGGTTTCGATGTTCTTTGAAATTGCTCTACCCATTGGATGCAATGAACAGCAGTCGACACTGAGGGTACCCGTGAAAATGAAAATGTAAGAGGCGCCCGTCTTAGTCAGCAATTGGACATTCAGCGAATTCGCTGTTAGCATCCATGATATGACCTGACTGTTATTAATCCTTGTTCCTTTTATTTCTCACTGAGCTTAACTACTACTACTATTGACCACGGTTTAGGCCACATAGATCAGTTTTTAAATCAGAGGTATTTAGAATATATCCCAACACTGCTTTTAAATGCATAAATACCGTTAGATGAATAAATTTAATTATGTAGAATGTTTATGTCGCTCAATGCAGATTCCTTGTCTATAGATTCTGCTTCGCCCAGCAAGGCTTGGTGAGTAATCACGTTATCAGCCAAGCGTTCGCTCTGAATTCCTGCAATCCTACTCATATTGCTCTTAGTACCATCTGGGTAAATACAGGTACAGGTTTACCTTGTTTAGACTCGACTACCCTATGATGATGATGAACATGGTGCTTGTTGTTTAAAGGACCCTAACATCTAGGTCATCGGCCCACTTAAAACAAAGCATGAACCTCGCAGTGAGGAAACAATTTTGGAATTAGCATTCACGAACACGATGTTTGTTGATGTTTCCTAAATCAGAGACTGTTATTTGGAACAACAATTTTATTCGGAACAGGTACGATCGGAACTGTTCCACAAAGAGAAAACTTCGCGCAACTCTAACTCAAACAGGCGCACATTTGTTTGCGCTGTAATACAGGAAATATGATCACTGAACGTTATTTCTCTGTCCAGAGTGACAGCTAGATACTACTACTTTTAGCTGGGCTGAGTGGCTCAGACAGTTGAGGCGCTGGCCTTCTGATCCCAACTTAGCAGGTTCGATCCTGGCTCAGTCCGGTGGTATTTGAAGGTGCCCAAATATGTCAGCCTTCTATCGGTAGATTTACTGGCACGTAAAAGCTCCTGCCGAACTAAATTCCGGCACTTCGGCGTCTTTGAAAACCGTAAAAATTAGTTAGTGGGACGTAAAAGCAATAACATTATTTTCATTATTTTTATTTTTATTATTATTGTATATATATATATATAATTCGCTGGGGCCATCAAGGACCACGTTAAGTCTTGTTGCATTTGACACTGAACTTGGCATTCTTTAGAGCCCAAATTTCCCTCATTCTTTGTGAGTGGGCCTGCTTACGCTCCTCTCTCCAAGGGACACCGTGTCTTCTCTTCGGTTGCTCGTCTCGGTTTAGCCCGTTCGTCAATATTTTCTTGCGGAAGAGATCTCTGTTAAGGGCGTCCTCAGCTGAGATATGTAGCATTTGCAGGTCGTCTTTGGTATTTCTAAACCAGGGAATTGTGGTTTTGGGGTTTGAATCAAAAAAGTGAAAGATTTCTTTAGTTAACTTTCTTTCGTCCATTCTTTTCAGATGACCGTAAAATCGTGCCCGTCTTTTTCTGATTGTGTCGGTAATTTTCTCTACTTTGCTGTAGACTTCCTTGTCGGATCTCTTTTGATGGATTCCATTTCTGTACTTTGATCCCAAGATTCCTCTCACAATTTTGCGTTCTCTTTTCTCCAGTTCTTCAAGGAGTCCTTTGTTGGCATTTAGAGACAGGGTTTCGGCTGCATATAGATCTACTGGCTTCAGAACTGTTTCATAGTGACGTATCTTGTAGTTTTGGGAAAGGCATTTTTTGTTGTAGATTGTGCGGGATGTTTGGTAGGCTATTTCCAGTTTGCGTACTCGCTCCTGAAGTTCTTCTTCTTCTTCTTATTATTATTATTATTATTATTATTATTATTATTATTATTATTATTATTATTATTATTATTATTATTATTTAATACTTCTTTTTCTTAGTGCACCTGATTGATTTATTTAATCGTATTGTGATTTTACATACATACATACATACATACATACATACATAATCATTATAGACTGTTATGCCTTTCAGCGTTCAGTCTGCAAGCCTCTGTGAATTTACTAAACGTCGCCACAATCCTCTATTTG
This sequence comes from Anabrus simplex, assembly GCF_040414725.1. Taxonomy (NCBI): domain Eukaryota; kingdom Metazoa; phylum Arthropoda; class Insecta; order Orthoptera; family Tettigoniidae; genus Anabrus; species Anabrus simplex. The sequence continues at coordinate 1,792,142,778 of NC_090265.1, read as the reverse complement.
CAACTAGTGTTGTGGCCTCATTTAGTTCTATACCTCTTATCTTTAAATCGTTAGAAACCGAGTCTAACCATCGTCGTCTTGGTCTCCCTCTACTTCTCTTACCCTCCATAGCAGAGTCCATTATTCTCCTAGGTAACCTATCCTCCTCCATTCGCCTTACATGACCCCACCACCGAAACCGATTTATGCGTGCAGCTTCATCCATCGAGTTCATTCCTAAATTAGCCTTTATTTCCTCATTCCGAGTACCCTCCTGCCATTGTTCCCACCTGTTTGTACCAGCAATCATTCTCGCTACTTTCATGTCTGTTACTTCTAACTTATGAATAAGATATCCTGAGTCCACCCAGCTTTCGCTCCCGTAAAGCAAAGTTGGTCTGAAAACAGACCGATGTAAAGATAGTTTCGTCTGGGAGCTGACTTCCTTCTTACAGAATACAGTCGATCGCAGCTGCGAGCTCACTGCATTAGCTTTACGGCACCTTGATTCAATCTCACTTACTATATTACCATCCTGGGAGAACACACAACCTAAGTACTTGAAATTATCGACCTGTTCTAGCTTTGTATCACCAATCTGACATTCAATTCTGTTGAATTTCTTACCTACTGACATCAATTTAGTCTTCGAGAGGCTAATTTTCATACCATACTCATTGCACCTATTTTCAAGTTCCACGATATTAGACTGTAGGCTTTCGGCACAATCTGCCATTAAGACCAAGTCGTCAGCATAGGCCAGACTGCTTACTACATTTCCACCTAATTGAATCCCTCCCTGCCATTTTACTATACTATATATATACACGAGACAAAAATCAAACTTTAAAGTCAATCCTTCTCAGCCATTCAGATACATGGGGTGTGAGAACGAACAAATCATCAGGAGTGCCAGGGTACGAATGAAGAGGACAGCGTTGGACCGGGTGCTCAATAGTCTGTTCTTCCAGGTTACAATCACACGTTGGCGAACTGACCCAACCTCACTTGCACCAGAAATAATTGCAACAACCATGTCCAGTCCTTAACCTGTTGATGCGGCACCAGAGGTTCCTCCATAGGTCAAAACCGTTTGGCTTCTCTGTGGGATCAAGATGGTGGGCACTTGTTCCCAATGTTTTTGTTGACCACTCATGCTTCCAGCTTTCATTTAAATCAAATTTATCCGCAATGAGTTGCCATGCAGTGACATTTGCTGGTCTTCTTGATTGCAGTCGCTGCTGTGATGGATGGCATAATTCACGGTGCAGTGGCAAAGAGGGTGATCCAAAGATTTTCTTAGCTTCCTTTAGTAGAGCTTGCTTCCACCTTAAGTGAGGTGGAGGGATGTGACTCAGCTCAGGTAACCAGTGACATAGAGTTGATTTGATGGTACCAGTAATGCAACGCATTGTATCGTTCAATTATGTGTCTACCTTCTTCACATGTACACTTTCCAACCAGACAGGAGCACAGTACTCAGCAGCCGAGTAGACAAGGCTGATGCCAGTTAAACGTAGACAATCAGCCGAGGCTCTCCAGGAGGTACCACAGAGCTTATAAAGTATGTTGTTTCTTGAGGCGACTTCATGAGAATGCTTAGTGATGTGCTCTTTTTAGCTCAGGGTTCTATCTGAAGTGACTCCAAGATATTTTGGGAAAGGATTGTACCTCAGCTTTCGTCCGTTGAGCAGAACTCTTGGTTTGTAGTTTGCAGCACGATTCGCTAAATTGAAACAAGAGATTACAGTTTTTGTTGTGCTGGGGATCAAACTCCAGGTCTTAAATAAAGTTGACATCTTCTTGAGGTCCACCGTAAGAATGTGTTCACCGTCTTCAAAGTTATTACTCTGTGCTACCAGTGCGGTGTTATCAGCATATATGAACTTAGTAGATGTTGTGGTTGGCAGATTATGAGTGTACAAATTGAATAGCACTGGTGCTAAAACAGATCCTTCTGGTAGACCGTTATTTAGTTTTCGTTTGTGGCTTTTAGTGTTGCCTAGAAACACTTCGAATTGTCTTTCACTAAGCATGCTAGATATTAGATCCGAGATTTCTCGACTTGATACAACTTGCAATAGTTTGTAGATCAGTCCCTGCCACCAAACAGTGTCTGGTGAACCTGCCAAGTCGATGAAAACAGCAGTTGATTTTAGTTGTCCTTGAAAACCACCTTCGATATGTGTAGTTAGGGCAAGAACTTGATCGGTGCAACTGCGTCCATGTCTGAATCCAGGTTGTTCAGGAGGAGTAACAGCTTCAATGAACGGAGCTATTCTGGTTAGGAGGATTCGTTCAAGAAGCTTGAATATGAAACTGAACAGTGCTATTGGTCGATAACTTTCGGGGCTATCCTCAGGTTTGCCACGTTTGAGAATGGCTACAACCTTTGACGGTTTGAATTGTCTGGGCAATCTGTTCTCTTGGAGTATGTAAGTGAAGAGAGAAGTGAGCCAGTATACACAATGCGGGCCCATATTCTTAACAAATTAATTATACATGTCGGGACTTGGCAGAAAAACATCAGGGGCTCTCAGATATCTTCACATCATGATGGATACAAGGCCTATAACAGACTGTATAAGCCGCGGATTTGTTTAGTATACCGTCAAAACACTGGAAGGAAACTGAACAAATACCATGACATTACCTTTCATCATCATTGGAATTGTGCGCCATGCTGCACTACCTGATTAGAGAGGGGGAGAATTTAATTACCTTTGCAACGAGCACTCTGTTCACTGAACCAGATTATTTAATTATTTTCTTATTAAGGGATCAACTAACAACGTTGACCTATGCACACACGCTGGGAGAATCAGACATAAAATGTTAAAAACCCTGTTGGTATTCAGACAATGGAGAGAGCAAATTGAGTCTGCAAGCGGAGACAAAAGAAGGTAAACGCGCGGCGTTCTATAAATAAACCATGATTAATTCGGTTACAAGACGAGCAACAGAGAAAAAAGAAGATTTACAAGAAGAACAGAGCTTACTCTAGAGATATCAGCCGAGCTTATAATAATAATCCGCTGGCAAAGTCATAAAGTAGCAAATAAATCTCAAACATAAAAACTTTTGGTGACCAGTTCGCTCTCTTTCTCCAGCTGGCCTTTGAAAGAAAACAAAAAACGGCAGTTTATTACAATTTTGTTACACATGGCATTCGTATATCCTCCGACCAGTCACATTCATACAAAACATGTTTTCAGCTTATCTACCAGATGAGAACGAAAATCGCATCAAATTCTCTGCAGGATGTGTTGTATCAGATTCGCTGACGTGGCCTAAATTGGCAAGCAAGATATAAAACGCAGACTGCGCTTTAAAAGCGGACAACAGGTGCATGATTTCAAGCGTCGTTTCATGAAAAGGTTTCTCCCTCTCGAGGGAATCACAGTGCCATACTCTGATCATGACGAATAAAAATGAATAGTGTGACCAATCCCTTTGAATCACATGTTAACAGACACAGCGTACCTGTTCTCCGCCGCCGGCAGCGCTGCTGTCGATATAAAGAGCACGTAGGCGCGCTTTTTTCCGGCTTAAAGTGGAAGTATCTAAAGAGTTTCTGGTCTTTTTCGTAGTTTTATACGCGCAAAACATCTGGCGTTAACTTTTCGTGAAGTGAAAAGTGAAAATATTAAGTATTTGAGAAGTAGGACGTATACTTCGACATATGCTTCAATGTCATACCGCATGAGAATATGCCTACAACTAGCTATATCGCGGGTTACAAGTCGGGTCGCGATACACAGCCAAATGATTTTTTTTACCCCAAAGGATTGCAATCTGTTCTCTAAGTGGTCGATGGCTACTCCACGACAAGATCTGTCTTTGAGTGATAAAAGTCGTATCTGTAATTGCATTTTACCGCTGAACTTAGCCAAAACTCTGACAGTTTCATTATGTGATAGTACATACGTATATCACACCCTCGCACTGTATTTAGAAGTGAGAGATATTGTCAGTATTCGATTTATCATCATCATCATCATTTCAGTTGTATATTTTGTCATTAATATTTTAAGCTGGTATGAGTAATTTGTTTTGTACAACGGCTGAGAAAATCATTGCTATCATAAATCAGGTAATTTGTATGACTCATGCGAGTATCACAGAGTCTGATGAGATGGACTTCTTGATGTAGTCGAAAACTTCCGATGGCTCATGTGAAACACCCCAGAGTCTGTTATCTTGTTATTGTCTGAGGCCAGGAAGATATTCAGGGCGTGGTCTTGACTAGAGGATTGGTCATGATTGGCTGGCAAGGATGAATCTAGACGTATCATGTAAGAGGAAGGAGAAAGCTGATGTCTATTTAGACACGTGATGATACGGCGAAGGGCACACTTTTACACTTACAACTGGATATACTGTACTGGAGTGTCACTGCTGCACTATACTGGACTGGACTTCAAACGTTGTGGAACATAATATTTTTATGTTTGGGGAACATGGCTGACCTACAAACTGTGGAGCGCTTAGGCACTGGGTATTGTATAACTTGTGGCAGCCTGGTATCATGTTGGTGAAAGCTATCTCAGACTTTCCATAATCTATGTTTAGGAACGACAAGCGTGTGTTGCTCAAATGAATACAATTCTTAGAGTCAGTGAACACAGTATTATGAGGTACAGTATCTGTGTGATTTAATAAGTGCCAATTATGAGAATCTACAAGTCGTGTTAATACACAGAGACAGTGAAGGGTAGTTATATACATATATGTGCATTGTTCGACGGACTAAATGCAAATTGTGTCTTAGTCCTCGTTTTCCTTTTCCCACTGTTTTCATTGTTGTTGTTGTAAATATGGAGTCTTCCAGCACTATTTTGTGTGTGTATATTCTGGTGTGTTGATGAGGTGCTCATGCACGGATTTTATTGAGAATATAGTTAGTTATTTTAGAATCAGTGGAGTTATTGATGAACCTACGTGTAGTTCGTACCTATTCAGTCGTTTTCAGAAGGTTAGTTAGGGTTTGTAGCAGATGTACCAGTACGCAGCTTTTATGCACACGCCATGGGAGAGAAAGAATTATTATCATACTCTATCAAAATTCGAGGGATCCATTCTGGTGGATTATGGCACCCATACTACGGACATTTCGATTAATTATTTTTATTAATTTAATTAATTTCCATTATTTTATTGAGTTTTGGTAATTTTATTTTATTCAGATATTTTATTATTATTATTCAAAAACAGTTACAATTATAAATGGTGAAAATTGGTACTGAGACGCAAAATGGATTCCACAGCAGTCCCACAATTTTTTCCAAATCTTCCATTATATTTATTCTGGAACATCATAGTAAAAAGATGCCCTTATCAACCTATTAAATCAGATGTTCTTACCACTCATTACTATTCCATACTGGACTCCTCTAGTATTAGCTCTGTATGATTTAATGCTGGTGATAACACAAACTTAGAGCTGATAATCAGCAGGAATTCATCTAAAAAAAGAGAAACATGCATCTCCAGAGGAAGTTACTAGTACGATTCGTGATTAAGCTGAACAAGTTTACATATAAATTAAGTAGTTGCGGTATGTAAAAATTACATGTGTATGACGTACGTATTTATAAAAATAGTGTGGCAAGCCTGCAGAGGTTTAATGAGTTTACTGTGCTATATTTCGCAGCATGCACACTAAACAGTTGACTTTTTTTCAGGTTATAAGTGATGACTGCAGTCATTTTCGTGGCTAGTTACTGAAAGAATACTTAGCGCAACTATGCAGATTACGTTGATTACGTTACTGACGAACCAATTTCTGAAGTAATGGTCTTATGTCGTTATTAACTGTACAATATTTGTTTTACAAATTACTTTCAAAACATGAAACACTATATATTAATTTGCACCAAACATTTATAGCACACAGACACAATCATCAGTCAGTAAACACAATATACAACCCAGAAGCACCTAAGTAATGAATACACGGCTTCAAATCATTTATTTAAACTATAAATCATATCAATTCGAATTAGAAACACATATTCAGAGACTGCTGATCCCTATCTACCTACAGCACCAGCGCCGCACTGTAAAGGAACATATCAACCAGCACAAGTCGTCGCACTATACATTTCTATTCGTCCTGCTCGGATCCAAGGCCAACTCTGGTGGTATCAAAATGGCTGTGACTGGTCTAATTAAAAATGTGTACTCTAAAGACATGTATGCGGTATTACCCGACCAAGGCGAGTGGAGTCCTGCACAGCACAGCGTCACTAGTAACGATCATTACGTCACCGCAGTACAGTCAGCCAAGGAGAACAACTGGTGCACTAACCAAGACCAACTACAATACTACATACAATACGTGATTGTAGCGGGTGTTCTCAATTTACCAAATGTCAATTGAGAAGGTAATGCGAACGACTGGAAGCATGACCAACAAATGGCAAATAAGTTAATATGGGAAGGGCACCTGATTCAGAAAGTGCTGGAACCAACCAGAGGGAAAAATATCCTGGATGTGGCGCTGGTAAAACCAGATGAGCTCTATAGAGAAACTGAAGTAATAGATGGTATTAGTGATCACGAAGAGGTTTTTGTCGTAGTTAAAAATAAATGTGAAAGATAGGAAGAGATTAAAATTAGGACTGTTAGGCAGTACCATATGGCTGATAAAACAGGCATGAGGGAGTTTTTAATAAGTAACTACGATCGGTGGAAAACGGTAAATAAAAATGTAAACAGACTCTGGGATGGGTTTAAAGCAATTGTTGAGGAATGTGAAAATAGGTTTGTACCTTTAAAGGTGTTAAGGAATGGTAAAGCCCCACTATATTATAACAGGGAAGTAAAGAGACTAAGAAGGAGGTGCAGGTTGGAAAGAAATATAGTTAGAAATGGCTGTGCAAGTAAGGAGAAATTGAAGGAACTTACTAGGAAATTGAATCTAGCAAAGAAGTCAGCTAAGGATAACATGATAGCAAGCATAATTGGTGGCCATACTAATTTTAGTGAAAAATGGAAGAGTATGAATAGGTACTTTAAGGCAGAAACAGGTTCCAAGAAGGACATTCCAGGAATCATTAATCAACAAGGGGAGTGTGTATGCGAGGATCTTCAAATGGCAGACGTATTCAGTCAGCAGTATGTAAAGATTGTTGGTTACAAGGATAATGTCCATAAAGAGGAGGTTACTAATGCTAAAGAAGTATTAAAATTTACCTATGACAGCAATGGCATTTACAGTAAGATACAAAAGTTCAAAACTAGAAAAGCAGCTGGAATTGACAAGGTTTCGGGGGATATACTAAAGACAATGGGTTGGGATATAGTACCATATCTGAAGTACTTGTTTGATTATTATTTGCATGAAGGAACTTAACCAAATGAATGGAGAGTTGCTATAGTAGCTCCTGTATATAAAGGAAAGGGTGATAGACATAAAGCTGAAAATTACAGGTCAGTCAGTTTGACATGCATTGTATGTAAGCTTTGGGAAAGCATTCTTTCTGATTATATTAGACATGTTTGCAAAATTAATAACTGGTTTGATATGAGGCAGTTTGGGTTTAGGAAAGGTTATTCCACTTAAGCCCAACTTGTAGGATTCCAGCACGGTATAGCAGATATCCTGGATTCAGGAGGTCAAATTGACTGTATCGCGATTGACCTGTCTAAAGCATTTGATAGGGTGGATCATGGGAGACTACTGGCAAAAATGAGTGCAATTGGACTTGACAAAAGAGTGACTGAATGGGTGGCTCTGTTTCTAGAAAACAGAACACGAATAATTAGAGTAGGTGAAGCTTTATCTGTCCCTGTAAAAATTAAGAGGGGAATTCCTCAAGGCAGTATTATTGGACCTTTATGTTTTCTTATACACTGACTGACAGAGCAAATGCAACACCAAGAAGGAGTGGTCAGAACTTTATGCCAATTGCAGGGTAGACTGACGTCACTGAGGTATGCTCATGATATGAAATGCGCCGCTGTGCTGCGCACGTAGCGAACGATAAATGGGACACGGCGTTGGCGAATGGCCCACTTCGTACCGTGATTTCTCAGCCGACAGTCATTGTAGAACGTGTTGTCGTGTGCCACAGGACACGTGTATAGCTAAGAATGCCAGGCCGCCGTCAACGGAGGCATTTCCAGCGGACAGACGACTTTACGAGGGGTATGGTGATCGGGCTGAGAAGGGCAGGTTGGTCGCTTCGTCAAATCGCAGCCGATACCCATAGGGATGTGTCCACGGTGCAGCGCCTGTGGCGAAGATGGTTGGCGCAGAGACATGTGGCACGTGCGAGGGGTCCAGGCGCAGCCCGAGTGACGTCAGCACGCGAGGATCGGCGCATCTGCCGCCAAGCGGTGGCAGCCCCGCACGCCACGTCAACCGCCATTCTTCAGCATGTGCAAGACACCCTGGCTGTTCCAATATCGACCAGAACAATTTCCCGTCGATTGGTTGAAGGAGGCCTGCACTCCCGGCGCCCGCTCAGAAGACTACCATTGACTCCACAGCATAGATGTGCACGCCTGGCATGGTGCCGGGCTAGAGCGACTTGGATGAGGGAATGGCGGAACGTCGTGTTCTCCGATGAGTCACGCTTCTGTTCTGTCAGTGATAGTCACCGCAGACGAGTGTGGCGTCGGCGTGGAGAAAGGTCAAATCCGGCAGTAACTGTGGAGCGCCCTACCGCTAGACATCGCGGCATCATGGTTTGGGGCGCTATTGCGTATGATTCCACGTCACCTCTAGTGCGTATTCAAGGCACGTTAAATGCCCACCGCTACGTGCAGCATGTGCTGCGGCCGGTGGCACTCCCGTACCTTCAGGGGCTGCCCAATGCTCTGTTTCAGCAGGATAATGCCCGCCCACACACTGCTCGCATCTCCCAACAGGCTCTACGAGGTGTACAGATGCTTCCGTGGCCAGCGTACTCTCCGGATCTCTCACCAATCGAACACGTGTGGGATCTCATTGGACGCCGTTTGCAAACTCTGCCCCAGCCTCGTACGGACGACCAACTGTGGCAAATGGTTGACAGAGAATGGAGAACCATCCCTCAGGACACCATCCGCACTCTTATTGACTCTGTACCTCGACGTGTTTCTGCGTGCATCGCCGCTCGCGGTGGGCCTACATCCTACTGAGTCGATGCCGTGCGCATTGTGTAACCTGCATATCGGTTTGAAATAAACATCAATTATTCGTCCGTGCCGTCTCTGTTTTTTCCCCAACTTTCATCCCTTTCGAACCACTCCTTCTTGGTGTTGCATTTGCTCTGTCAGGCAGTGTAATTATAGAATCGGTCACTATTGATCTGCATTTAGGGCAGTCGCCCAGGTGGCAGATTCCCTATCTGTTGTTTTCCTAGCCTTTTCTTAAATGATTGCAAATAAATTGGAAATTTATTGAACATCTCCTTTGGTAAGTTATTCCAATCCCTAACTCCCCTTCCTATAAACGAATATTTGCCCTAATTTCCCCTCTTGAATTCCAACTTTATCTTCATATTGTGATCTACCCTATTTTTAAAGACACCGTCCAAACTTATTCGTCTACTGATATCCTCCCACGCCATCTCTCCACTGACAGCTCGGAACATACCACTTAGTCGAGCAGCTCGTCTCCTTTCTCCCAAGTCTTCCCAGCCCAAACTTTGTAACATTTTTGTAACGCTACTCTTTTGTCGGAAATCGCCCAGAACAAATCGAGCTGCTTTTCTTTGGATTTTTTCCACTTCCTGAATCAAGTAATCCTGGTAAGGGTCCCATACACTGGAACCATACTCTAGTTGGGGTCTCACCAGAGACAAATAAGCTCTCTCCTTTAAATCCTTACTACAACCCCTAAATACTCTCATAACCATTTGCAGAGATCTGTACCCTTTATTTACAATCATATTTATGTGATTACCCCAATGAAGATCTTTCCTTATATTTCTACCTAGGTAACTTTCACCCCATCAACGCAGCAATTAAAACTGAGAGGACTTTTCCTATTTGTGAAACTCACAGCCTGACATTTATCCCCGTTTATCATCATACCATTGCCTACCGTCCATCTCACAACATTATCGAGGTCATTTTGCAGTTGCTCACAATCTTGTAACCAATTTATTACTCCGTACAGAATAACATCATCTGCGTTGTGTATCTCTCTGTAAGTCAAAAATTGGCAATTCTTCGGGCATTTCTGCCCTAATGGAAGGATAAGGTTTTCGAGAGAAATAGATTCAGTGTATTCATCGCAATAATTTTACTGTAGATAATGAAACTGTCGTGTGCATCAAACATTTGACTCGTAAGTTAATATATTTTACCCGTTGAGAATGGTGAACCAATTGGCATTGTTGGGAAATATTTTAAATTGCCACCTGATACTTATAGAAGCGTATTCGTTAATCAGCTTTCGCATAACTACATTAATGTACCTGGAGGAAGAAAGTACCCTAAAGAGCCTGAAGAGCGTTTAAACGTTGGTGTGAAGAAGAAAAAATGCCCTTACACCTTTTAAACCTAAATCCAATCGACCATACTATATTTCTAAGCGCTTCTCTGCATCCTGTGAAATTAAGTTTAGTAGTTTCCGTAATGTTGGAAATTCTCTTTTTAAATCTCAAAATATTCCTGAAATTTCCTTATCCATACCTTTATCCATATCGTCCATTATAATTTTATTTACAGGCGGTTGGCCCTTTTTATGAGGTGAGCTAATTTTGCTTGTTCCACTTTCTTCAAGTTGGGCCTCTTTTCGTATTTTACATATTGTTTTCTTTTTTTTTTTTTGCTAGGGGCTTTACGTCGCACCGACACAGATAGGTCTTATGGCGACGATGGGATAGGAAAGGCCTAGGAGTTGGAAGGAAGCGGCCATGGCCTTAATTAAGGTACAGCCCCAGCATTTGTCTGGTGTGAAAATGGAAAACCACGGAAAATCATCTTCAGGGCTGCCGATAGTGGGATTCGAACCTACTATCTCCCATATGCAAGCTCACAGCCGCGCGCCTCTACGCGCACGGCCAACTCGCCCGGTATATTGTTTTCTTACTAAAGCCGGTAGATGCAATAGCACGTTCAGTAGCATTTGTAACCGGTATTTTCCTACCTTCCTCCTCTCAATGACAAAACTTAACGACATTGTAAATTACACGCCGAGCCTGTTCATGTATTCCTTTGTTCGGTTTACGATCCATCACTAGCTGATAACTGAACTTAACCCGTTTTATTCTTCTTGGTTATTTATTCAAACACTACATATATGTATCATATGCCTGCTCTTTCAATTAAACAAATAAACAAACACACAGGGGTTTAGCTAAATCAGTGTCAAAGTACTCAAGTTCTCCGAACAAACACAGCATGTCAAAACGGTGGAATACACACGATGACACTTATCACAAACAACGCCCAGACCCGCAGTGTTTCTCGAATAACGCCACTGCTCCTATGTAACGCAGAGCCATGGTGTTCCGCACGTAATGGTATTAATCAGAAGTATTATTATTATTATTATTATTATTATATTATTATATTTGCCTTTTTTTGTAGTGGCGAAGTTAGGACTCACGGTCCTCTCTTACACTTAACCACACTTCATTAACATTGTATATCTGAGAATAATGTTCATAATCTTATCTTAAAACTACCATTACAAACTAGAAACAGAATAACATAAACTCTATAAATATTCTTAGTCATGTCTTAAAACTATCGTTACAAATTAAAAGTTGAATGACACAAAATACCATCAGCACAGAAAACGTTCATTCATACACACATTCACTTTATCAGATTCATTCAGCCTGGCGGCACACATCGAGGAGATGCTCACGGTAAGATGACTTAAAGGAGTTTAAGGATTTTTATGGCTCTAATGTTGTGGGGGAGAGAATTCCAAATTCTAGCTCCATTCCCAACAAAGGAACGGCTAAATGCTGGTGACCTGCTGAGAGTGAGAGCAAGTGTACTGCCGGAGCGTGTGTTATGCTGGTGGAAAGAGGATAGGAAATTGAGTTGTGAAGATAAGTAGTATGGAATATTCTCGTTTAATACTCGAAAGATTAATACTGCCACGTGGAGGTTTCTATTTTGTTCAAATTTTAGAACGAGAGGTTGACGATAATAAGGAGTAAAATGAACATCACAGCGTAAGGGAAAGATAAATCTAATATACGAGTTCATAGCACGTTGTAATCGGTTGTTTTCTCGTGGCATCAATTAGTACTACGTCACAGTAGGGAAATATAGGGAGGAAAATAGTATTTATAAGCCTAATTATCATACTTAGTGGCAGCATATTTTGATGATAGTTTAGTGGGTGAAGATACGCGTACACTTTTCTACACATATTTGTAATGTGCTCTTCCTAGTTAAGATTATCGTTTATAATTACACCAAGATTTCTTACCAGATAAAGTTAGTGGAGGAATGTTTTGTTTTTTGCCGCACTGATTTGTTTCGTCTGCACAACAATAATAGCTTTACATTTTGATGGATCGATTAAAATACAGTTTTCATGAGCGTATGCATAGATATTATTTAAGTCAGAGTTCATATAACCTATTGCTTGATTGAAGTCTGAAATTTTGGAATGATAATAGATTTGTAGATCGTCAGCATACAAGTGGTATTTACAGTGTCTGAGCTGTGTCGACATATCGTTAATATAGATAACAAAGAGAAGTGGTCCAAGTACAGGGCCTTGTGGTACTCCTGAATATTTCATTACCCATTCGGATGACCTATTCTGGAAAATTACGCGTTGTTTTCGTTCCGTAAGATATGAGAGAAAGAATTCTAGAGCTGTCTGTCCAAGGTGAAGCGATTTCAATTTAGCAACCAGTACGTCTATATTTACTGTGTCAAAGGCGCTGCTAAAATCAAGAAGTGTAAGTAACGTCACCTGCCATTCGTCCATAGCACGTCTCATGTCGTCTGTAACTTTCAGCAGGGCAGTGGCCGAACTGTGTCCCTTTTTGAAACCTGACTGTAAAGTGTCAAGTATTTATTTAAATAGTCGGTTAATTGCACGGGCACTATGTGTTCAAGAAGCTTGGAGAGAGATGAAAGTATGCACACAGGTCGATAATCTGTTATAAGTACAGGTGAGGAAGTTTCGGGAACAGGTTTTATAATGGCATTTTTCCACATTTTTGGAAAGAGGCCACTTGTGAGGCACGTGTTGTATATATGAGTAATGGCGGGAAGAATAATGTCAATGATGTGTTGTATTAAGAGTGTGGGTATTTCATCAGGTCCTACAGCAGATGATGTGATTGATAACACCTTGCGTTTCACGTCAATCTCTGTGACTTCGCGAAATTCAAAGAATGGCCTATTTGGTGGTGGCTAGTTCAGAAGAGATTTTATAGTCTGTGATATTGTGTGCATTTCCGGTTTAATTTTTATTTCAGAAAAATGAGCATTCAGTCTCTCCAGAGAGATGTCTGGATTACATGGCTGGGGCAAAGCGTTCCCAATTCCAATGGGACGAAGTTGTTTCCAAGTGTTTGACACATTTAAATTTCCAACCAGGTGATTGTAAAAAGAAAATTTCTTATTTCGAATTATTACTTTAATTCTATTCCGAAGTGTCCGATACTGTTCAAGCGCACTGGAAGAGTGTGTACGTCTGTAGAGCCGGTGTAACACGTCACGGTGAGACATCATTTGTTTACTGCCATCGGTCAGCCATGGAAGAGGGCGGCTTTGGCCGTACGCTTAGGTGCATGTTTATCAAGGAGACCAAGTACAAGTGAACTAAAAGTTTCAACTTTCTTATCGATACCTTTTATCTTTTTACGTCATCCCAAGGACTATTCAAGGCGTCAACTCTCAGATGATCTAAGTTTATATGTTTATGGTTCTAAAGGCATCATCCCTTGGTCGCCCCTTTTAGTCGCCTCTTACGACCGGGATGGGATACCGTTGATGTATTCTATATCAGCGTCCCCCACCCACAGGGGGTGTGACAGACTTTTTATAGACTTTTGTTTCCGACTGTACGCCATTTCATTTGTGAATCATGTCAGTATACGTCCCTTATATAAATGTCCTAGAACTGCGCTCCGCGCGGCAAATGTTCGCAATATCTGAATATGTGTTGGTCGAACCTTACCGGTCGGTAATTTACTTCATACGAAATTTCCTTTCGCATCGCGCAGTTCTGCTAGTAATGCGCGCTTACTGTTAAATATTGGGCCGGGATACCTAGCCAATGGGATCGGAATTCGATAAAGTGACGTATGTCATTTGCGTGGTGGTTATCACCGGACCAAGCAGGGCATGGTGCGAGTTCACGGTCCGATAGCTCCTGAATTGTAATCACGTAGGCTCGAACTAGCCCTCGGGCTAAGGTCAAACAAAACATGAAATGGCTGAGAATAGAACACCAGGTCTCCGAATGAGAGGCAGACAGTACCCCTAGACCGTGAGGCCGGCTCGTTCCTATCTTGATAGTAATATGTTTTTACTGTATTTCCTCCTTTTATTATTACTATAGTTTTATAATTATTATCGTCTTGATTTATATTGTAATGTTTGCGGCTGATGTTATTATGAATAGAGTAATAAATAAGTTACAAGATAGTGAAGGACTAAAAAATGACCTCGATAATGTTGCGAGATGGACAGTAGGCCATGGTATGATGATACACGGGGTTAAAAAGTTAGGTTGCGAGTTTCACAAATAGGAAAAGTTCTCTCAGTTTTAATTACCGCGTTGATGTGGTGAAAGTTCCTTATGGGGATCGTTGTAAGTATCTAGGTGTTAATATAAGGAAAGATCTTCATTGGGGTAATCGCATAAATGGGATTGAAAATAAAGGGTACAGATCTCTGCACATGCTTATGAGAGTATTTAGGGGTTGTAGTAAGGATGTAAAGGAGAGGGCATGTAATAAATAAGTTACAAGATAGTGAAGGACTAAAAAATGACCTCGATAATGTTGCGAGATGGACAGTAGGCCATGGTATGATGATACACGGGGTTAAAAAGTTAGGTTGCGAGTTTCACAAATAGGAAAAGTTCTCTCAGTTTTAATTACCGCGTTGATGTGGTGAAAGTTGGTAAGACACCAACTAGGGTAAGGTTCCAGTGTATGGGACCCTCGCCAGGATTACATGATTCAAGAAATGGAAAAAAATCCAAAGAAAAGCAGCTCGATTTGTTCTGGGTGATTTCCGAGAAGAGAGTAGCGTTACAAAAATGTTGCAAAGTTTGGGCTGGGAAGACTTGGGAGAAAGGAGACGAGCTGCTCGACTAAGTGGTATGTTCCGAGCTGTCACTGGAGAGAAAATAAAGAAAGATCACAATATGAAGATATAGTTGGAATTCAAAAGGACAAATTGGGGCACATTTTCGTTTATAGGAAGGGGAGTTAGGGACTGGAATAATTTACTCAGGGAGATGTTTAATAAATTTTCAATTTCTTTGTGATCATTTAAGAAAAGGCTAGGAAAACAACAGATAGGGAATCTGCCACCTGGGCGACTGCCCTAAATGCAGATCAATAGTGACCGATTCTATAATTATTTCTATTATTACTAATCTCCATATCTGCTATTAGTACTATTATTTAAGTTTTAAAAATGATAATGAAAATCCACAACCTGGTTCCATTCATTCGACCGGGTCAGGAATGGAATGAATGAAGCCCCTCACTAGCGGCGAGGATAGGAATTGTGCCCAAGCCTGTCTCACTCCTCTGCGGCAATGATGAATGACTGACAGATTAAATGAAATGATATTGGAGAGTGTCGCTGGAATGAAAGATCACAGGAAAAGCCGGAGGACCCGGAGAAAAACTTGTCGCGCCTCCGCCTTGTCCAGCAAAAATCTCACATGGAGTGACTAGAATTTGAACCACGGGACGCAGGGGCAAGAAGCTGCCGCCTGAGCCATGGAGGCTCATAAGTTTTAAAAATAATTCTACGTATTTTTTAAAATTACATTTCTGTTAAAGAATTTCTTTAAATGTTGTGTTGAGTGTAAGAGAGGGCCTTGAGCCCTAACTTCACCACGAATAAAGACGAATTACTTACCCTGTATATTGTTAGGAATATTACATCGTATGTTTCATTACTCTAATTTATTTCAGGATGCCCCCCCCCCCCACACACACATTCTATTCAACCACGGATGGCCACACTTACTAACTGCTATCTATATTCAATCTCTTCCAGCAAGACTCCAGCCGAACAGTCTTTACTGAAGGAAGCTCTAATGCTATTCACGTGCTCGCCTTAAGATTCCCTCCTCTTAAGTCCAGGCCAGCCACCTCACACAGCAGACCGCTGGACGTGAACACAGTGCTACTGACTACACAACACACGAGGACTGTTCCTTGGTTCGACTCCAGAGATAGTCCAATACATCACACGGTCACATGTAGTAAACAACTGAACAGCAACAGTATTCAGCAGCAGAGAGGAAGATTAGAGAGGGCGGAGGTGTGGACACTTTTAGCGTATGATTAGTGGTATTTTCGCGATAAATATAAATGCTTAATTGTTAAATGCAGGGCTATTAGTTTCTTCTATTGCTGATAGTGTTATTCAGGCTAAATGTAATAGTTAGTTATTAATTAGAGCCTTACAAGCCTTACTTAGATATATTGAAATTATTGCCAAAGAGTAACCGTTTGTCAAAGCAAGATATACAACTCCGCTAGTCAGTGTAAAGTTCACGACCTCGGGTGGACAACTAACGGCATCTACCGATCTTAAAGAGAATACGACCGTGTGGTCAATTTTTGCAGTTTTCATACACAATTACGACCCATCTATATTTACTGATTTAACGTTGATAACACGTATACTACAGTGAACCTAGAAAATCATTAAGTGAACGTGTAACTACAAGTAACTATAAAATACAAATTGCAAGTATGCCAATCAATTCCAATTCAGAAAACTGTCCTCAATGTGAGAAACCATGACCAGACTACACTAAGGCCGTGACACAAACTTGGCAACACTGTACTGCTACTCCTTGGAGTCTTACTTGTAACATATGGGAAGTTAACCTTCAATGATGTTTTCTCAAATAAAACGATGCTGGAAGAGCAGTTTTCATTGGATACATATAAAACAAGGGGAAAATTGAAATAAATACGTCAATGTAAATACGAGAATAAACAAACATATGGCTACAACTAGAAAAAAAATACAATCCTATCTCCTTCAACATACATTTTTAATATTAGGAATAACTTACATCAGTTTTCTTTTCTTTCCAGAACTCTTAACCATAGCATCAGCATCATTAACACGCTCTCTGTAGTTGTTGATCAAAATATTTGCGAAACAGGGCAAAGATAGGCAGAGAAGTACATAGAGAGGTTTTTCATAATATGAGCAGCACTCCCCTGTATCACACTTTCCCTAGCGAGCTGAATCAATACACATTTTTGATTCTTACTCTGAAGGAATGCTACTTCATATTCCTCAGAGATTAAAATCTGCATGATCTTATATTTACTTGTACACACACTCAAGAGAAATTCTGATGGGACCGATAACCCACCTCTGTTTAAGCTATTAAACATGTCATTTTCCACTGTTTCATTTTATTTGTTCGACATACAGTACCTGCAATTTACTGGCTAGCTTAAAAGCTACATAACCTGAAATGCAAAGCACAGGAAACATGTTATGGAAGTCCAATTCTATTTACTTTAACTAGCACACTGGGAAATTCGCTGCATATATCTGTTTCGTCAGTTATGTTCAATGAATTAGAATCTAATTCAAACATGTCCTTAGATATATTTATTTATATTTTGCAGACCTCAATCCTAGCAAACACTGCACTCTTATCTTCTTCTCAGCTTCAAAAACTTGTAAAACAGATACATTATAATTGGCACCACACAACGGTCTATAAGAACTAAATCTCTTCTCAACTTTATCGGTTTGAAACTTTCCTGGCAAAACATACTCAATTTGAGGTAGATTTAAACAAAAGCTTATCAACTCAATCATGGCACTTGTTTGTATGAGAGCCCTGAAAGTGTCATATTAAACCATGTCCCCAACCAAATCACAAATTCTTCAAGAAAATGTAATCTGATATCATCTCTGCTTCCAATGGACTTGCCCTTAATGTAATTGTCTCGTTACAAAAATATTATTACAAGCAAGAGCCACGTTCTGCCTCTCTATGACTGATGGAAACACTGTCTTGTAATTAAGTCTAGAGGCACACTTCAATCTTGTTGGACTGTAACTTGTACGATTCTCTCAACACTGAAAACTGGGTTTTGAAAACTGAACAAGCATGACCAACGACAGGATCAAATTTGGGATAAAATAAGGTTTTAGCTTCATCACACAGATTTAACCAATTATTTCTGACAGATTTAAGCAGATGAACAGTATCAAATAAAAAGTAAATAAAAGGATCACACTTTGGGTTGTGCAACTTACAACCTGTGACAAAGTTCGGTGAATAGTCCTGTACTATCAACATAGATGAACAATGCACGACAGTGACCTTACTGTCCTTCGAAATAGTCCCCTCCCATAACTATGCACAGCTGAGATCGGCGATACATGTCCTGGGAACTTTGCAAGGCGGCTTCCTTTGGGATGGTGTTCAAAAGCCTCGTCACGTTTCGTTGGATGTCAGGAATATCGTCAAATCTCTTTCCATTCAACGCGAGTTTGATGCGTGACTTTTCGGCTCTGACCTTTTTCCGACGAGGGGATCCCGGAGAATGCCATTGCATGCTTTGCCGTTTTGTCTCAGGGTCGTACCTGAGACACCAGTTTCATCCTCAGTGACAATACAGTTCAAGAAATTTGATGTCGCATCCGCCGTTTCGACAAAATCCTGTGAAGCCTCTAAATGTGCCTGCTTCTGATCGTCAGTCAAGTGATGTGGCACAAGAGAACACGTTTTTCTCTTCCCTAACTTCTGCGTAATGATTTGTCGCACGGATTCACGGTTAATCTGTAGTTCAACCGCTACCATGCGCACAGTTAATCGACCATCGTTCGTGATTAATGTCCTCATCTTCTGAATGTTTTCGTCACCTCCGCTACGGGGGTTGTCAGAAACACTTTCCCGGCCTCCTCGAAAACGGGCGAAGCACTCGTACATACACTTGAAGGACAGTGCTTGATCTTCTTAAACACGTACCAGCAGCGCGTGCGTTTTTTTCGGTGTCTTGCCAAGCTTATAACAAATCTGTACATTGATCTTTTGGTCGTTCATGTTTCTGTTCGCAGTTCAGAACCAGAGCACAAAACACGCACTGTGTCAAAAGGTCTTACACGGCACACACACGATGCTCAACTGAACAACGTTGGGAGCAGGTGGTCAAAGCCTGCTGCTACGCAGGTGCAGCGTTCTGTGTCGCCAGTGTTGCCGGATCGACCGACTTGGCTTCATTCACCGAACTTTGTCGTCACAGGTTGTATAATTTAAACAACAAGACACTGCACATCGCTCACTGACAAGATGACAAAAAACGTATCGATTCGTAAACTAGTAAAGCAGGTTGCTGCTCATACAGCGTACTCCGTTCTACTCGCCACGGTTGTACAATATCCGTGCAATGAGGGACACACAATATCATTTTTTAAGACGAAGTTTGAAATATCCTCTCTCAATGAATGCAATAATTTCTTTAATATCTATAATACTCCGGGAGTTATGATCTAACACGTGCAGGACCGTTACCGGTTTGTGCCCTCTCCAAGGCCGTATGACGGGCAAATGATTTGACCGCCCCCATCCCCCACCCTCTCACGCCAAAAAATGACCCGGGCAAGAACATTTCGTTGATCTCCCTTATAAAAACATTAAATGATTTATAAAATTAAATCTAAAAATTCTAAAAGCTGTAGTTAAGTTATTAACTTTTTACTATTTATTTTATTTTATTTTTATTACGCACCGCATCTTGAAAATATTGAAAATGTATGTTTCAATCGTCTTAAAATTATTCTTTGTTTTACTCCAATGTTCAGCACATTAACGAAGTATTTCTATAGGTATAGTGGACTAGTTCATCCCTACATGATTATAATATTAATTAAATTTGACTAAATTCTGCTCTGCTCTGTCTAATGGATTGTGTGTATAATTTAACGTTCTTTATTATTTCACGAGGACTTACAAAGGCAGGCAATTCCACTTTTTTTTATTCCTTTAGATATTTTTTTGATAACTAAGGTCCGACGGGGGACTGGGCCGCGGGAAAGTGACCCGAGAAAACAGTTCTGTCTACGGCCCTGCCCCTCTCAACCACGAGCCACGTCCATTTTCAAATTTTACTACTTCAAATTATAATAATTTTTAAGATAATGAAATGAAATCTTGCATGCATGTGCATTTTTTAGATAAGAACAAAATGTTCGAGATTTTAGTTTTAAAACGTAAAACCACAACAAAAATTGTTTCCATCAAAAAATACTTCACGCATTTGAATTTTTCTAAAAAAAAAACTTGTAGCCACAGCACTGGTCAGTACGGCGAAGAAAGAATAATAGAAATGCGTGTAAATGATCTACGAAACGGTTCTGTAACGACACGCGGTAGACTATATCACTGAATATTTGATACACAAGATTTCATATCTGTAACTCATTCTGTTATTGTGGAAAAGAAGGTGCACTATATCCTGATTTCCAGGGGTTAGGTTCCCCCTTAATTTCGCGCAAATCGCGCAACTCGAATGGCCTGAGTTCTCCAGCCGCGCGAAGACAGCGGTGTATTGCGAAAGGACGTACTACCAACATAACTACAGGAATTGTGGCTGTACATCTCTGGGGACTACACCTTTTTTATAATGGATAATTCACTTTTCCTTTAGCAAGTTAGTAATCCTTACCTGGTAACATGGCGGGACTGTGCAATCAGTCTGCCACTGTTAAGCAAAGTCTTGGAGGGGCGTGCCAGTCCAACTGATGAGCCCAAATGGCACGTCTGGACGAATCTTTGCACACGTCCAACAACCCAAAAGCTATTTAAAGATTTAGGACTTATAATGGACAGAAACCGACTAATAATGCCTTTGTTTGATTATTGTGACATTCTGCACGGCAGACTAATTGGCGCCCTCTGTAATACAGATGGTCCTTCCGGATCTCTGGGGATGATGTTTGAATGGTAATTAGCTTATGAAAAGCCATTTCTCCACCAAGGATCATGCTTAATTGGAAAACCAGCATTTATAGGTATAGCCCGACAACGTGATTTCTATTGCAGCAGACTTTTTCGCAGAGCTAGCATGTCTATCTTATCCCACTCCTCCCGACAGGTTTTACAGAGACCATAGATAGCGCGTGGACGTCTATTTCCTAAGGCCCTTTTAGGAGACCAAATGCACGGAAGTCCAGGGGTGACCCATCGAGTGCCTTCACCGGAATGTCAGTAGAAGGAACTGCACGGATTCCAGTTTCCATATCCATGCTCTCTAAGAACACAGGAGGTGAACGAGAGGTGTGGCTGGATGCTTTATCTTGATGTACGTATACCTGATGTTTAACCCTGCCACCACCCATCTGGGATATCTATGTTGTAAATGGGTGTTAAAACCGCTTGCCGATAGTATGCATAGTTCACCTTCACATTATTAGCGTATGTAGCAGGGTCCAGCGATGCTCCTGAAAATCCTTGGAAAACCTTCCTGGCATTCTTTATACAATGTTTGATCAATTTTTTTGTCTGTCGGACGGTAGTAAATCGAGCGGGGTTTGTTACACATATGCTTCGTCCGTGTCACCACATTTTCCTATCTGCCCCCTGCCACAAAGCCCTCATACAGTTTTCTTGTGTTAGTGCGACGTTCCGAAATGTGTCGAGGCAACAGGTCGGTGCTTTGCTAATTGCGGGTCCTTGTTGATCAAGGTGTTCACTGTTGAAACAGACAGCCCTAAATTACATGCAGGGGGCAGGGTTACTGCCTGAGACAAAGGCCTTCACTTTCCTCACCACTTCTATTGTACGGCTACTGACTGGTCGAGAATATTTGCCTGACCCCCCCCCCCCCCCCCTGGAATTAATCCCAGTCGACCTTTGATATCAAGAAATTACGCTTCTTGCACATTCCCTGAACTGCAGCATAGGAATATTTAGCATCGGGAACGGCTGTGATGTGGCCCTCCCAGAAAGGGTCAGTCCGCTTCGGCATCGTTGCAGCTACACACACGTCGTCAGTGCTGACGTAAATCCCCGTTTTGACGTGCTCAAGTTGATAACAGCGCCGCCAGCGGCCTTCAGACTTGTCACCAGAGACCCCGCACGACCTTCTGTAGAATTCGAAGAGCTCAGAACGACTATGTGCGTTCTATAATAAATATACCAAAATGTTATCAAATAACTCCTGCAGACCATGGGTTAAACTGGCTTAACAGTTAAATGCACATTTTTCTCATTCCAAAAGTACAAATGTCAAAATATTATGAGTTCTGAATGTTTTGCGTAGATGAAAACCCATGCAAGAACATTTTTTTTCAATCTGCTTTACGTCGCACCGACACTGATGGCGATTATGGGATAGGTAAGGGCGAGGAGTGGTAAGGAAGCGACCATGGCCCCAGCACTTGTCTCGTCCGAAATTAGAAACCTTGGGAAACCATCTTCAGAGCTGCCGATAGTGGGGTTCGAACCCACTAGCCACGTTACCCAAACTGCTCAGCAACTCGCTACACTTCAGCCTTACGGAATGTCCATGCTCACGAATGCTCCGAGTGCAGTTACCAAATTTTCAGAAGGTCGATAAGGAAACCACGTCATTTTTTCAAAGTTGGTGATGTAAGCACTGACTAGCGAAGAAATCAATTAAGTAGTTCTATTTTACTGTGTTGCAAAAGTCGAAGAAAATGATCTTAACATTAGCATACATAACATTGTTAAAATCAGCAATCACCTGATAATTCCACAAAACTGTCACATTTACATCCTTTCTTTGCACTACTCAAAAAAATTACACTATTCCTAATGATAAGCCCTGACAAGTCACAACGTAATTCATTTAATCTGAATGTTACTTTTTATCTGATTCAAGGGAAGAAAAGACACAAAGACACAAAGAGGGCAGCCTGTTTCAGGTAAGGAAATCTTTGACTATAAAAGATTATATTTGCGCTAATGTCGAGGTTGGGGAAGAAAATGAAAGGAACACTGACAGTACAAATTATTAGAATGACGATCAAGACGAAGATATACACAGACAAACGTCCGAAATTTGCAAATCAATAAATCACTACTGATCTGCATTTAGGGCAGTCACCCAGGTGGCAGATTCTCTATCTGTTGTTTTCCTAGCCTTTTCTTAAATGATTGCAAATAAATTGGAAGTTTATTGAACATCTCCCTTGGTAAGTCATTCCAATCCCTGACTCCCCTTCCTATAAACGAATATTTGTCCCAATTTATCTTCTTGAATTCCAAATTTATCTTCATATTGTGATCTTTCCTCGTTTCAAAGACACCACTCAGACTTTTTCGTCTACTAATGCCGTTCCACTGACAGCTCGGAACGTACCACTTAGTCGAGTAACTCGTCTGCTTTCTCCCAAGTCTTAAAGCTGATGTTGACAGGAGAACTAGACGACGAGCAGATCATCGCAAATGTTACCCACAGTGCAGACAATACTACAAAAACACAGTTCTAGCCCTTCGGAGGGATATGAGCTACGGATTGTAGGTAAATCCTTTTCTTAATCATCGTTATCCGCTAGATTAGATTAGCAGTTTGCCTTTTTTACCACTACGAGCGCTAATGTGAGAAAATGCAGAGTTTCACTTAAATCTTTATAACTACATTCGTTGTGGACACTTTCCAAAAATCAAAATACGCCTGAGGATATTGAATCAAGGAATACATTACACAAAGACTAGGATTTAATCATAAAGAAACAAGCGATGTTAGGCTGTTTTTCCGGAACTCCATTTAGGCCAGAAATGATTTTCGAAATTGGTTTTTATTTTAAGTTTGATAGAACCGTCGAGACTTACAATTTGAATCTTTCCCGAGTCTTTGGCCCTTCAACTTTCGGCACAATTGAGTAAATTACTTAATTTTATGACGAACACGACGAATCTTCCGGTCGAGAATCCCATGCAGACGCCAACGCTTTCGTCCGAGCTCTTCTGTACACTGAAGAGAGTTCTTGTTCTACGGACGTTTTGTGGGCAAGAAAATGGACGGATACGAGCATTAGCGACATTTTTAAGTGTTTAAGATATGCCTATTTATTTTTGTATTGTATGTACTTCTTGTACTTTTATTAGTGTGTACAGTACGGCCTGGCTGGCCGAGGCGGTAAAGGCCACACTATCCCACCAAGTGCCGAGGTTACGAATAGTGGAAGCCTTAAGCTTCCACTCCTCCAAGGGGCTTCATGGCCTGTACGGAGATGACTCAGCTTTAGCGTTTTGTACAGTATTACAGTAAATACTACTGCTCAATTGGTAATCCAACCATGTCATCAGTCCCGAAGCTCACAGATTAACGATGTCCCTTGGAATCGAAGAACACTTCGAGCATAGCTCTGCTTTTACTCCTACGGCTATAAGCAATACTCTAAGCAGCCAAGTTACAGATGTTGCCCTCATAGCAAGGCGCCCAGCCAAAGTTCTTTTTTTTTTTTTTTTTTTTGCAAGTTGCTTTACGTCGCACCGACACAGATAATCCTTAATTAGGTACAGCCCCAGCATTTGCCTGGTGTGAAAATGGGAAACCACGGAAAACCATCTTCAAGGCTGCCCGACAGTAGGGCTCGAACCCACTATCTCTCGAATACTGGACACTGCCCGCAATTAAGTGACTGCAGCTATCGAGCTCGGTTTTTAAAATTTTATATTCTACTGACATATTTAACTAACAGGTGCTAAGATTGTGAAAGTTTTCCTTAAACTCTACACGAGGGCGAAAGAGACGTCTCCGCTTAGCAGATAAAACCAAGACTGCTTCTACTTAGATGCCTCCTCTTTTGAAATTATTGAATATAGAACCTATTCATTCAAGGGAACTCCCTGTACACATTAACCCTCAGCTGTATTGCTTGGCTTCCGTGACCGAGTCCGATGTGTCACATACCAGGGAGCTTATCAGCTGGTCTCATGAGGTAGAACGAATCCCGTTCAAGCCCTCAGTCCTGAATTAAAATCCTCTGAATAGCCCGGAATCGAAGCCAGATCTTCCGGGTATGAGGGAGGCACGCATGGTACAGGATGATGATGATTTAGTTATTACAGGGAAATAAATGCGAAAACCTAATGCAGTAGATAAAGCGCACTGTAAGTACAAGAAGTTGAAAAAGAAACCAAAGCACACGGTCGTTGATCTCGGATAATATTCACAATTAAACTTTCTCTCCAGTAATATAATTATGTATGCAACGGAGTACACTTAGGTTACTCAATAACTGCGTCTATTTTTTACATTAATATTATGTGACTAGAACTTCGAAAGTGATATCAATAATCATATCTGGCCCTATTTCGGATCATATATTGTCTCAAGTACAGTATTTCTACAATTCATTCCTTTTGCAGCAGCTTTTGCATTTGCCATCCGTATAATTCAGTTAGTTCTGTCGAGCTGTCGGTGGAGAGTTGGCGTGGAATGGCATTACCAGACGAATAAGCTTGAGTGGAGCTTTTAAAAGTTGGGAAGGTCATAATATGAAGTTAAAGCTGGAATTCTAGAGGATGGATTGGGGAAAATATTCATTTATAGGACGAAGAGTAAGGGACTGGATCAACGGAAATTTTCGATAAATTTCCAAGTTCTTTTAACCCATGAATGGCTAGAGTTACCATATGGTAACGCTGAGGAGCATTTGCTTAAATTGGACACAATACAGCAATATTAAGGTTTTATACATACATACATATTCATTATAGACTGTTATGCCTTTCAGCGTTCAGTCTGCAAGCCTCTGAGAATTTACTAAACGTTGCCACAATCCTCGATTTGCAACTAGTGTTGTGGCCTCATTTAGTTCTATACCTCTTATCTTTAAATCGTTAGAAACCGAGTCTAACCATCGTCGTCTTGGTCTCCCTCTACTTCTCTTACCCTCCATAACAGAGTCCATTATTCTAAGGTTTCATTGTCGAGATTATAATGGACTACCCTTTGAATGTTGAGTTATAAAGCGGAATACCTTTCATTACAGTTTAAAATTTCAGGATTGATTCTACAGCGCTAAAATCATCGCAGAATTTATACACATGGAAAATTGATGTCAGATTCCAGTAAGTGAATTATCACTAATTGTTATAAACGTTTTTATTTATTTTATACTGGATGTGTACTCCAGAAACATGTGATAACATTTTACTGAAATACTGGTTTTGCTTTTTGTTGTGATAAGAGAATTAGTGCCGTTACCGTATGGTAACGCTAGCAGGTTATGGGAGACAAATATTGTACATCAATGTTTTTTTTATTATTTCCACGCCTGGTTTCTCGTTAGAAGAGGCGAAGCTCTTCTAGACAATCTCAGTGATCTTCAGACGACTCTAAAATAAGAAATAAATCTTCACGGGAATGAATCCACCGTCCACATTGAGGAACCGTCTAATGATGATGTCGTCTTTTCAAATCCAGGAGACGTTAACAAAAGCAGGACAGGGCTAGAAGGTTGCCTGCTGTCATTTATTGATGTATACAGTACTTTTGCATCCATCTTTTGGCACAGGCCAGAGTAAAGTGTAGCTTCCACCGAAGTACCAGTCTCATCCATGGCTGTGACGATATGGTAGCTGCTGGGGTATGGGTGGTGCTGAGTAATGACGTTCAGAGCACGACCTGTGCGTATGCGTGTTATGAAAGGTGTTGCTCATAGGGTCAGTCGTGCTGCAATAGTACTTTCTGACCCACTGAGGAAAGCAATGGCAAACTACTTCACTCCTCATCTTGCCTAGTATGCCTCATTTTGGTGCTGCCATTGTTTTTTTTGGGTTTCCTTATAACCGCATTATCTTTGGTGGTGTGATTTGAGGATCCAACCAGCCTCTCGGCTGATGACCTGCCAGACAGATTGAAGGTGATATTGAAGAGTTTCTGAAACCTAGTTACCAGAGATGTAAGGACATTACCAATTTAGGAATATACGAGTGTTTTGTGGACAATGAAATTGTAGAGCTTTTGTGGATCACTTTATAGAATATGCTCTTTTCTCTAATGGTCCCGATAGTAAGGTTTCTGTAAGGAAAGTGAATTTGTTATCGCCATTGTTATTGCATCACGCTATAATCAGCTGCCAAGTATTTAATGGGATTCTCAAACACATTGGTGTCAGGCAGCTAGAATTTAGATAGGAAACTGCACAAACCTATCTTACCACATTCGACATAGCACCAAAGCACGCTGGAAGACCATCACCATCAAGGCAGAAAACAGCATATCCGATAACCTGCGCTGCGACAGACTAGATCATCTCTTGGCCTCAACCTAGGGCAAAATGAAACGCCGATGTGCTGGAAAAGGGTGTTCATCAAGCTTCTGTACGATGTGCACTAAACGTGATGTAGGAGTCTGTATTGAAATCAACCATAAATCCCATATAAAGTTATTGTATTACACAAACGGCTAGCGTTACCATATGGTAACAGTGTTTATATAAGCGTCATGAACATATTTTTGGTATTGTTGTATTATACGACATATTTTGGATGGTTTTGATAGCATTTCTTGGAAATTTAGCAAAATAAAAAATCAGCAGTTCATGGGTTAAAATATTTAAGAAAAAGCTACGTAAGAATTGATAGGGAATCTGGCACCTGGGCGAGAGCCCTAAATGCAGATGTTTGATAGATAGAGTCTAGTCTTCTGAGCTCAATGTTGTTTGGCTCAGTCCGGAGGTGTTCGAAGGTGCTCATATACACCAACCTAGTACCGGCGCAATTACCGCACAGTTATCGCCCCGTAAAAGAATTCCTGCGGGACAGAATTCAGGCACTACGGCGTCTCCAAAAAATATGAAGGTAGTTAGCGAGACGTCAAACCAAATCTATTATATTATCAACTAATAATTCTAGGGGTCCGATCAATACACTGTACGAACTCCTGGCACTCCCAACGTTTTCATTTTCTCTTCTGATACCACAACAAATGACCCTATTCATCTTGACGGAGATGTTAATTAGATGGAGGGAATATGAGCTTTGGCTCTACAGAGTTGTCGAACATAAGCAGTTCAGTTCACGCCCGTGGATCATGGTAAACGCTCCCATCAGGTTAGATTTATGTTCATTAGACTCGCCCGCTGTCTACAATTTGTCAACACGGAGTTACGAGTATACTGCCGTTCAGCAAGCACGAGTTTCAACAGTAAACTCTCTCTTTCTCTCTCAATATATATCGTACAGTTTGTGAAGCTACTGACAGATTTCGAGGCCTCGAAGCTTCCGCCTTAAGACGTCATACCACGGGTCCCCTAGCCGAGACTAGGCTAATCACTTCCCTCCTTCTTACCCACCGACCGAGTTGACAGTGCCGTACTGTCGGCAGCTCTGAAGATGCTTTCCCGTAGTTCCCTATTTACATACGAGGCAAATGCTGGGGTTTTACCTTAAGACCACGGCCGCTTTCTTCCCACTTCTAACCCTTTCCTGCCTAAAAGACCTATCTGTGTCGGCGCGACATAAAGCATTTTTCTTAAACTTTCTTACGCAACATCCCCAAGTTAATTCATGTTCTCTTCCCACCCCGATGGTATTAGATCTGTGAGGCCGTGGCCTTCCATCCCCTTGTAGTCCTTGCAGTACCCCCCCCCCCTATATACTCAGTCTTCGAAAGCTTTCTTACGCAAGTAGAGGAACAGCCCCATCATTTGCCTGATATGAAAATGGAAAACCACTGAAAACTATTTTCAGCGGCTGCCGACGCTGGGATTGGAACCCACTATCCGCCGAATGCATACCCGCAGGTACGCGACCCTACCGTGCGGCCAATTCGCTCGGTAGTCTTTGAAGGGTCGGAGCTCTTACATCCAACCCCCCCCCCCCTCTCTGATTAGTGGTGAGAGAAGATGGTTACCCAGTCGTATGTCCTTTTTAAAACACAAATGATCACCACCATAACTCGTCATCCATTGTAATTCAAAGGAAAGAAAAAACTATTGTTGACTGGTGTATTGCCGAATACTCTTATATAAATAAGAAGAAGAATTTGAACAAATAAAAGGGATTATAAAACAGCATAACATCATACCTAATCAAGATAAAAGCTAGAAAGAAAAACTGTACGGTTGTGGACAAGAAATTTTGGAAACAAGAGTGGTAACAAAAAAAAAAAAAAACGCAAGACGATATTCCGTCAAGCTCTAAGTTTTACACGAGTGGTCTCCGAAATACGAACAGTTCAACATGAAATTCGAAGCACAATGTGATTTTTCATTCAAAAAATCTTTCACGCACTTTAGGTATTCGAACCACAGCGACCTTGGTGAGAAAGCAAATTGGTGAGACCAGTCACGAATCAGTCCTTTCATCCACAAACACTAGAGTACTGGTATCTCAATATATTTATCGTTATAACAACATGGGGGGGGGGAGGAGTATAACGAGCGTAATGGCTTGGCTGCAGGCTTTCCATCCGGACAGCTGAGGTTCGAATCCTGATCATCGCGGATCTCAGGAAAGGCTTCCGGTCTTAAGCACCCGCCCAAGACCAGAATGAGGCACGGTGCCTTTAGAGACCGCAGCATAAGCTGAAGAAAGCTTGTACTCTCTCCTGTTACATGGTCATTGTCGCAGCCACAACCACATTTCGGAAGATCTCCAACATTTTGGAAGCTATTTACAAATTTATCGATTTTTGTTATTTTGCTGAAAATTAAATGATCGTACAATTAACAGTGAGCGATAGAACCGAATAACTGTCACATTTTTCTGAGAATCATCATCTTTGTTACAATCAACCACTACTGATCCGCATTTAGGGCGGTCGCCCAGGTGGCAGATTCCCTATCTGTTGTTTACCTTACTTTTTCTTAAACATTTTCAAACAACTTTGTAATTTATCGAACATTTCCCTTGATAATTTATTCCAATCCCTAAATCCTTGTCCTATAAACGAATATTTGCCTCAATCTGTCCTCTTGAATTCTAACGTTATCTTCATATTATGATCTTTCCTACTTTCAAAAACTCCACAGAAGCTTATTCTTCTACTAATGTCATTACACGCCAACTCTCCACTGCCAGCTCGAAACGTACCACATAGTAAACCATCTCGTCTCCTTACTCCCAGGTCTTCTCAGCTCAAACTTCTGCAACATTTCCGTAACACTACTCCTTTTTCGGAAATTACCCGATGCCTTCCTTTGGATCTTTTCCAGTTCTGTTCTTCACAGAGGTTGTGCTACACTGTACCAAGTTCGAAATCCCAGCAGGATTTTACTCTTTGATTGCTTCTAGGACTTATGTGGCAGGTCACGTAACTCGGTCGGCTATCATTTAAGAGTGCTTATATGTGAGAGGCCCGTACCATTTGCATTCTCAGGGTAATAAATCAACATGTCACCTCAAATTCCCTTAGGACTGATAGCATTTGAAGGAAAGTTGAATATATAATATTGTAGTTATGTGCAGCCGTGTACAATACTTTTGCCTAGCAGCTTGTGTCTAGAAATCTGAAGATGCCCGTCTAATTTCGTATTTCCTGGAATTATTTTAAAATCGGAAGATATTCCGAAACTCCGGATGATCTGGTAACACTGTCGCAGCCTTCGGTTCAGAGGTCCCGGGTTGCGGAATTTAGGCCCGTCTTATTATTTCCTCCGACTGGGGCGGGGGGGGGGGGGGGGGAGGGTGTTTGTGTTAGTCTTATCACACCACAGTACCAACCACCGAAGAATACATCCTTCTACGCAGGATTGGCGTAAGGAAGGTTAACAGTCGCAATACAGGGCCAAATTCTCACGTGCGACACAGCAGGAGGAAAAGAAAAAGAGCGGTGGTTGTAGCTCTGATGATGATGCTTATTGTTCGAACGGGCCTGACATCTAGGTCATCGGCCACTAATGGTAAGAGATGAGACGAAATATAATGACAATTAAAATTCCAAAATCCATTCACTGACCGGAATTCAAAACATGATGACGAAGAAGGAATGAATATAAATTTAAAATAATCAGCGGATCCAACTCACAATAGGGAAAGTTACAATAATCCATCCACTGACTAAAATGAAAAAAGACGGCGATGAACAATGATTGTGAATAATGAATTTTCACGACCGCATTGTAATCGAAACAGACTACAGTGTGCTAGCAGCAGTGCCAGACCTGTAGCTCAGATCCTTTCAAACAGAACAAAGATGGCCTAGGCCACCATAGCTCAATTGCTAGAGCAACCGACGCGAAATCGGGAGGTTGTGGGTTCGGATCCCACTGGTGTCCGGCTGGCCATTTTTGTTCTGTACTTAACATCTCTTCAACACGTACTACATGTACGTAACACGACCTAATACGTTGAAAGTCTGTTTCGAATGATTGTGAACTTAAACACAATCAGTGGATCAGACCCGCAATGCCCCACCTTCCCATAAACTAACTTAACAATGGTATAAACTGAACAAGGGACTTCTTCCAAAGCACAATCCTAAGTCGATGATGCTTGTTGTCTAAAAGCGGTCAAAACTCCAGGTCACCGACCCCTTATAATGGTACTAATCGCTGGTAAAGTTATTTATTTATTTAGCGTATGATGAATACAATATTATAGCCTATACAATTTGTACAACAACCTTCTCAAGTTCGTAACTAAAGTTCCATATCAAAAGTTGAGAGCCACAAAAGAGTTTCGCTTGAGACACAGTGCAGACTAAGCATGCAAAGGACACTCAAATACACTGTCTGCTCCTCTTCTCCGCAGTCACACTGCAGTGATGTCTTACATCCCCGTTTGAAGAGTGTGGCTCCACATCTACCTTGGCGGGTCCTAATTCGGCTTAGCATCCTCCACTGCTGTCTGGGAAGGAGAACTACATCTGAGCACTTACAGGGGTTCTTAATCATGTGATGATACGTTAACGAGGATTGCTGTTCCCATTGCTCTTTTCAGGCGTCCGATACATTAAAGGTGGCGTCCTGTAGATTGACTGCAGTACGCCAAGAAGGGTGTCTGAATTTCAGTCGTTTAGCTGGAGAAGATGCTATGTCAGAAAGAATAGGGATGTGAGGATTGTTTTCTATTTTCTTCCATAAGTTAAGCACTGATTGTGATCTTCTTAGGGATGGAGGTGGTATGTGGCTTAGGGTGTGTGTTAGTTGGTCGAATGCACCCTGTAGTGATACACATTGCTTGGTTCAGTTGGGTGTCTACTAGTCCAGTGTGAGCACTGCTGATAAGCCAGGTGGAACCGCAATATTCAGCAACGGAATAAGAAAGTGCAATAGCAGTGGATCTCAGGATTTGAGCATTAGCATACCAGGATGTACCCGAAAGCTTTTCAATATGTTATTCCTGATCTGACACACTACAGAGATAATTCTTGTAGGTCAAGGGCCTGTACAGGGTGACTCTCAGGTATTTTGGGTCGCTACAGTACTGTAGAGCTCCTCTGAATGGTATGGCTGGTTTGTACCCAACACTTCTATGCCGCAAGTGGAAGGCAGACAACAGTTTTCTGAGGGTTTGGTCTAAGGTGGTTCTGACGAAGGTAACTGTTTAGAATCTTTAAGTCTCATGTAAGCATCGACTCAGACTCATCGAAGCGTTGGTGTTGGGCGACCAATGCGATCTCATCTGCGTAGATCAATTTTCTGGATTTGGTTACTGGGACGTCATATGAGTACAGGTTGAATAGTAGAGGGGCCAATACAGAGCCCTGAGGAAGCCCACCATTTATCTTATGTACTTTCCTTATGGAGTCTTCTGAAAAAATCTGAAAGTACATATTAATCAGCATGTTGCTGAGTAATATGGTGAGCTTCAGGCAAGCGATGATGCTGATAAATTTGTTGCCACACGGTGTCATAAGCAGCTGTCAGATCTAAGAAGACACCCGTGCTTACCATTTTGTTCTCAAAGCTGGTAATGTAGAACTATGTTGTTCCTCACATAGTGGTACTAATCACAGCTAATGTACTACTCGCAGGTAACGCAGATCTATGGTGTTCCACAGATAATGGCACCACTCATAGGTAACGCAGAACCATGGTGTTCCTCGCATAGTGGTACTAATCAGAGGATTCTCTCAGACCTGTGGTGATCCTTACATGGTGGTACTAAGTGCAGGCAACATACACACATGGTGTTCCGCATATACTGTAGTGGTACTAATCACAGGTACTGTAAAACCATCGTGATCCACCCACGATGATACTTATCACAGACCAGTGGTGTTCCTCACATAGTGTACGCAAAGCAAGGCAAAGTCACCTCCGTACAGGCCATGAAGGCCCTTGGAGGAGTGGAAGGTAAAGGCTTCCATCATTGTTAACCTCGGCACGTGATGGGGTAGAATGGTTAGCTCTACTCCCGGCCGCATTTGCCCCCAGGAATTAACCTGGTACTCATTTTTGGTGTAGGCTGAGTGAACCTCAGGGCCATATGCACCTCCAGAAGTGGAAATCTCGTTTCTTAAATTTTACGACTTTCTGGCGGGGATTCGAACCCACGTCCTTCCGGGCGAACCGAGCACGCCTTTACCGCCTCGGCCAGGCAGTCCCTTCCTCACATAAAGTAGCGATACTAATCGCAAGTAAAGTCGACCCATGGTGATCCTCGCGTGATGGTACTAATCACAGGTAATCTCATAGTTCAAAATCCATCATCCCTTGGTCGCCCTGTTTTAGTCATCTCTAACGACAGGCATGGAAAGCGTCCCCCACCCATAGGGCTGGTTCCAGGTTTATTCGATGTACAGAATGCTTTGTACACGGAAACAGCCCTAAAGGTGAAGTTAATTATGGCA
Organism: Anabrus simplex; assembly: GCF_040414725.1. Classification (NCBI taxonomy): domain Eukaryota; kingdom Metazoa; phylum Arthropoda; class Insecta; order Orthoptera; family Tettigoniidae; genus Anabrus; species Anabrus simplex. Next base: position 1,792,108,930 of record NC_090265.1, on the reverse strand, counting down.
ATACATGCATTAGATAAAGCAAGGGCGGAATACATTGTGAAAGTCTGATCTACAGAATGAATAAATCATGCAGTGCGATGCTAGCGGATTCGAAGGAAAAAAAAACCGCTCACTTAATAATCCACCTGAACAAAAAGTTGCGAGGAGCGACTGGCAGTTCTGAAGTATTACTGGAAGCCAATTTAACCACTTCAATTTCCACACAGATGCTTGCAAGCCCTCGATCGATTCTAACAACGAGTTCCGCTACCAAAAGCGAGGAATGAGGGTGAGCAAACAACCTTGCATGTGAATTTTAACTGATTAGTGACCACCAGAGAGAGCTCAGCCTTCTGCACTTTTGTTATTGGAATAAAAGAAGCGACACTCAGCTACGTGGGATACAACATGCCAGCCGTTATCCTGACAGTGGATTGTCTATCCAATTTTCTACACTCGAGGTATACGAAGAAAACATATCGTTAGATACATACATCATCATTATAGACCGTTATGCCTTTCAGCGTTCAGCCTGCAAGCCTCTGAATCTATTAAACGTGGCCTCATTTAGTTCCATACCTCTTATCTTTAAATCGTTAGAGACCAAGTCTAACCATCGTCGTCTTGATCTCCCTCTACATCTCTTACCCTCCATGACAGTGTCCTCCATTCGCCTGACATGACCCCACCGCCGAAGCCGGTTCATGCGTACAACTACATACATCGAGTTCATTCCTAACTTAGCCTGTATCTCCTCATTCCGCGTACCCTCCTGTCATTGTTCCCACGTGTTTGTACCCGCAATAATTTTCGCTACTTTCATGTCTGTCACTTCTAACTTATGAATAAGATGCTTAAAATGTTCTGAGCTCGGTAAATTCTGTGAAGCAGGATGCTATCCTTACTTACACATAGTTCAAGTGAGGATCTCTACTCTAACGGGTTATGGACCACCGGTGAATTGTATAGTCCTAGCCGCCTGAGCACAAGGAGGGCCACGACTCAGAATATGTCCGAGATGCCCACTCCCATTCCATAGCAACTAGTATCCCGACTCTCAGGACCACTTACTAGGCCACTCAGCCGTTGCCCATGGTTCACGAACTAGGACGTGATTACAGTAACACACACCATGAACCATATACGAACAAATGATTTTTATTTCGCGTGCTGGAACAGTCTCCTAGCCTTAGGCCCATCATATGGTGATCAGATGACGATGTCTATATCCTAATAGGTATGTAAATATGCATGCACTTGTTCTAAAAATACAGAAATATGACTTTAAAACTTCGAAATAGGTTGCAAAAGAACCGCAGAAAACTGGTCACATTCCTAAAGTTCTTTTGTCCTTTCTATTTTGACAAATTTCAGGTTGTGAAACCCGTTATCTTCTGACTTTAACAACAAAACACGGGATTCTTTAATGAAAGGTTATCTAAAATAACCGAAAACAAACAAAATCGCTTAGCATGATCGGCACGTAACATGAGTGTAACAGTTGGAGAACGACCAAAAATTAGCTTTTATAGTAACTGTTGCTCAAATATTACTTAAACATAAAATAGAATATGCGTTTATATGGCCAGGTCCCGCATTTTGACATGTCATCTTTTACTAACTTACTATATATTGTACCCGTCTAAATGGTGCCTCAGTTAATTTGGGGAAAGATGGGAAAATTTTATTACGGAATATTGGTTTACGAGAGCGCGTGTATCAGCTGTTACCGTGCCGTGCCGATGGGAGCCAGCCGAAATTAGGTCAACAGCTGTTGAAGACCGCCAGCGCACGCGGTTACGTCACCTGACACACCGGCAGGCGAGAAGGGAGTAGTATTCTTGAAAAATCCACTCGCAGCTGTGAAGGACGAATCACGGCGCATGATGGCCAACAGCCAATGGAAATAGAGGAAGGTGCTAGAAAATCTTAGGATTTTTCTAGAACAAAGTCGAGGAAGAGTCCCTTGTGAAACACCGAACAGTACAGAAGAGTACATTACGAAACGACGAACAGAACAGTTTTGAAGAACGTCGTACAGTCGTATTCTTACGGAGAAGATGAACAAAGCATTCTCTATGGAAAGGAAGAGTATTTGCAGACGACGTTAATACCTGTATAATTCTCGTATGGCACAACCATTGCTTTATTTGAGTGCCAGTGCAACTTGTCGTTAGCTCAATGCAGTATCCAGCGAGTTTATTACAGCCGCACATTTTCCCGTGTGGAACTTGCTGAACCGCAGACAGTTCGTGTGTTTATTGAAGTCGAGTCTTATAATAGAAACTCATGGAATGTTCCATTGGACATTATAAAGGAAAGGTACGATCTTAAGGGAATATTCGAGAAGTAATCTGGCCTTTAAGCATCGTAGTAATCAGTAATATTATTTGTCAGCTGTAAGACGTATCGTAACTAGGTGAATGTGTTTGGAAGTCGAAGCTGGTAGTAAACCTGGACCTGAAAATACATCGTTGCACCAGTTAAGTGTTGTGAATAATTTAGTGAGTTACAACTAGTGTGGATCTTATTGTTAATGCAGAATTTCAGTTTCAGCTATCTCCGTGAAACCTAGCAGCCAAGATGCAACGAACACGAGGAAAAGCTTGGAATTTTCCGAAACTTTGCTAGAGTAATACGACGATGCTGGACGTAGCCATAGTCATGATGGATTAGACTCCAGTGTGCACGCTAACACTGACCTTGTACACCTGTAAACCACCATAGCTGAGGAAGAGGACGACGACACCCATAGCAGCATCCCGACGCCACGAATTCTCATCGGAACTACAAGTACCGTTGTAAAATTTCTTCTCTTTTAGTAGATGCCTAGTAGATTGTATTCTTGCTTAGAGGAATGTAGTTTCTTTAGGAATGTTGTACGTAATGGTGATGGTAGAGTATTCATTCCTTCGTTGATTTGTGATTTCAATATTGTCCTATCTTTGCATTTTCTTGGAATAATGATTTCCTTTTTTTCGAATTCGGTGATGAGTAATCCCTGTTGCCAGTGAGTTGACAAGGTCATAAGTAATTACGATCTTCAAAAGAAATTATAAGGGATTAAGACCTAATAATAATGAGAATAATAATAATAAAAATAAAATAAGGTTAATAATCATGACGAAGAGGAGGTGATTAAATAGGAGTAAACCATGATTAAATCGTAATCTTAAAAAGCTGTTAGGCATGTATGACGATTGATACTAGAAGGGAAGGTAATCGACGAGTAATAGGAACAGTTCATCGAGAGAACGTTCTAGGAGCCATTGTAGGAAATATAAATAATTTTAATAATAATAATGAAGGTCGGGAAACTTTAACGAGTTGTTGAGAAAAAATGAGCGATCATTGTGATAATAAATTTTGATGAATTGACGATATGGGACCACTAGGGTGCATATCAGTCATAATGATTATAATGAATCACAGTGATTATATTGAGTGATGGTGGTGATAGTGATTTATGATGGTATGAAAAGATTTAGGGACTAATAATAGTTCTTGTTCTTCGCTCAACAACTGATACGAATAATGCACGACTTAATCATTATTTGATTTTCCCGAGGCTCTTAAACGCATATTTCTAATGGTGGTGATGATTATTCATCGAGATAAAAATTTTGTCATCCTATTTCATCTTATAACTACAGTCATGAGGAGTTCTCATTATGGTCAGGTAATGTTGTAAGGATCTTCAACCGAATTCAAGAGGAAGAGAAGGTTATAATAAAATAATAACAATAATAATAATAATAATAATAATATATTATAGTTCCATTGTGTGATAAATCTACTTATAAACAGTTGTTAGAATTATGTTATTTCGTGACATTTACCCACATCATTCCAGGAATGCTTATCTTTTGTGTATTTGATGTGATTGATAATGCATTGATATTGTTGTTGTTGGTTCCACATAGTGTTGCGTGATACTCTATCCATCCATAGAATACTAGTTAGTTAGGAAACGTTATTAAGAATTCTAAAGGAATACAGTCGAGCGAAGTCTACGAGAGAGGGGAAGTGCGCCAAAGGATTTTTCAAAATTTTCAAACATTGTGAAGAATTTTCTCGAAGTGGTAAAGAGTTTTCCAAAATTATAACGACGATCTCAAACATTGTAAGGAGTTTTCCAAAAGTGATTTGTACAGAACTTGTTGAGAATAAGCTAAAGAATGTCATGATGGTGATAAACGATTTAGAAAGGATTTTTTCACAAGTGTGGTAAAGTAAATCTTTAACAATTTTTTTTAAATAAATGCAATTTCGATAGTGAAGTTTCTCAAAGAGGTATTAAAGTAATTTACCTGAGAATTTTCTAAACCTGTGTTGCAATTGAAAATGATAGCATTGCTAATCACATGATTAATTCAATGTTGCAGAGTAAAATGTTGGAGGGAGTTTCATTGAAGAAGTAATGGAATCAAATGAAACCGAGAAGCATGCAAGGACTCACAGTCATTTTATTTGTTCACAAGCAATAATGAATTGAATTATTTGGTGAAATATTGTATTATGTTGTTTTTTTTTTTTTTTTTTTTGCACTTGTCCAGGCTGAGTTTCCATTATATTTTAATAAGTATTGTTGTTATTTTGTCCTGATTTTCATTCAACATTATGTCTCCTATCCAGTCACCAATGGCCCTGTAAAAATAAATGTTCTGTCGGTCGGTCCCGTAAAAGCAAGTTGGCCCTGCGAACAGTCCACCCTTTGGGACTCTCGCTCCGCCGATTGAGCGACCCCGGAGAAGGGGACATTACGACCGCGGTGGCGCCCAGCTTTCAGGGCCATACCATAAACCTCACTGCTCAAGCATTGATCTTTTTGGCAAGTTATTTTCAGGGCAATTTTTTTGGTTATATTTACGATCTTGTTGCTTAGGCGATCACTATCGTGGCGCAAAAGCAAGAAGATGGCAATTTGAACTTGGTTTACTGGTGACAATTGAATGGATAGAGATACCAAGGTTGGTAATGACATAATGCAGCTGGACATTGCTTTGGTATAGGTCTACTTGTTGTAGCACGGAGAGCATGCTTGTTGAGTTCATACTTTGTATTTTGACAAATTCTTTAGCAATTTCCGATGAAGTTCAGGCAAATGGGGCAAAGATGTACAGGTTCATCGTTGTTGGCAAGCACAATGTTTATGAATTAGAATGGATTTGGATACTTTAGCTCGGATGATAACAGAGATGAGGTCGGAGTGTAAGGCCAGTGCCGAATCTATGAAAGCCGAAACTAAAGCTAGTATTGAAAGACTTGAACTCAGTCAATCGCAGATGAGGTCGGAAAATGAGGCTAATATGGATTCAAATAAAGCGAGTATTGATTCCATGAGAACCGAATTTAAAGACAACCAGACTAGGTTAGCTCAGGAAATTAAAGTGATGTCTCGTGATTTTAAAGATAGTCAGGCAAAATTAAAACAAGAAATCGAAAGGACGGTTACTAATTCAGTAGCTAGTATAGCTCAAGAATTTAATAGGAGACTAGGCGCACTCAAGAAAACGATGGTCGACAATATGAGCAAACATAAGACTGAGGTAGAAGCGAAAATTACTGAGCTTAGTGCCCAGATAAAAACACACAAGGAAAACACGACCGACGCTCAACTAATATGGACTAAACGATTTAAGGAAATGTGCGATAGCATAATTCAGGTCGACAAAGGAGTCCGACAGGAAATTAAAATGAGCCAAGAAACCATTACAAGCGAAGTAGATGGGCTGAAAACAGTTGTAAATGACAACAAGAAAGCTATCGAAGAAGTAGTGTCCAAAGTGGACCACGAACTTCTTACATCTCGTGGAATAGTAGGACAAATAGAAGACAAGATAAAGGAAATGTCAGACGAAATGTCGAGCATGTCAACTGAAATAGAAACGTTACGGATGCATAGCGATGGCACACGAGTTGTGACTGCTTCTGTGATAGAGAGGCAATCAAAGATGGAACAACAATTTAAGACAGGATTTGTTTGTTCTACTCCTAACGTGGTACAGGAGGTGGAAGCTCAAGGTCAAGCCGAAAGCAATACCGCATCTCCAATTCAGGCGGATAACCGGGGAAACAGGCCGCAGATAGTGAACATTATACGATTGCAGGATAACCAACCTCGGAAGTTCAATAATCAGAATGGGCCAACACCGAAAACCTTTATAAAGGACTTGCAAGAATATTTCCGAGATAATGACATACCTCCGGAAAGACAATTACGAGTCACGGAGAAATACTTAGATTCTTCGGCTCATACTTGGGTTATGGCTTTCCGGTACAGTTTTGATGACTTCGACGGGTTTAAAGCCGCATTTTTAGATAAATTTTAGAATTCAGACATTCAACACAATTTGAAAACAGAGTGGTATGCCCGTAAATATGCTTTGTCACTGCCCACGGAGTTTTCTGAATTTTGCTCAAATCAGATTAGAAAAATTAGAGAACTAGATGATCCACTTCCAGAGGAGGAACTATGCCGCGTTATTATCCGACAACTAGCTCCAGATGTCCAGAGGATATTAATAGCATCGAACATTCGAACGGCGATTGAACTCGAAAGAGTATTGAGACGGCTGGATATGATATCTAAGGATCATGCCCGAAATCCTCGTGCCCTAAGTCATGAAATCCATATGACTTATGCTGAGAAAGAAAGGACAGGCATTCCACAGAAAAACAAAGAGGTACAGACCCAAGGAAGACCCGAGAGAAGTGAAACCAGAGAAGAACGAAGAGCACAGAGGAACTTCCGTGGATACCAGCCCTATTCGAGGAAAACAAGAGGAAGAGATAGTTATTTTGACCGAAGTTCTCGAGGAGCAAGATATTCCACCGAAAGGGGAAGGAGTTATTACCGGTTTCATCAACCAAGGGGGACAAACGAAGAAAACAAAGAATATGTCCAGGAGCTGAAAAGAAAAGCGGAAGAAGGCGAAAAATGGAGAAGAGCTATTTTAAGTCAAAACACCGATCCAGATGTGACAGGCGCAGAATCCCTCGCTTTCCAGGAGGAAAGGAGAAGACGGAAAGAAGAGGAAGAGATGGCGCATAAATCCGAAATAAGTCAAGGAGTGAAAAAACGTCAATTTTTAACTGAGGAGAAAACAGATGTATTGGCGAATGGACAAGGGAGCAGCTATGAAATAATTCAGGTGGACACATGGCTTACACGACTACAGGATTTACTGGAAGAAAGACGTCCGGATAGCAACCCGAATAAGGGCAAATTACCTGTCATTACGGCACGGGTATTCGACAGAAAAGTGTCTTGTCTCATCGACACCGGAGCCACTAACAGCGTTATATCCAACAATTTATTAAAGGAGCTGCAGGAGAAAGGTGACATACCGTCAATTCCGGTATATAACATGAAGGTTAGGGGCATCATACCGGATAAGTCCGTGGAATGTAAAAAGCAAGTTGGCCCTGCGAATAGTCCACCCTTTGGGACTCTCGCTCCGCCGACTGAGCGACCCCGGAGAAGGGGACAATATATAGGGAGAATAATTTAAGACTTCGCTCTTCTGCTCACAGGTCGTGGGAATGCATGTGTTAAGCGTGACGTGATAAGACGACTTGACAGCTGACGCAACAGTTCGCTATAGTTGGGCCCACGAGAGTTGAAGTTTGACATCTCAGCGGCGAAAGCAGTACGCGACGTTGTCATAGTTACGTCAGTCTGCGGCATATCACCCTTTCATACAGGCTGAATATTTCATCAAGTATGTTGGCCTAATGCAATTCAATAAACTTTGACCCGTCCCTAAGCTCATGCTAATAATTCCGGCATTTAAGACAGAACACACCATTGCCGATAAATATGAGATTTCATATTCACTAAACTGACAATAACCTCAACAAATGCACATGTTAAATAGAGAATAGAACTGTACAACTAACCACTGATTAACTTACAAAAAACTAACAACGAAAATAATATTCAGGAAACAAACACGTAATAATTACATAAACCAGCAACAACTAACACAGCTCAGTACCCCTCCGAATAATATCACAACAGCGACTGAGGGCAAGCCAAGCCATGTGGCGACAGCATCCTTAAATGTGGTATCTGTTATTGTTGCCATAGCAACAGACCATTTTAGAGCAGCGCTAGTCAATTTTCTCTCGCAGGTGGCGATAAACGTCAGACTTCAACTCTCGTGGCCGAACTATACTATTGGACTTTTAAGGTGTGTTGGGAGGTTATTATCGCGATGTGGTTATGTACTCTACAGCACAGCAAATATATTTGGTCGAGCGCTATTTGCGCTCAGGAAACTGGTATTTCACTTTCGTCAGCATATGGTGCAAGAAAATTATTACATTTACGATCTTATCGGTCTCATTCCGTGGTGAGTTCAGTTTCATTAACTAGTTTATTTTTAGTTATTTTTTAGTTAGTTTGAGCCCTCTGAGGACCACGGAGCTTGTGCTTTAGCTGTGTTGTTGTTGTTGTTGTTGTTTTCAATCGTTGCTGCCTGTGGTGTTCTTAACCCACGAGTAGTCGCTATATGAGATTTTCTGTCACATTATTTTGTACTGTGAGGTTTTTTTTGTTTGTTTTTGCTATTTGCTTTACGTCGCACCGACACAGGTAGGTCTTACGGCGACGATGGAAGAGGAATGCCTCGGAGTGGGAAGGAAGCGGCCGTGGCCATAATTAAGGTACAGCCCCAGCATTTGCCTGATGTGAAAATGGGAAACCACGGAAAACGATCTTCAGGGCTGCCGACAGTAGGGTTCAAACCCACTATCTCCCGGATGCAAGCTTACAGCCGCGCGACCCTAACCGCACGGCCAACTCGCCCGGTTTATTGCGAGTTTAATTCTCAGTGATGCAAGGGAGGTGACTGTTCCCTCTTCTAGCTGAGTTGTGTCGTGAGTGAAGCGATTCACATTTTAAGCGTAAGCATCTCCTCCTCTTGTCGGAACAAAGATTCGTACGACTTCATGCGCCCTGTGGGAGAGGTTCTCTCATCGCGCGACCAGTGGCGCTGGTGTTATATTGAAGTCGAGAGGGAAACTTTCCTGATAGAGGCGTTAGTATTTGAGTTAAATCGCGCGCGAAACGTTCTCCATTAGCAGTTACTGATAAATGAGCCTTCAAATATTATAAGTCGAGGAAAAATGCTGGGTAATAAGCACTGTTACAAACTCCAGCTAACTCAAATGTTAGAGAGACGACCTATTGTACTTTATTCTTGCAATTCTATTGCGTCTGACAGAAAGTTCTGTATTAATAACTATGTTATTGGTTTTACGTTCGAATAAGTACTTTTTACGGTTTTCACATATACCGAGGTGCCAGAAGTTTGTCTCACGGGTGTTCTTTTACATGCCAGTAAATCTACGGCTGACGTATCTGAGCACCGGACTCAGTCAGGATCGAACCTGCCAACTTGGGCTCAGAGAGCCAGCACCTTAATCGTCCGAGCCATTCAGCCCGGCACTCTTGTCAGTATTACGTACTGACATGTGACTGAACTGATGACTAATTTCCATTGATCAGTTTGTTTCTGTAATATATGGCTAATCATTTCATTTTTTAAAAATCTAAAATATATAACCCAGACTTTGCTTCTCATTTCACTCTTACGCCCCGCAAAATTGTGTAAGATATTGTGACCGTATGCTGGTGTCAGCTGGTCGAATATGGAGCAGTGTGTCATGCATGAGTCTAGTCTTTTTCGGCATGGCACGCGCTTGTCCTTGAGTAAGTCGGCGAGCTGTTTTCTAACCTGAAGGGGGAGTTCTAGCTGGCTCGGAAAATAGAAATAAAAGTGGAAGAGAGATGAAAATAGCTAGAATATGTTCGCGTGCAGTCGTATTGGATTAAAAGCAAAGGACATATTTGTAACATCTTCGACGGCGTGATATGTGTAATTATGAAGGTGTACAATAATGATATTTGACTGGACAGTGTTAATGATGTCACGTGTGAATTGTAATAATTAGTAACTAAATTTATATTTAATTTGAATGGTATACTGGCAGAAAGTAATGTGAATTTAATTAATGAAACCGATAAGAATTCAGTACTTGAATTGACTTTATTTCCTAGGACGAGTGAAGTACTACGGTACTTAAAGCGAGTCATACGCATGCACATTCTCACTTTGCTTCACTTCGCTCACTTTGTTTCACTTCTGACTGCTGTTCACTTCAGCTTATTTCGTCGCAGAACATCAGTGGAGATACTACCATCGACAGGGATAGTGGACGCATTTCCAGCGTTCAACTCTTACTTGAAATTGTGCCAGCCTACGACTATAGTTAGTGTTTAACCAACAGACGTCGAAAATATCAGATAACAAATAAAAGTACGTGTCTTTCTATAACAATTTGCAGGATTGTGCTCAGGATTTTTCCTAATTTATTCTGTACAAGTTACAGCAAAATCATCAGGGAGTGTAACGTGGAAGAGGACCTCTACAGTATTCATCGCCAGAAGATGGAAGTTCGTGCCAGATACTCCACACATCCCATCATGAATGACTAAGTCGACGGACCAGCGCTAACAGCGGAGAAATGCAAGGATTTCAGCCCTAGAATGTTCGATCAAGGACTCCAGGAGCTCAACATGAAGACTACAGTATAAGTTAAGTCGACAACGTCTTATTTATATCTGTTCTTTGTAGCTCTTTATTCATGGTATTTCATTTATTAACAATGCTATTTGCTTTACGCCCCACTAACTACTTTTACGGTCTTCGGAGACGCCGAGGTGCCGGAATTTACTCCCGCAGGAGTTCTTTTACGTGCCAGTAAATCTACCGACACGAGGCTGTCGTATTTGAGCACCTTCAAATACCACCGGACTGAGCCAGGATCATTTCATTTATTATTTCGTAATATGTGAGACAGGACTTGGAAGTTAATTCGTGTACTTGTTCAGATTCCTGACCACGTGTTTTTGAGTTCTGAAATGATAGATCAGTTGAAGTTATCCATGTATTATCGGAACCATCCTTTCTTATTTTACGAATTTCATTATATTAGTGAGTTAATTTGTGTCAGAGGAATTTATCGAGGTAATATTTTCCCAATATTTTTAATATTTTCATGATATTTGGACTTAACGTGCCTCGTGGTAATGGTAGCATGTCATCAGGACATTAATTCCGGATCGTGATTATGGATTAATTAGGAGTACATGAGCCGTGATATATAATTATTAATGGTTTATTTAGTCATCGAGACGAATTTAATGGGAATAAGAATCGTTTTTGGAAGATAACCTGTTCTTACATAATTTTCTGACTACACATTGTGTGATACGTGGTTGTGACGAATATTAGTCGCCTTTATAATATTGTTATTGTACGTGGAATTTATGTGGAATTAGTACATGTGATACGAGTCTTGTGATATTGAACTGTCACGTGTTAGTGCGACGATATTTTTATTCATGATGTTGATCATGGTAGGAAAGAGACAATGGATTTTCGAGATTATCGAGGTGTAGTCACTGTAGTAAAGTCTTCCGATGATGATAATAATTCTATGTCGATCGATGTACTACATAATTCAGCCTTAATATTTTGGAATAAGCTTATCCTGATATAACTCATGGAAGTCAGTAATTGAAAGTTTCTAATGTATGTGTAAATCTTACTGGAGGACCGTAAAATTGGAAAATAGATTCTCAAATAAATATCCTGATAAGATTATAGTTCGATACCAGGCGAGCTCATTTCTATCGCTAAAATTCGTACTCACGTGGAGACTTCATATTTTCAATGACATTTCTAAATGGATCTATTGGAGAGTGGTGATGTTGATTTGTACATGAACGCGACATGTAGATACTGTAAATATTTCTTCTTTACGAATTTTCCAGTAGTTAGTTGTTGAATTAGTAAGATTTTCTAGTGATAAGATATTTCTTGTGCATTTCTGCAGTGATGTGTTGACAGAGGGGATAATCTGTGACACTTTAGTGGCGTGTAATTTATAATTTTGGACAGGATTCCCACGTCGATGAACTATTTTTGATTTAATGATTTTTTGAGGAGTTATAATGATAATTTCAGTTTCTTATGATGGCCACGTGATAGTAAAGTTAGATGCTAGTTCTCACGAGGAGATAAGTGGGAAGGACTTTGAACAGATATACTCGACGTCTCGAATTCACTTTTACAAAAAATAAAGCAGCTTACAGATACAGTTAAATGTTAATAAAAATATGATGAACATAATTTCACTAATATTTTGATAAAAAGAAGTAAACTTGTTAATTTTGAACATTTTATCTTATACACTACATCAAAATTTAGTGTGTTTTCCAGATTGTTCGAGGAATTTGATACACCACCCTTCATTTTTCAAGATTAAGTAAATTTCAAATTATTAAATTAATATTAACTAATGAAATATGTAAAGGACTGAAAACACTTCTGTTAGAATTATAGGGCAAAAAAGTCATGTGTACCACCCCATTTGTTAGAATTATTTTTATGTCACATCAAGATACAGCAGTAATTTAACTTAACGTACCTATCATTTCCATAATCATGGATATCAGGATGGGAAAAGTTCTATTTTATTTGAATAAAATATGTTATAAGATTCTCTGAACATAAAATATTCTTATTTCCCGAACCTCATGTCAAATCCTGCCACTTGTATTTATCCAGTCAGTAATCCTGTCGAACTGAGCACCCCTGGGGTGTCTCTTGTTCACCGGCAGACCTAGTTACGGGTGCAATATATCTATATGATTGACTGACTGATTGATTGATTGATTGATTTTGTTGTTTAAACGGGCCTAACATAGAGGTCATCGGCCCCTAATGGTACGAAATGAGATGACAAATTAAAAGTCCAAAATCCTCCACCGACCAGAATTCAAAGCGTGAGGACAAATAATGAAGGGATAGATTGATATGAAGTTAAAACGATCAGTGGGTCCGACCCACAGTGCCTCACATACACAGAAGCTGGCACAAAACAACAGCAGTACGGACCAAGGGACTGCTTCTATAGCACGATGCTGAATCGATTATAATATGCTCGTTCTCAAAATGGGTCCAAAGTCCAGGTCATCGGCCCTCATACTGGTATTTATCGCTAGAAAAGTAGAACCATGGTATTTCCCACGTTGCGGTACTAATCAAGAGTAGCGTAGACTCGCGGTATTCCATACATTATGGTACGACTCACAGGTAATGAAATTCGCACATGTATTACAGACCTAATGTATTTTGCACATTGCGGCGCCCTTGACAGGCAACGCAAACCTATGGTGTTTATCACCTAAGTGTACTAACCACAGGGACTCGTACTATCCCGTGGTATTCCTCATAGAGTGGGTACTATTCATAGGCAAGCCAGAACGATGAGTTCCTTCATCCCGTGGTGTTGCTCATATAGTGCTACTAATCACAAACCTATTTGGTACCCAACATAGTAGTACTACGCGCAAGTAAAAGCGACCCATGGTGTTCCCCGCGTGGTGGTACTAATCACAAATAGTTTCATGGTTCTAATTTGATCATTCCTTGGTCGCTCCTTTTAGTCGCCTCTTACGACAGGCAGAGGATACCGTGCGTGTATTCTTCGTCTGCGTCCCCCACCCACAGGGGGTAGACATACCTATTTTAAATGAAGTTTAATGTGAAAGGAAAGTCTCACGTGCGACCACTCGCGGGTTAATGGTAGGTCTGGCTGGTACCTTCACCTTTTCTCTTGGCCGAGTATTCCTTCATTCTCTCGCTGAACTCTATTTTGCGTTGCTTGGACCTTTCCTGGTCTCGTTGTGCTCTGATTATGTACGGGATGTTAGGAAGGGTCTGGTTTTGATAGCAGAACGTTACTTGCTCCGGTCAATTATAATGGCTGGATCACAGCGATCCAGTGGGTTTATCCTTGCAGGCTACTTTAAAGACCGTATAGGACAGCCTGTGGAACTCCAGTCTAGGTGTCCGCAGAAAGCCAGCCGTCTTCTTCTGATGGCATCTGTGAAGGTTTTATGGTGTTGGTAGAGTTCACGGTTTGGTTTGTACCATCGCCTTCCAGCTGATAGGATCCTCGGTCCTACTATCTTTCTCAGGAACTTCCTTTCTTGTACTTCGAGGGCTCTTAGTGGGGTCTTCTTAGTTAGAGACAGGCACTCTGCTGTTTAGAGTTTGACGGTCTGACTATTGGATTATAGAGTCTTAGTTTGACATTCATCGATAGATGTTTTGAGGCGTACATGGTATGCCTTGTCTAGTTTGATTCTCCTCTGCTCGAGAGCAACCATTTCACAAAGGTCTTCTGAAATCCATTCTCCAAGGTGCTTTGCAGCTTTTGCTCTCTTGATATTCTTGGCATCACTGACACTCATTTTCGTAGGAGCTTCTTTCATATTTGTAAAGAACTCGGTCTCGGAGACCTGTTTTAGCCGCTACTGAGTGTAGTGTATGGAGTTGCATAGTAGCCTCTTGCACGTCGTTTGCTAATAAGGTCCGGTCATCAGCAGGAGCGAGGCATGGGATCGTTAGGGTGTCTGCTTTGATCTCCATTCTTAATCCGGTGTTCACTGGTAGTGATCTGGTCCATTCCCTGATGATCGTTTCCAGGACGTAGTTAAATAATATGCATAAGATCCCGTCTCCTTGCCTCACCACTGATTTGATTAGGCTGCTCTCCGAGAACTGTCCTCTAAACTTTACTTTGGAAGCTGAGTTTCGCAGGGTGGCTTGCACTTCTCGTTAACTCCTAGTTCCCTTTGTTTTTCGAAGAGAGTTGTTCTGTCCACGGAGTCGTATGGCTTCTGGAAGTCAACGATTGGCTCCCTTTTTGGTATATATATGTCCTGAACATGTATATAGCTGATGAGTTCATTTCGTTTGGTTTCTATAGGCATAATAATGCAACTTCTGTAAGAAGACTACGAAGTATTAAATTATAATCCCTGTATAAATCCTGTTCCTGGCCCCTAGATTACAAAAATACATTTTTATTATGCCATTTTTTTGTCAGTTTTGTTCTTCACATTTTATGTTCTTTTTCGGTTTTTTGTCATTATTTTGTAATTTTTATTGATGATTTTTAAGCATTTCTCCCTCTTTTACAACATCATCCCCAACCAGCTCCGCTATCTACGTACAACAAATTTAAAGCGAATGTTCATCTTCGGAAGTTTGGAGTACAATTATCTTTTCACATCATTTCTCTTTACGGACTCTACATGGTGTTAAAAGAATTAGGACCTACAGATCCCCATACATTTTATTTCCAAGGAAAACCGAGATTCCAAAACAAAAATATGAAATATCGCATTGCAAAAATTACAAAACATATAAATTATAAATAAAATTTAATTATGAATATTGTATATACATAGTGTATTGTGATTTTAAGACATTATTTAAGAATTTTGATGTAATTTTACTGGTCATTTTAAAGCATTTTTAGGTCAACAAAGCCCGGGCCTTATATAAGACCAATAAAAACACCGTCGTCGTATTAACAACATTTAGAAGTGTGTTTACTGAAACTTTAAAAGGAGACGAAGATGAAAATATGACATGCCATAAAATTTCCGATTTTCAGCGCTTTTGTGGGCTGCGAAGGTTTGTGCTTGTGCTGCAGTTTTCACACTTTTATATGACACCTCGCATGCGGAATACACGAAAATAAAATTTCAGCTGTTTGTGTTTATATTTTTCATAGCAATAAATGTTCGTAAATAACTAATGAATGAGTTATTCTTTTGAAAGAACCTTTCATTCCTGCATGATAAAACATTTTCTGAAACTGTTCACTAGAAAATTTGCCCTTAACAGTGGATCTTTCGTTTCTTTAAATAACTGCTTTTCGTGAAATAATGTTGCAATTATTTGGTCTTCTAAATGATCATCGGAATCAGATTCTAAACTTAGTAAAGGTACATTCCAATCATCGACACAAAGTCACTCGAAGTGCCACCTCAGCTTTCGCTCCTCCTGCATGCAGTTGAATTCAGAGCCTACCCATGCCGCGACAACTTCCACCCGGCCTTACATGAGCACATCTACAGTTATTGAGGTTCAGTGCAGTTTTTCAAAATTTAGCAGAAAACTGGAGTATCCCGCCGATGTTAGGGGACGAACGTATCAACCAATATGAACTGAAACAACAGGCTACATGCTGAAATAGGCACCGGACAAAAAAATTAGTCACCCCTGGAGAAATCATTACAAGCGTCATTCAATAGCGTGTAACTCCGCCTCTGGACTTCATAACTGACTGGAAGCGAGTCCACAAGGTTGTGGAGGTATGTCGCAACCGGTTAAAACCACTCGCTGACGATTTCACCGCGGGTTGCTGATGCCGGCGCTTCACCCAGAGATTTTCAATGCATTTCAAGTCAGTTGTTTTGCACGTCAATCGAGTGGCGGAGTGTTCATCAAACCAGTCACATATGCGTCCAGCCGGACGAAATTTGCTGCCACCATGAAAAATGGGGGTATCGATTATACTCATCATCCAGAATGTTTAACTAAATATGTTGGTTCGTGTTAGTGGTCACTTCAGTGAGCGGGCCATAACCATGATAACAAGAACACCCCCGAAAACATCACGGATCCACCTGCGGCTTGAACCAGGCCTTACACACATCCAGGATAAAATGCTTCATTTACCTCCGGTGCGCTCGACGAAGTGCGTCATTGGAACATAGACAAAAGTCATTCGTGTGACTACATTACGTTCCGCCAGTTACCTACTCTCCACGTTTGATCGCTTGGTGATTTCTAGCCCATTGCCTGTGTGAGCAATGGACTCTTGCGAGGTGATCGACTTCAAATGTTCATTCAATGCAATTCCCGTCGCGATGTTCTCTCGCTAACAGGTTGCGATGGACCTTCACTCACTGACTGCACCAGTTCCTGTCGGGTTTGGAAGCGATTTTAATTCACAAGCCGCGAAACGCGTCTCCAATCCTTCTAAGTCAGGATCTTTTTCCAACCACAATTCTCATATTCGCCTTTTGTGGCCACACCACTGCTTGTAGACACGTTGAAACACCAACAACTTCACGCACCGTGTGGGCCACTCTGTCACACATGTTGACACACACTGTCCGCAACGCTCACGTAGACGCAGTGCGCATGCGCTGAGCACGGTACTCGTTCGCTGCGCCATCTCTACAGACTTAACGATCCATTGCGTGTGTGCTCACTAGGGTGACTCATTTTTTGTCCGGTGAGCTCATTAGGAGTACACAATACTTTTAGGATCTTCTGTGAGCGTGAGCACCAAACTCACATTTTAAAAAATTGCACATTATGGTAAAGTATTGTACCCGCTGAAAACTGTAGTACGAGCGGACTGCTAGGTTGAACGCAAAAAAAAAAAAAAAAAAAAAAAAAAAAAAAAAAAAAAAAAAAAAAAAAAAAAAAAAAGCTCTTCTTCATGTGCTAATCTGTACAAGCAAATCATCATCATCATTTTCCATTATCCAGCTGTGGCCAAGTAGGGGCAAATACGGTTCCTTTCCACTTGTTCGGTCCTCCTCCAGCACTGTGTCCCAGTCCAGGTTTCTTCCTCTAATACTGCGTTGGACTGTGTCTTTCCATCTCAATCGTGGTCGTCCGCGGCCTCCCCTTCCTTGCATTTGCATTTCATCACCTTTTTTTGGCATTCTTTCATCACTCATTCGCTTTAATAATGTTATTTGCTTTGCGTCCCACTAACTACAATTACGGCTTTTCGGAGACGCCGAGGTGCCGGAATTTTGTCCCACAGGAGTTCTTTTTATGTGCCATTAAATCTACCGACACGATGCTGATGTATTTGAGCACCTTCAAATATCACCGGACTGAGCCAGGATCGAACCTGCCAAGTTGGGGTCAGAAGACCGCCGCCTCAACCGTCTCAGCCACTCAGCCCAGCACTCATTCGCTTTATGTGCCTAGACCATCTTAATAGGCTTTTCTCTATTCTATAGATCATTTTTTCCACTCCAATTTCTTCCCAGATATTCTCATTCCTTATTTTGTCTCTTCTACTCTTCTGTATCATACTCCTCAAGAACATTTCGGCAGCCTGTTTTCGACTGTCATCCTCCTTTGTCACTGTCCTAGTTTCTGCTCCGTAAGTTGTTATGGGTACATAATACATCTTGTACAGAGTTTCCTTTGCTTCCATTGGCACATCTTTGTCCCATAACATGTTTCTTACACCATGATAGAAACCGCTTCTAGCAAAAACTTCTGTAAATGAGCTGGGTAGATGTAACCCATTTTTAATGATGCATTCAGAAATAATTTCAGTACTGACTGCTGTAAGATCATCAGTGTAAAATGTATTACCACTGGCTTACAATGAATAACTCAGACCCACATATCTTGGCCGCTCATGAAAACAGATATGAAACAGTCTGTTAAAAAGATAAGGCACACTACGTAAACTCAGATAAATGACTCTGAATGAATCAAAGTAAATAAATAATAATACCTTTCGTTTTAAATCCCACTAACTACATGTACGGTTTTCGGAGACGCCGAGGTGCCTGAATTTAGTCCCGCAGGTGTTCTTTTACGTACAAGTAAATCTACCGACACGAGGCTGGCATATTTGAGCACCTTCAAAACAGTAGACTCTGGTTAATTCGAATAAAAGTGTATACCCCTCGAACTTTCTAATATAATCAATGCAAAAAAATCGTATTTAATTCGAATTTTCGAAGCTTAGATTCCGAGTCAGGATTGTATCGCAAGTTACTTTTCCATCGGTTCAACGAATATTGAAGCCTTCAAATAATTCTCAAGAAATATCCGTATTGTATTGTGAGCAACTGCAAAATGACCTCGATAGTGTTGTGAGATGGACAGTAGGCATTGGTATGATGATAAACGGGGTTAAAAGCCAGGTTGTGTGTTTCACAAATAGGAAAAGTCCTCTCAGTTTTAATTACTGCGTTGATGGGGTGAAAGCTCCTTTCGGGGATCATTGTAAGTACCTAGGTGTTAATATAAGGAAAGATTTTCATTGGGGTAATCACATAAATATGATTGTAACTAAAGGATACAGATCTCTGTACATGGTTATGAGGGTGTTTTGAGGTTGTAGTAAGGATGTAAAGGAGAGGGCATATACGTCTCTGGGAAGAATTGGCAGAAAGGAGACGAGCTGCTCGACTAAGTGGTATGTTCCAAGCTGTCAGTGTATAGATGTTGTGGAATGATATTAGTAGACGAATAAGTTTGAGTGGTGTCTTTGAAAGGAGGGAAGATCACAACATGAAGATAAAGTTTGAATTCAGGAGGACAAATTGGGGCAAATGTTCATTTATAGGAAGGGGAATTAGGGATTGGAATAACTTACCAAGGGAGATGTTCAATAAATTTCCAATTTCTTTGAAATCATTTAAGAAAAGGATAGGAAAACAACAGATAGGACGTCTGCCACCTGGGCGACTGCCCTAAATGCAGATCAGTAGTGATTGATTGTAGCTTCCTTGTTATGGTCAGCTATTCGCTATTGTAAACAGACTTAAACCATTATCTCTGCGACAGTCAATGATTGGCTTTGACCGTCCGCTGCCTACGGGCATCCGCACTTCCCCACCAGGAAAATTCCATCTTCCTCCATCTCAAAATCATCAAACTTGGAATACGGAAATTAAGGGAGAAATTGTTTCAGAAGAACTAGACGTGCACCTGGAACCTGAGCGATGACATGATGTAACGACTGACGTCAGCTATGACGTGTCTTCGAAGGGCTTTTTCAAAGTGACGTAAGTCCACTTTTTCCGAATTTCAAGCTGAACGTAAACATGTATTCCCACAATAGTACTTCATCGTGCGGGAAAGTACTTATTTCCAAAGTGCCCCTACTCAACACGACCAATAGCTCGGCGCGCACATATCACGTGACCGTTTACTATTTGTGGCGGGACTCTGCTCTTTCGCTCGTGGTTTTGCAGTGTTGAAACACACCTGGCTGAAGAGAGGTAGGAAATGGTTGTTTCTTGAGGGAAACAAGGACCATTGGGCAATGTATTGAAAGACGACAAAGTGAAGGATACTAAGAGCCTTCTCGATAAACTGGGTGTACGTGAAGGACATCTTACCATGGCATTTTATGATACAATGCTCTCTCTCCTACTTCAGCTGCTGAATACTGAAACCCACAAAGAAAACATTACGTCCTTCAACTGGAATGTACTAGTGATTTTTTAAAATTTATTTTTTGAGTTGAACATGCGAAGTGCATAGACCAATAGACACTACCAAATTTTTTTTCCCGCGAAAATTTTTGAGTTCAAGAGTACGAGACGGTCATCTTTATGTTTTTCAGTCACATGTTAGGCTTTGCTAATGATGTTTACATTGTAGGCATTATTATTTTCTATTCATAATGAAACCGTTCAATACCTTGATAATAGAGACGTCATGAAGCCCTGGAAGACACTTGTGCCGTTTTTGCATCATTCTATGAAATATTTGGTTGTAACAAGCATTTTATGCCTGTCCGAGGTACGAACGACGCTGCGCGAGCTCGAGGGCAGAAGCTCTAATTGCACGCAGAGAGAGAGAGCTCTCAGTACAGCGTGGCCATGGTTTGGCGCTCTCTATCGTGGAAGCGAGTGCGATAAGTACGCTACGTTCAATTACTGCCCAAGTCAGAAGGCAGAGTTACATTTATAGGTTTCTAACTTGAGAGCTGGATATTCTCACCGATTTCCCTGCATATTCTTGGATATCAACCCACAAATTTCGCGCGTCAATTAATAATAATAATAATAATAATAATAATAATAATAATAATAATAATAATAATAATAATAATATAAAAATCGTCACGAGCCTAAGAAATTTACAAATAAGGAATCAATGAACTCAACATAATTTGTAGTATTGGGCAATGTAAGAAAATGAATTACTTAACGAGAGCATTCTTAATGACGCACTTTGGGCAGATGTGCGGTGATGGAAGCAATCTGGGTTTAGCACTTATTTCGACGCAGATAGGCGAGTCCCCACACCCCATCCCTTCGCGCGCTAAGATGCAAGAGGGCGCTTTAGAGATTACCAGTAAACATGCGATGCGATTCAAACGAAAACAGTTCAGTAAATAGAGGACGTCAAGATCTATTAAACGAATACCCATTCGACTCTGAGAGACACTTATTAGCGGATCGATTTTTCTAAAGTGGGAGGAGTTCCCTTCTCTATAGCTGACGACCCGTGTCCGCCATATAAAGACAGTCATGACAACCCTCGACACTCAGCATTTTCGATATTGTGCTAGCCAGAGGTTTACTCCACGTTAGACCGATACGCAATTATATTGCAGTTACTGTTCTCTGTGTGAAGTATAGTTTTGTTGTGTGGATATGTGAAATACTAATCCCAGTATTCAATAAGGGAATGCAGACAAGCAGTATTATTGCAGGCTAAATGAATATGTTAAAAAAGAAAGGGTAGAATTACTAAAAAATCGTCACGACGTAGCGAGTTACTGAATGCAGAGAACCAGTCGTTATTGTACTGTGATTAACGTATGTGTAGTTGTAGGAGACAACCAGCCTAACAAATAAACGTTGTCAGATTAGCCAGGAAAGTGCACCATGAATGAACAGAGACACTCACGTAGGAACAAGCAAATCAGCAAATATTTCTCTCTATAACGAATGGGAATCAAGTAGTGTTCTTCAGGGACAGTAATCGCTACTTGGGTAGTCCATTTCGAGTCTATGAGTGGATCTATCAATGTCATGTTATTCGAAGTCATATAAACGGTGCTTCAAGTGACCGATTCCTAATTTGTTCGGATGTATATGAGTGCTCTTCGAACCCAGGATTTACCATTCCGAGAACGGGCCGATGTGCCTGCGAAATTGCTGATTGAAGACAATGCAGAACATCCAAGAGCTGGAGGTAGCAGTTCAAGACGTCATGGACTCAACCTAGAATTAGATGAACCAAGGACTTTCTGCTAGCGAGACGACAGCTATGGATAACTAAATCCATAAGGGTACCTCCAGATGACAGCAGGTTACATAACATGATAAGTACATTACCATGATATTCTTAGCATGAAAATCAGCCGTGTCGCATTAATATGTAAAATTAACTTTGTAAATAGATCTTATCAGCATGCATTTTGATGTTTCTCATAACGTGTAGGTGACGCAATATGCGTGTTCCAAAGGGGTAAAGTTGTATTTATTAATTTATTTTCTTGTCTTCTGTGATTAGTGGTTAATCACAAAGTTATCCCGTTGAATTGCATGAACTAGTGTAGAAGATCCTATAGTTTCTTATGTGATTGAGTAAAGTATTCGTAAAGGTGGACTTAGATAATTCAGCAGACTTCATAAGCCATTCCAGTTTCAATCAGATGATATGAATCCTCTCAATTTTTCGAATATAGATATTGTAGAGACTTCACAAGTTTAATGCATGAATGTAGTTACTCTCCGCTTTAGTCTAAGGATGCTGACGACTAGAGGCAGGAAAGCTGACTCGAGGTGCGAACAGATGACATGAGATAGATACGCGAAAGAGTGATATGTTGTGTTAAATCCCTGTCGTTAGAGTCATCTCAATGTGTGAATAACGTGGATACTACGTACACGTGTGTGAGAAATGAAAGGGTAAAGCCATATACATGAAAATGTGGTAGGCGACAGATTTAATAATAATAATAATAAAAATAATAATAATAATGAAGGAAAGAATTATTGAAACCGGTTGAGGTATCGAGATAAAATTATATTTGAAGTGTTCATAAATGGTCATATGCCCGGAGAATATAACTGAATTAAGAATTACATGTTTGGATCCGATTGATAGTGTGTTTACTCAGCTGGGCGGAAACCTATGCTGTCCTCAACTGAGAGATCTATGACCTCAGAAGGAACGACAAGAGGGGTGAGCGCCAGACCCTAGCTGCTTGTCCCGTTAAATGTCGGTCGACCGCTCGCACAAACCATATGATGTTTTCCCATTTCACACTGTACTGAATAGACACGTATCAATAATTTGTTACCATCAATGCTGTGTGTTTACATTGATCCGATAGGTGATGCACTCCTCAATTTATATATTTAAATAAGAGCGCAGTAGGGATTTTCAGATGGCACCTCGAAGTGGAGATAGCGTGGTTCGATACCCGTTTGGTATCGACGTCCTTGGATCGAGACCAGGAGACCTGAAAGGGGTCACAGATTTTCGGAGAGAATTAAAGGGTGTGTATTATATACTCTATTTATGCATTTACAGGAATAATGCTTCATTGTAATATGTGCTTGTATTTTATGTACTTTATCAGTATATGTTGATTTCTGTGGAGTTACAGGCTAACCGTCGTCGTGTGTCCGCTTTGTAAATATTAGAATAACTTATTACCCCGGAGAAGTGCGTATATTCGGTAGTTTAATTGTGATTGTGATAATGTAGACTTTATTAGCGATAAGCGACGACATGATTTTCATGACTAGATAATTATGTGGGACTGCACTTTACACAACGATTACAACAATGTAAAATCATATTGTTTTCTCACGAGAATGCAATCTTTTAATATAATTTGTGTTGTTATGTAATAATATAGTGATACCCACGAGTATCAGTGTTAAGGTAAAGGGACAGATCCCTATTAATTAATAATTAAAATGTATACATGCAGCGTTAGTCCCCGTGGCTCACGCGGCAGCGCGCCAGCCTCTCACCGCTAGCTTCCGTGGTTCAAATCCAGGTTACTCCATATGAGATTTGTGCTGGACAAAGCGTAGGCGGGACAGGTTTTTCTCTGGGTACTCCGGTTTCCCCTGTCATCTTTCATTCCAGCAACACTCTCCAATATCATTTCATTTCATTAATCACTCATAATCATTGCCCCAGAGGAGTGCGACAGGCCTCGGCAGCCGGCACAATTTCCATACAAGCCGCTAGAAGGGGCTTCTTTCATTCCATTCCCGATCCGGTCAGATGCCTGGAAACAGGCTGTGGATTTTCACATGCAGTGTCAATGAGTTGATTTGGGAATGCCAGAATGAGATTCAGGAGTGATCAACGAACTGATAAAGGACAGTTAACGGCATTACCCCTATGATAAAGTTCAGTGTTTAAAATTGCCACGATGGCATTCTCGTGTGTGTAAATATTTCATATAACTCTCCCAGTAATTAAAATTGTGTTTTTGAATTGGGAACAATTCGTTCTTACCATTTAGTAGATTAGAGTATTCGTCTTACTATAGTGGCCTACTTTCAATATATTTAGATTACGTGTCCACTTTATTTAACGAACAGAATCATTGACGCGTATGCTCTCGAGCGTAGCCGTTGCGCTAGTTGAAAGTAGCAAGGTTGGGACTTCGATGCCCGGGTTTGACCGTCCGAAGTTCTTTATCAATAAGATTTCCATCCGGTGATATATTTGTGAAATTAAAATTCATATTCAGCATTATGTCGGGCCCGGGACAGGTACAAGTTTATATGCAGTTTGAAATCCTTAAATTATGAATAAATACAGCTTTTGTGAAGTATTAAGCATTATATTTTTAATGCTTGAGTAATTACGAACAAACCTGGCTTAGACCGTTCTTCATAATTCGTATTTCGAACCGGTCTTCAGTTCGAAAGCGACGTAAACCCAACATCCCCGGGTCCACTTTTAAGGTACTTTTTGCACTAAGATTTTAGCCGCAATGACAAGAAGATTTTTTCGAAGCGATGATGCTACATAGAAAAATGAAGTCTCTATCTTATTAGTATATCAAGTAGTTGAAAACTGTGTTGGTTGGAGATGAGTCACTTTGGAAATAAGCCCTTAATTTATCGGATGACACTGAAGTTGCAGTATGTGGGGAGAAGAGATTATGCAAGAAGTGATACAAAATTCTAATCCATACAATGATGAAGAGTAGAGCCTCTACCGACCACGTCTGAAGCTTTCAAAATAGTAGGACGTTAAGAAGATTCGTTGAAACTCAGTCAGATATTTATGATAACATGTTTCAAGCCCTAAATGAAACTGAAATTTTTGTCTATCACGTAAAACTAAACAAACCTAAACAAACAAAAGTGAATGATGGAATTAGTGTATTGTTACATTCACTAAATTGTATGTTGTTTTACTAGTGTTTGTGCAGTATACTGTAATTTTGTGTGAAAACTGTTATCTACTGTATAGGACAATATGGCAGCTGTGGGACGGTAGAATGCACAATACTGTGATAATTATGCATTACAATGAATTTCTTAAGCTTTACGAATTTATACAGTTATCAACATAACGCACTAAACGCTAAGTCCCGCTGTTCTTCCTAGTATAGTTTTTACATTCCTTTCTTTTGTAGCATATTTCCTTCAAGGAAGTCATTATGTTTCAAGATATGACCCACAAGTTGTATCTTCCTTCTTTCAATATCCTTTATCAGTCTCAGTTTTTCATTGATTTCCTTTAGAACACCGCGATTCATTCTTTTTTAATGTTCAGCATGTCCAAGTTACTTTTTTCGATATTCACATTTCAGTTGCTTGCAATGAATCTCTTTCCTTCCCCCCCCCCTAATAATCCATCCCTCACAACCGTGAAGTAGTACACTCCAGAGAAAGGCTTTTACAAGAGGCTTTCTTCTTCTCAAACGTATACGGGTATTTGTTAAAAGATGTCTTATTTTGAAAAGCGTGTTTAGCAAGAGCTGTCTTTAGATTTCCTTGGATGCATCTATTCTCTTCAATTATAATGCTTCCTAAGTAACAGAAATGTTGTACTTGTTCTATTTTGGAATTTCTTATTCTTACGTTTGTATTAACTTTCCTGCTATCTTCCCTCACAACTAAAATTTTGGTTTTCTTACTATTGATATTAAACTTGTAATGTTTCAATGTATCATAGACAACAGTCAACATTCTATTTAATTCCTTCTCCGAGTCTGCTACTATGGGACTGTCATCAACATATCTAATAGTGTGCGTTCTTTTTCCATTTTCTTTATTCCTTTAGTCCTTTCCTTTAAAACACATACTGCTTCTTCAATAAACAAACTCAAAAGATATGGTGAGAGATGACAACCGTGCCTCACTCTTTTCTTAATTCCTGCCATTCTTGTACATCCATTCACCACTACATTTGTACAATGGTTCTCGCAAAAAAAAAATCAGGAAAATTTATACAGTACTGTATTATATTTTCGGTAAAATACAATTGTTGGTCAATTCGAATTTTGGATAATTTCATTTTTCTGATTCCCCTTTGGAGTTTGAATTTAAAATACTCTACCGTAGCATTGCACTGAGCCGGAATCGAGCTCCGCTCTCCCGCCCGAGTTACTGAGCCCGGCCAAGTATCGGCGA
Organism: Anabrus simplex; assembly: GCF_040414725.1. Taxonomy (NCBI): domain Eukaryota; kingdom Metazoa; phylum Arthropoda; class Insecta; order Orthoptera; family Tettigoniidae; genus Anabrus; species Anabrus simplex. The sequence goes on along the minus strand of NC_090265.1, from coordinate 1,792,082,667 downwards.
GTGGATCGTAGCGCTCAAGACGCTTTTGTCTGCCGTGTAAGGTAAGCCTCTACGGTCTATATTACTTCCCGAGTTCCTCTTTTTTTGTGACGGTGTTGTCTCGCACTTTCCTACCGTATGCCATCAACGAATGCATTCAGCAGACTTTCATTAATTCTGCTTGAAATATTAATGAGTTTTACCTGCCTTCATACCTGTGAGATCTAGGACACGAACTATTAAAAACAAGTAATAAAAGAAACAAGGCAGAGTAGCTTGATTGGCGTTCAACTTCAGTGTATTTAGCTCCCCCATTCTTTCCTAGTCATTTCACAGAAATTATTGTACGAGTTCTCGAGGAAATGCTGTAAATTTTAACCTCAATTACCTAAGCAAAGCAAGTAAGCCTGCAGTTTTACGTGACAGTTTATATCGTGATCATAGCCACGAGACCTCCAATTTTACGTGGAATCCGAACCACAGGGTCAGGAACTTTCATTTCGAGTATTCGATACGTCTTGCTGAGAAACCAGACACGACGTCACTTAAACTCAATATTAACTCAATACACAAAACACAACCTTGTACTAGACCGTCGGATGTCGGTGTATAGTCCCATATCAAGTTTGCAATCTTTATCTTCTTTATCTTGACCTTTCTCCCAATTTATTGGGATCAGCATGTTTGTAGATTTGGTCCAACTTACAGCCGGACGCCTCTCCTGACGCAAACCCTGTAAGAAGGGATGTACCCACTACCGCGGCTTTCTGTTGTGCTTCGTAGTGTGGTGTGTTGCATACACTGATGGGGAAAGTACAAGAAAAATGTAACTCGGCTGAACTACACTTACCTGAAAAATATTTTACCCAATTTTAATTACTATACAGAGCGCTAGTACCAAGGAAATTGAGTACAAGGAAAATATATTACTTCATGTTGTGTGTTTTACTAGCATAGATACATTACATTACTATCCTCTTTACGTGAGACCAAATACGATACCTTGGAACATTCGTAATAATAGTTTTCCATACTGTTCGTTTTAATTAATCGCTTCCAAATAATTTGTAATTTACTTTGCAAATAAATGAATTGCGTCTTATGATTTTTCTTCGCTAAGCTCCGACGTCTTTTGGGGGAAGTAGCCCTGCATCTTTGCATTTACGGAAAAGACGCGTTACAGGAGTACGTGAAGGAATACCTGTGTTTAATTAAAAAAAAATCAATGAAGTACTGGAGAGGTAAGGAAGTACCTCATCCAGAACTGGTGAAGTTACTGGTTCTGCTGTAACAGAACTGAAAAAAAATAGTCATCATGACTTATTTTTTCTGCGTACCATGTATATCAATTACTAGAATGTAACGATTGCAATTTTATTTCAAGGAGCAAATTGCGAGTAAAAATTACTAAGTTACAAGTAATTCGAGTACCTATACTCAATTACTTCCCAACTCTGGCTGTGATGAGCTTAACTGATATTTCAGAATACCTGGCCTTTTATCTGCGATTCAGTTAGAGGAAACACGAGCATATGATCGCGGGCGGCCAGTATGGAAATACTTCTAGTTGATAATATGACAATTTCCCCCCCCCCCATGGCACTACAGCCCTTGAAGCGCCTTGGCCTACCAAGCGACCGCTGCTCAGCCCGAAGGCCAGCAGATTATGAGGTGTCGTGTGGTCAGCACGACGAATCCTCTCGGCCATTATTCTTGGCTTTCTAGACCGGGGCCGCCATTTCACCGTCAGATAGCTCCTCAATTCTAATTACGTAGGCTGAGTGGACCTCGAACCAGCCCTCAGGTCCAGGTAAAAATCCCTGACCTGCCCGGGAATCGAACCCGGGGCCTCCGGGTAAAAGGCAGGCACGCTACCCCTACACCACGGGGCCGGCTATAATGGCGGGATGGTATTTTTTTGGAAGATTCGCGGCATAAGGTGTGAGAAAAATTATATTCACATTTGTAATTTGAAGTTTTAATAATGCATAGGGAAAATGTTAACATGATGCGTAATAAATTAACAAATGGAAGGTGAATACGCGTGCCGTGTCTCCGGGATACCAATTATTTAGAGTACTTAATGTAGGTTTAAAAATAAAATGACAAAACGTAATACATTTATGAACTTAATACATATACAGGACTATTCAGCAACGTTGTCCACTTCAAAGAATTTGTGAATGGTTAAAGATATTGACATTTTATTTTCACTTTCAGTAATAATAGCAAAGAGCTAATAATCGGACTCTCATACTGTATCATGGCGTCAATATTTTCTGAGATCATGTTACTAACTTCACTTTCTTAAACCGTACCACGCTATTTTGTATACATAGCCGTAAATCTACAAACATTACAAATTCAGCAGCGTGATAATTTTGACAATTGGACAAGTACTTCTCGAAAAACTATTATATATTCAAACGTGCTTCATCTACCAGCTGAGGACGGATCTGTTCCATTCGCGCTACGTATGAAACATGAGCTAGCTGCTGACATTGCTAGGTATTCTCTCTACTATGCTCGCGAGAGGTCGCGCGAAGGCAAATTGCCACGCTTAATATTTTAATGAGCTACTATTTTCCTTCTGCAGTGAATGCTCTGATAAACATATAAATATGTACCCCGTTTAACTGCCTTCCAACTAGTACTAACATAATTACCCAGTAATAATATTTTCTCAATGTAAAAATATTAATGAAATGTTTTTGCAAAATCTGGTAAAATTACGCGAGTTTTTAAAGAACGCCAGAGGTCACGCGTGAGCAAATTGCCTTAAAGGTTTGCATTTATACATTTCAATGAATTATTTGGTCACTATTCAAGATAAAACTACAGCACCACACTTCACTGAAAGCCACCATAAACCTCATGAACTTAAGAAACTTTCTTGGAAATGCAGTCATGTAAGAATGCACTACGCGAGGGGTCTCATGAGGGCAATTTGCCGCGGCAGATGCGAGAGTGAAAGAAAACTTAAACTACTCCGGAATGCAGCAGGCAACACACTGATGATAATCAACGTCAGGCAGGAGAGAGGGAGGGGAGGGATGAAACGAGCGCCCTAATCCCTACAGCGGCAAGCAACGAAATTAACAAATATTCAAAAGGTGCGGCAAATTGCCGCAGGTACGACCTCTGGCGTGTTAATACCGCCATAGGTAACTGGTAAATGAAAAGATATAGACCCTGAGCTACATCACATAACAGCCATGTGAAGGTGATCCAAGTACACAACGTACACGACATTTTGTCACAAATAGGTGCACTTCCATGACAGCGTGTCTGATATATCGGTGACAGAAAAATATTGTGACAAAATAGCAGGCTGTGTCCATCTCTAGCTGTATGTAGATGAAGAGTATAGTAAGACGAAGCGTCAGAGCTTGTGTTCGTCGTGAATGGAAGTCTGACATCGAGAAGATTTTAGTGGATCACGTGGTGCCTTTTGCACCTGTCATCGGAGAGAACGTTATCCTGCAAATGCTCGCCCACACGTTGCTGTTTGTGTACGTGAGTACCCGGACGAAGTCGTGTGGCCTGCTCGTAGTCCCGACCTAAAGCCGATAGAGAATGTCTGGAATATGCTTGGGAGACGTGCTAGGAGTCGCTCCCCTGACAATCGCAGCGCTCCAGGCAGAATGGGAGATCATACCATTAGACAACATTCGAGATCGCATCCTGAGCATGCCTCATCGAATCACAGCTCTAACTGTGGCTACAGGTTGTAATATCCGTTACTGAGGCAATGGAAATGTGTTGACAACATGTGGACAAATGGTCTGTGTACGAAACTGTGAAGAACTCCAGGTTTCGACAATTCCCAATTACTGTTTGTGGACTGTTTTGATTGTCACGGTCAATAAAGTTTCTCAATTATTGAGCTGACATTTTCAATCAATCAATCAATCAATCAATCAATCAATCAATCACTACTGATCTGCATTTAGGGCAGTCGCCCAGATGGCAGATGCCCTATGTGTTGTTTTCCTAATCTTTTGTTAAATGATTTCAAAGAAATTGGAAATTTATTGAACATCTCCCTTGGTAAGTTATTCCAATCCCTAACTCCCCTTCCTATAAATGAATATTTGCCCCAATTTGTCCTCTTGAATTCCAACTTTATTTTCATTTTGCAATCGTTCCTACTTTTACAGACACCAGCCGAACGTATTCGTCTACTAATGTCATTCCACGCTATCTCTCCATTGACAGCTCGGAACATACCATTTAGTCGAGCAGCTCGTCTCCTTTTTACCAAGTCTTCCCATTTAAAATACATTTCCATATTGTTGTAATGTCACAATGTTTAATTTTTACTAGGTTTTAAATAGACTAACATTAAATTTTGTCTGAAATACGTAGTGTTTCGCCTTTTTCGTCTCTTTGAACAGACACGCCTCACATTTTAAGTTAAAAATGCCATCTATAAACATGTTATCGAGAGAAAGAATGTATTTTTGTGAATTCAAACTGAAGGGAGAACAACTGTCTCTTACATACAGTACCGGTGTAACGCTGAACGTGCTTCCTCTGCGACTGGCGCTGAAGGGCCATGTTCTATCGCTAACAGCAACCCGAGATTAGCTCTTGAGGCACGTGCGAGGCTGCTCTTGTTAATTAATGAGTCACATGTTCCGATCGATGGTAATTTGCTTAGCCAGTAAGCGCGCACTCTAGCATTAAATACGATTTGCGTGTTACTTGTCTACAAACACAGTTGACACATGGCATAAAATATCAGATTCAGTCACTACATGAATGGTCTGATTGTTAACCAGACGCTTCATTACTTGAGAACCTATGGTCGAGGTTTGCATTCAGACCTTGAAGTACAGTAAGCCTTCAAGAGACAGCGTTACAAAAATGTTGCAAAGTTTGGGCTGGGAAGACTTGGTAGAAAGGAGACGAGCTGCTCGACTAAGTGGTATGTTCCGAGCTGTCAGTGGAGAGATGGCGTGGGAGGACATCAGTAGACGTATACGTTTGGATGGTGTATTTAAAAGTAGGAAAGATCACAATATGAAGATAAAGTCGGAATTCAAGAGGACAAATTGGGGCAAATAATCGTTTATAGGAAGGGGCGTTAGGGATTGGAATAACTTACCAAGGGAGATGTTCAATAAATTTCCAATTTATTTGCAATCATTTAAGAAAAGGCTACGAAAACAACACATGGGGAATCTGCCACCTGGGCGACTGCCCTAAATTCAGATCAGTAGTGATTGATTGATTGATTGATTGATTGATTGATTGAAAAACTGATTGAGCAGGTAGGCGAAAATTAGGAACGCTGAATTGGCACGCCGTTAGATTATAGTGGGTGCATTGCAATTCAATACTCAGGCTAGGTGTGACAGAATAGACCAAAACAAATGCATGTTAATAACAATAATTTGGACTTTTTTTTTTTCAAGTTACCATCTAGTAACATTTCAATTCTGCATATCAAAGTGTGTTATTCCAAAATAAGATCGGATTGTTTCTCGTAGTTTACTCCACTAGGTTCAGGCTGTTGGGAACTGAAATTCCTCATCCGCCTCTGAGACCGCTGATCGTGTTTTATCCTCCTCCTTTGTCAACCGGGCTTGGGACCGGCTATGGCTATCGTGCAGAAGCTGGAGATCCTAGAAAGAATACTACGAAAATTCTTGGGCACAATCCAGAACGAACCCGGCTGGAAACTGCGGAACAACAATGAAGTCCACAAAATGTGGAGAAAATTTCAGAGACCATGGAAAGAAGAAGGTTGTTGTTTCTCGGACATTTGCACAGAGTGGACAAAACCAGACTAACCAAAAAGTTATTCGACTACCTGTGGAACAAGAAGACAACGATGGCAAGGATTAAGGAAGTTCGTAAAGATCTAGAGATATCCAACATCCAGGAAGTTGAGCTGTTAGACAGGAAAACATTTCGGACCATGATTCAAAATTTGGAAGGGTTTCAACTCGAAAGAACTGGGAAGGCGGCAAGAGCCTGGATGGATGAACAGAAGAAAGAGCATAGCGCCCATATGAAGGAGTTCTGGAGGAAGAGCAAACTTCAGACAAAGATACAATGGCATTGTAGCGTGATCCTCAGTGGTCAATTTGGAAATCCACAATTAATTGAGAAAGGACATTGTTAAGATAAATTCCAGATTTTAAGTTCATAAGTATTAAACAGAAAATAAACATAACTATTCTGACCAACAGATGACGGTTCATATGATATACAAGTAATAATTAGCATAACAATCGAGGTTTAGCAAAGATGACGTTCTTTTTATAACACATGCTCAACATTTCGGCCGTCATTCAGTTCCTACAGCATATCCGCACTTATGCTAAGAACCTGCCGTCGGATGTTGTCTTTTAGCATCCCTAATGAGGTCGGACGATCGCGGCAGACTTGCGACTTAAGGTAACTCCACAACCAATAATAATCACACAGATTAAGGTCAGGGGACCGGGGAGGGGAAGGATGACATGCCGCAATTGCAGGCGCATCTGACGCTCTTTCTCACAACAGCTCATTTTATACCATACACGCGGCATCACTGACGTGTTGCTGTCCAGCGCCATCTGTTGGTCTGTTTGTAAACTCGTTGTTGGTAACAAAAAAAACCCACGTCATGTCAAGCATGTATGGCCATTTGTACCTGATGTGTTGCTGTCCAACGCCATCTGTTGATCATTCTGTGTACATTATTTCTGTGTCAATAAACCTCATATCATGTGTGTTAGTTATTCCCCCTCTACCTCCATCATTCCGTGAAATATTGCCTCGTCAAGAGCTAACGGACTTTTGGTCACCCCATATTTCAGTGTGATTCAACAGAATCTGATGATGTTCTCTCAAGAAACATGCCATTTTTGTTTAATATTGTGTATTTTTATTTCCTTGTTTAATAATATGTTTTTTACAGGTATGTTATCGAGGAATATACAGACATCCAGCATGCCCAACTGAACTGAGAGCCACTGTAGGTTATACCTTTTAGTCCCCTCTAACGGTACAAAATTGGGAAGTAGTAAAATAATACAATTGAAGTTTAAATACACTTCCGCAAGGGTATTCACATGTGCCAAACCTTCGAAATGATTATTCCTTCTTTTTTGTTTCGGCCGTGCGTGGACCACTTTGGCGACCTTTGCAGTATTTCTAGCCTTCTCTGCCACTAGTCCTGTCTTTTCACCCTTTATCCTACTTCCTTCTTGTATTCTTCTGTATAGGATCTCCCTTTCCTCACTAGCGTTTCCCCTCCCTCCTGGAAACCACGGAACTTTTTGACGAGTTGTCTAAATTGATTTCTGTCTATGATATTGTCTTGCGGGTTCGATTCCCGGCCAGGTCAGGGATTTTTCTCTCGACCTGAGGGCTGGTTCGAGGTCCACTCAGCCTACGTGATTAAAATTGACGAGCTATCTCACAGTGAGATGGCGGCTCCGGTCTCGAAAGCCTAGAATAACGGCCGAGAGGATGCGTCGTGTTGAGCACAGGACCCCTCGTAATCTGCAGGCCTTCGGGCTGAGCAGCGGTCGCTGGACAGACCAAGGCCCTTTCAGAGGATGGGGTTAGTACAGTAGAGGGTGGCATGGACAGCTGCATCAAACCAGTCTGGACTGATAACCCAAACAAACAAACAAACAAACAAACAAACAAACAAACAAACAAACAAACAAACAAACAAACAAACAAACAACAACACTTTCATGCACCATTTCTATTCTAAAAAGTTAAACATATTTTCCTTCCATAATACACCCTTAATTTCTATTTTCTAGCCAAGTAATTCTCGCAAAAAGAAAATGTTCAACCGGGTAAAATACAATGAAAGCTGTTATACAGTTGGAAAACGGACATCAGGATACACTGAGAATGTGATGACGCCAGTAATAGCAGAAAGAAGCCCGCATCATCGAGTATCGCAGCTCGAGACAGACATTATCTCAACATGCCCTAGATCTAGCGTTAGCTGAGGTGCTGTACCTATACTTTATCCAACATCCCATTATCCTACTTAAAGTGAATCTTTCAATAACTTGAAAATAATATTCATCTCCCTTTTCAATGCTAATTTAATGTGAAGAAAAATTTGAAAAACAATGTTACATATACTTTTAAAGATTTCTTCCCTAAAGTTGAAAGGCATTAATCACTAGTGATTGATGGATATTAACAGAGTTGAATATGTGAATGTGCGAGTTTCTGCTGTGTAATCGCCTGTGTCAGGACTTTAGTAAGACTAAGAAAATATCATTTCCAGCATATTTCCAATTTAAGGTTATAGAACTTTCAAAACAAGGAAAAACGTATTAACTGCGACAGCACCAACATAAGGATTACTCTATTGTTGTTTAAGCTCGCCGTTAACAGCACCCAGCTGAATTCAGAGACACACATTAGGCTGACGAAGTAGATTTGTTTGATTCACAAGTTTCGAACTACTTCCCGACTTTCCAGTATTGAGGGGAACTCTTTTCACTGAACGTCATCATCACTGAATTGAATCAGTAAATTGGAAAAACCGCACGACCCCACAATTTTACGACAATGAGTTACCGGTAACATAGCAATAATGATGATGATGATAATAATAATAATAATAATAATAATAATAATAATAATAATAATAATAATATTTGCTTTACGTCCCACTAACTACTTTTACGGTCTTCGGAGACGCCGAAGTGCCGGAATTTAGTCCCGCAGGAGTTCTTTTACGTGCCAGTAAATCTACCGAAGCGAGACTGTCGTATTTTAGCACCTTCAAACACCACCGGACTGAGCCAGGATCGAACCTGCCAAGTTGGGGTTAGAAGGCCAGCGCCTTAATCGTCTGAGCCACTCAGCCCGGTGGTAACATAGCAAGCACTACGGGTAGATGTATCATATCCGGTCAAAACATGACCAATAATGTCCCGTTCCATAGCTACATGGTTAGCGTGCTGGCCTTTGGTCACAGGGGCCCGGTTTCGATTCCCTGTAGGGTCGGGAACTGACTATAATTGGTTAATTTCGCTAGCACGGGGGCTGATTTTATGTGTCGTTTTCACCATCATTTCATCCTCATCACGACGCGGAGGTCGCCAACGGGAGACAAATCGAAAGACCTACATCTGGCGAGCCGAACTTGTCCTCAGACACTCCTGACACTAAAAGTCACTACGACCAATAATTACTAAGCATTCTCTATAATCTTAACATACCGAGTTCGATTCAAATCCATACCAGTCCCGGACTCACCGGGCGAGTTGGCCGTGTGGTTAGGGGCGCCCAGCTGTGAGCTTGCATCCGGGAAATAGTGGATTCGAACCCTACTGTCGACAGCCCTGAAAATGGTTTTCCGTGGTTTCCCATTTTCATACCAGGCAAATGCTGTGGCTGTACCTTAATTAAGGCCGCGGGCGCTTCCTTCCCACTTCTAGGCCTTTCCTGTCCCATTGTTGCCATAAGACCTATCTGTGTCGGTGCGACGTAAAGCAAATAGCAAGGAGAAGAAAGTCCCGGACTCGTGTGATTCAACCGTTGAACCCCAGGATGCACCGAAGATCTACTGGATTATATCACCTCTGCAACACTCTTCACCGGCGCCCATTCATGAAAAATGAAAAATATATGCGGGTCATTAGGAAGATCATTCAGTATGTCCAACATCAACATGTACAATTTACAACAACTTATTGCAGTGGCCGACTCACTCTTAGCCCACGAAGACAGAAACGGTAAATGACTAAGTACGAGAATAATCTGAATATGAAAACAAATAAAATTCGTTTTAGAGGAAAAGTCCGCAATTTATGTTACTTACTTTCAACTAAAGATATATGTGTACTCATACATTGTTATTAACTCTCTATGCGGAATTTTCTGGCACAAAACATCCCTCGGCTGCGTATTTAAACTTGACAAATATTTTTGGCGAACAATTTTTCACACTGAATAATATGTGAGTGAGAAGTTACAAAAGTCATTCCTCGCACTGGCAAATCAGTCTGTAGTCCCTGGTGGTATGATATTCTTATATTTTGAAAAACATTATTTGGAAACAATAATTTACAAATTCATGTAGTTCCAAATACTATCAAGAGATTTCAGAAGGTTACTAGAAGCGACTTACTCCGGAAATGCAACACCCGCAACGAGTCAAAGTACAATACCGGTCAAAAGTTACAACAACATAAATAAATCATGATATGTCGTCTAGAACCTAAAATTGTATCACTAGACTACTTCTGTAATTCTTCAGGGTATATGTCGCCTGATTGCAAGCCAAGTATTGTAGAAGTTATGCTTCACGGTTGGAAGGTCACACCAAAAAATCAATGCACTGTATACTCTAATTGGTTGGAAGTATTACCACCGAGATTGTCTGTAGACTTCGTGCTTATGCATAATTTCTAAAACAGTTGGCCTAAATCTGGGAAATCAGGCGACATATATCCTATTAGATATAAGCGCTCAGAAAAATATTACAGAGGTCTAGGGTCCTAAATTTTGACCGGTACTGTATGAACTCCAAAAACGCGAGTTCGGGGAAGAAGGCACCTGTCCTGCTGTGCATAAACGAGACCACAGCAGTGAAAGAATAACCCACTGGTTTGAAAATGAATACCGTTGAAATAGCGGGGTACTTTCAGTCGGTTCTGATTTTTTAAATTCAATTTGACTGAAAATGTATAATAATGTATTTCACACTGCAAACAACAATACACCAAATGTGAATTAAATGAATACCCTACACCCGGGCCTCTACATTATTTTCGGGAGCCCCTAAGATTCCACCAATACGAGCGAGAGAACTTAAAAGAAAATCGTCGAAAAATGTAAGCCTACACTTCAGTGTATGTTCCGAAATTTTAAACGTTTTATTTCATGATATCCATTGGGTAGTTATAAGTCTACAAGTTAGACAAGAATTTCCCGATGCACATGTGTGACCAGGTTCACCTCAGAGCGCGTACTGGAGAAAAGAGAAGGTGTGAGTAGGTGACATTGCATCGCTTGGATGCAGCTGTATACCATCTCTCACTTCGAGTACTGTTGAGATTACAGATAACGAGTTAGTTTCGGTAACCAGTGATATGTCACATTAAATATATAATTTTCCTTCTTTGGAAAAAGACAGAAGATACCCGACGAAGTAGAAAGCATTGACTGTAGCAGTGCAACAAATGAATGTGCCATGTGATGTTTCTGGTGTTAGTGTTCACGATAAACCGAAATTGTCAATGGAAGATGGTAAGCGTACAGTGCCTCCAGCTCAAAGTACTCCACCAATAACGCACGTATGTCTAACGATGATGATGATTTTTGTTTAAAGGGGCCTAAGATCTAATGTCATCAGCCCTTGGCATGTCTAACAAAAGGTGACAGAAATGTTAGGACTACACAGGTGCAAGAGATTTGGTTCGAGAAATTTGATTAGCTTGAAAGACACCATTCACAACTGGTTTCTCAAGACATCACGCGGAACTCGCTATATGGAGTGGACATCACCATACGACCTATCTGTGTCGGTGCGACGTAAAACAAATTGTAAACAAAAAAGTAGTAAATCAGGCTAGGAAAATGGGCCTGTAGATTTTCTAAATACTCGTTCTGTCCTTATTTACACCCCTGCAATACACAGCCCCATGGTTAAGACTGGTATAGTGCCCTCAACGTCAGGTTCCAGGAATATACGTGAAAAATTGGTCTGTAAATTACGAATACACGCCAGACACAAAAAAAGTTATTGGACTTAAACACAGTAAATGCACAGGAATGTCTACAGTGAAAATATCTAGCGTCTAATATGAAGCAAAACAACAACTACCCTCTGATAGGGGGAATCATAGTTCTACAATGATTCGTCAATCACCTTTAACAGTGTTCTAAAATCAAAATACTTTTGTTCCACAGTTCACGTTATTTTTGTTTGGGAAGTTGCATTTTACACATGCACGTAACTTATTCAATCCATTTAACGAAAGGACAAAAACTATTCACGTCAGTGCAATTTCGTGACTGCTGTTGCACTTCAATAAGCAGAAGAGGGAAAAACTACTGTTGAACAGGAAGACGCCGTTGCTTATTTACGCACACTTCGCTCACAACATACAAGACTAAAATACCAGGAGACTGAAATAGAGTGAAACGCACCTATCTAACAAACCGAAGAAGACATTGTTCAGAGCAGCACAAAATAAGGAACTTATCACTGTAGTAAGTACCAACACTAGGGGGAGACACGAAGGTTCGAATTTAACTGGCAGTCAACTTTGATATAGTTCTCTCTAGCTTCCGTAACATTTTTAATCCAGTCATATGCGGTAACGACACATTTTGCAAAATCATGGGCGCTGCATCCTAAAGTCACTTAACGATAAAGCGCACACAAGAACAGAAGCACATTGAGGGAATCGTGATTGTAAGTAGGCCTAACTTCTTGTTGTCAAGAAATTGCTTCAGCTGCTTCTTCTCTCGGGAAATTAACACAGCGTCTTCTTAAATGTTGGCAGCTACTTTCATGGCATAGTCATAACAAAAATGAGAATAACCTGACAACTTTTTAATGTTGAGAACATTTCTTACCAGACAATGGAGGGGACCCTAGACTACGAAAACAAACGTAAAATGAGCAATTTCCTCAATTGTGCCGGAAGTTCAATGGCTAAAGGAGCCGGAAATATTTCAAATTGTGAGTCTTAGAAAGTTCTACCAGACTAAGAAAACAACTAATTTCGAAAATCATTTCCGGCTTAAATGCAGTTCCGGAAAAAAAAAAAACTTGTTACTTCACTCGTTTCCTTTTTTTTTTTTTCAAATCCTAGCCAAATTAACTTATTTACATAATTCCTTCTGTAATGTATTCCTTGGTTCAATACCCTCAGGCGTTTTTTGATTTTTTCAAAAATATCCTCCACACCGAATGTAGTTATAAGGACTTAAGTGAAACTCTCCATTGACTCACATTAGCGCTCGTAGTGGTGAAACAATGAATTGACTCACATTAGCGCTCGTAGTGGTGAAACAATGAATTGACTCACATTAGCGCTCGTAGTGGACGAAAAAAAGAGAAAACTGCTAATCTAATTGACCGGATAACGATGATTAAGAAAAGGATTGTAATGTTTAGGAATTAATAAAGAATATATTCTCACACTTTATTATATTTTATTTAACTAAAATTCGTAGCTCATATCCCTAGGATGTTTTCAACATTGAGTTGCTTGCCTGAAGGGCTAGAACTGGAGATTTTTTCAGCAATTCATTTGTGCTTCACGACGGTGGTCGTTAATTATAAGTACCTTGTCTTGCATTCTTTAGAGAATTTTAACTTATTTCTTTTCGTCAACGAATTTTCAATTTAGCACCGTTGATAACAAATAAATTCGGGTATAACTACAAAATACCTAACACGCTATATACCAGCACTGTTTCATCATGTTACATGTACACTTACTGATACAAAAACTGAACAGACTCTTGTAAGGAAGAATCCGCGTCAAACTTTGTCTACCCCGTCCCGGGTTATGAAAACTATTTATCTTACTCTTCAATACACCTCTTACAAACACACACTTCACCAATAAACTTGAAGTGTTTAGGGCAATTCGTAGAAGCGAATGTTGTCGCTTAAACTCGTTCTAGAAGCAAAGTGCACCCGTTTCCATATAAAACATTCGTGTACATTAACTAGCCATGAAATATCTTTAACAATATGACCTTTCCTTTTCTTTCGGTCGTGCTTGTACAGTAGATGATTCTGTTTGGGTCATCAATCCACAGACTGGTTTGATACAGCTCTTCACGCCACCCTATCTTGGACTAACATTTTAATTACTATATAGGCCAGCTACTACATCCTACATCCACTCCAATCTGTTTGTAATATTCATCTCTTGGTCCACCCCTACCGTTCTTAAAGCCTACACTCACTTCAAAAACAAAGTGAGCAATATTAATACTGTCTCATCATTCTTCTCGTCAAATACCATCAAATTGTTCTCTTTTCACCAATTCGATCCCATATCTCTTCATTTCTGATTTGATCTACTTATCTAATATTCAGCATTCTACTGTAACACCGCACTTCAAAAGTTATATCTTCCTTTCACAGCTAGTATGTTGTGTACGTTTCACTTCCATACAATGGCGTGCTCCAGGCGAAAGTCTAAAAAAACTAGTTTATGTCCTCCTTATGTCTACCATCGTTATTTTACTACCAAAGTAACAATATTCATCTATAAATCCATAAGATTTCATTTCCTAATCTAATATTTCCTGCATCACCTGACATCGTTCGACGGCACTCCATGACTTCTTTTGGATTTATTTTCATCTCGTACTCCTTCTCGGTGAGGAAAGCAACAGGAAACTACCTCACTCCTCATTTCCTTAGTACGCCTCTTCAGTGATGCCTAGGCCACCTATGACAGCTGATGGCAGAGCTGTTGAGGATCCCACCAGCGTTAACGCTCAGGACTGAACATACATAATCCTTCTCCAAAACTGTGTTCATGTTCGGCTCTATTGCTAAATGGTTAGCATGCTGGCCTTTCGTCACAGCGGTCCCGGGTTTGATTCCCGGCAAGTCGGGAATTTTAACCATAATTCGTTAATTCCACCGACACGGTGGGTATATATGTCCTCTTCATTATCAATTCATCCTCATCACGACGGGCGGATTCGTCCTCGGACATTCACCGCACTAAAAACCATACGCCATTACAGTTTTCGCACCACACCATAGGCGATCACTTCGTATCAAGAAATAAACTCACTTACAGCACAGCAGGTCTATGGAGTTCGCATACACTATGCATGCAATTATGAAATAATAATCAACCAGAGATGAGATATCTGAATTTGCGATCACAGTTTACACGCACCGCTACTCTGAAAGAAACCAGCCTCCCTCCACTGACAGTCACTAACAGTTACTAATTCAGTAACAGCACCGTTCATCCCACCAAGACTGACTCACAGACAGGGCAGCTAAAACGAAAACAGCCGCAACAAGTTGCAGTGAATGACGTCAATTCGATCAGTCCAAACAGCGTCTTTTGGCTCCGTTCGGTCTGGATACAAGGAAGAAGCTCGCTTCAACGGCATGCTCCGCCTACGAGATGGGAGTATTATAATGCAGGTAATGTACTTCAGCGATGAAATGACTCATTGATTGTCTATGGTCTACTTACTCATGGACCATGAATGTTAAGACAGAAACAGCCACAAAAGTGATTAAGACTAAAGATGCAGCACCTTGAGTGTTTATTCATCATTCAATTATGTCATTATTGTCTTTTTCACTTTTATGCCACGAATATTTGGACGATGAAGGAATCTCTCTCCATTGCACCTTAAAATATCGTGAGGGTATTAAACTCTACGATTATAAATACCCGTTTAGATTAATACGACCCAGTTTTAATCCTTACGATACTTAAAAGACTTTTTTTTTACCTAGTGGCTATACGTCGCATCGACACAGATAGGTCTTATGGCGACGATGGGATGGGAATTGCCTAGGAATTGGAAGGAAGCGGCCGTGGCCTTAATTAAGGCACAGCCCCAGGATTTTCCTGGTGTGAAAATGAGAAACCACGGAAAACCATCTTCAGGGCTGCCGACAGTGGGATTCGAACCCACTATTTCCTGGATGCAAGCTCACAGCCGCGCGCCTCTAACCGCACGGTCAACTCGCCCGGTACTTACCTTTATTAGCAATTGATATGTATGTTCCAGCAGGGAATTGCCTCGTGTTCGTCTCTGCTTCTTTTGAATGATTTGTATTTCTCCAAAAGGACGCCATTAAACACCGACTTTCTTATTGGCATTTTCGACTTAAGTTCGTAACTCAATTTGATACAAGAGACACACGACTATCTCAAATATTCAACGCAGCTTTAACCTCAACCTCCTATGCTATCAGAAGAAACTTTTAAAAAAATGCAGAAAACAGAACATGCCAATGACTTATATTATAATACATAGATACATACATGTATCATACATCCCCCTGTGGGTGGGGGCGGTAGAATAGCACTCACTGTATCCCTTGCCTGTCGTAAGAGGCGACTAAAAGGGGCTCTAACAGCTCTAAACTTAAGAGCGTGGGGTGGCGACCACGGAGCCCTTATCTGAGTCCTAGCATTGCTTCCACTTACTTGTGCCACGCTCCTCACTTTCATCTATCCTATCCGACCTCCCTTGGTCAACTCTTGTTCTTTTCCGACCCGACCGTATTAGAGCACTCGAGGCCTAGGGAGTCTCATTTTCACGCCCTTCGTGGCCCTTGTCTTTCTTTGGCCGATACCTTCATTTTCCCAAGTGTCGGATCCCTTCGATTTTTCTTCCTAATTAGTATTCCATAATGGGTGGTTGCCAAGTTGTTCTTCCTCTTAAAACAGTGATCACCACCACCACCACCGGCTCATACAGCGCTCCTAGCTGAGAAAAGTTGCTACACGTCCGCCATGTTTCCTGGGGGCACTCTTCAGCTTTCAGTTGTCAACAAGGAAAGATGCCTAAGTCGTGTTCTGCAATTAATTGCACGAATAGAGGGAATGCAAGAAGAAATATATCGAATTTATAAGTGAGTATTTATTCCTTGCTGCCACCAAAGAACATGGCGCAGCAGCTTTCAACTTTCTTCAAAGATAGCAGGTCTTCCGCCAGTCTATGTAGTATAATATAGGTCGTCGGAACATACCGCTTGAATACAGGATAGACAAGTTCCTAATGATGTCGACAACGAAACAAAAAGAAATTTACTAAATCAAAGATTGATGTTTTTTGTCAAAAGAATTACAGTTGCATTTATTTACGGTTAATTATAGCGACGATTAATTTTCTTTGTTCAAAACTGGCAAAACTGGACATTTCATAGAATTTTGTGAAATCCCCATGGACACATCAAAAAGAGGGCGTGTCCGGGAAAAAGAGGACGCATGGTAAGTTCCGTATACAAGCTTGTTATTGCCCAACGTGGTTGAAAGTTTCGTCTAAACAGCTTCACTACTTTGTACCTTTCATCCTTACTTTCAAAGTGAGCCTCAGACTGCGTCAAGCGTTATTCTCATATCGCTTATAAAATATGCAACAGGATCTGCAACCCAAGAAGAGATGCATAACGTCCTGGGAGCGATCCCTATGGTGAACGTAACACTCGTCACCATAGAGCCAGGTCAAGAATTCCTAATGCCTTGGGGAAAAGAAAAACGCTGAGAAAGTTCATGATCTCTACAGTGATGATCGTAAGAGGCGGATTGAGTTCATCACTGTTAAACCGAACTAGTCTCAAGGACACACCATAGGCTCTATCATCATGTTTGAGAACCATGAGAGCCATTATAAACAAGTAGATTCAGAGAAGAAATTGAAATATGATCGTGCGTTATCCAGAACTGATTTTAAAAACCATGGATCTGATATTTTAAAAGAAATCTATCCTCGCTTAGCTATCCTAATTTCCTATCTCTAATTGATATCTTATTCCTGGCCTTTCCGTAATTACTTGAGGACGGCACTGCCTGATGACTTTCCGTCGTGGAGTGATATATTGACTCTTGCGTGTTTAAGTTAGACGTTGGTAGTGTGATATGTTGTACGTAAATAAAGATGTGTACTGAGACGATTAGACATTTAGCGTCAAGCTAAAGGAATTAACCAGGAGCGGCTAAAATCTCCATACCACCGGGAATCGAACCCGCGGCCCTCTAAACCGAAAGCCACTAAGTTAGCCATTCCGTCAAGGAGCCTGACGTCTAACTAATATCTCCGCTTGGGATATGAAAGGGCTAGGGGTGGGAGGGAAGCGGCCGTGGCCTTAATTAACTAAAGGTACAGTCTCAGCATTTGCCTGGTGTGAAAATGGGAAACCACGGATGGCTGCCGACAGTGAGGTTCGAATCCACTATCTGCCCTATGAAAGCTCACAGCTGCGCGTAATAACTAAATCTAAGATAACAGCAAAAGTAACTGACGATGGTGAGTACAGGCCTAATACTACTACTACTACTAATAATAATAATAATAATAATAATAATAAATACGGTTTTACGTCCCACTAATTATTTTCCTGTAGGCGGTTTTTTACGTGCCGGTAAATCTAACGGCAAGAGGATAGGGTGATTGAGTACCTTCAAATACCACTGGATTGAGCTGAGATCTAACCTTCTAACTTGAGCGCAGAAAGCCAGTGATCTACTATCTCAGCCACTTAGCCTGGCTATGATCGAAACTAATACACATCAAACGTAAATGTAAATATGTTGTTAAATGCTACAGAGCTAATGCCTCGATGAAAAGTAACAAAAGTGATGGGAACTTCGGAGCAAAAATAATCTGTTTAGAAGGAAAACAAGGATGGTGCTGATGGAGCGGACGATGGATGAAGAATGCTATCATCTAAAGACGTCGTGGAGTTAGCTAATGGACCAAGCATTGAAATCGAGACACATAAAAGAAACAGAGAAGAGAAATGTGTCAAAGTAATGAGGACATTACTCCAAATTCTGAGTTCTCCTCGTCAGCTGAAAGAAACAGCAAATGAAAGGCTGTCGAGACGTACAATCTCAGTCTTCCACAAATATTTATCGCTACTAATAACACTTCTCAAGTTTGAAAACTATCAGGAAGCTTGTGGTTTTAGAAAGATGTTTCTGAAGACCTTCGTGTGGAGCGTGGCATTGTATGGAAGTGAAACATGGACGATAACTAGCTCAGAAAGAAAGAGAATAGAAGTTTTTGAAATGTGGCGTTACAGAAGAATGCTGAAGGTGAGATGGGTAGATGGAATGACAAATGAAGAGATACTGAATCGAATTGGTGAGAGGAAATCGATTTGCCTAAATTTCACAAGAACAACAGATGGAATGATAGGACACATCTTAAGACACCCAGCAGTTGTTCAGTTGGTGTTTGAGGGAAGTGTAGAGGGTAAGAACGGTAGGGGTATGACTATGACAAGCAGATTAGAGCAGATGTAGGATGCACTAGTTAAGTACAAATTAAAAGATTAACACAGGGTAGGGTGCCATGTAGAGCTGTATCAAAGCAGTCTACGGACACAAGACTCAAACAACATTATCTCAATGACAGTAGCGGGATCTCCAGCTGTGCGTAGAAACTGAACCACGGGACATTAGTTTTCATTTTAAGAAATCTCACAGCCAAGGTAGACTTATGAGAAGCTAATTAACATGTTACTTGTTTATCGGGCCCCTACACACAAGTTTTAATGTCGAAAACACTAGCAGGGGTCCCCATAGAAAAAACAAACAACGTAAAATTAAGCAATTTCCTCAACTGTGCCGAAAGTTGAAGGGCTAAAGGACCCAGAAAGGTTTCAAATTGCGAGTCTCGAATGGCTACATCAAACTAAAAAACTATCAAACAAATTTCCACGATCACTTCCGGCCTAAATGCAGTCCCGAAAGAAACAACCTAAAATCGCTTGTTTCTTTATTCGTCTTCTTTTCTACTCAAAGCCTAACTAAATTATTTATGTAATTCTTTCTGTAATGTGTTCCTTGGTTCAATACCCTCACGCATTTTTTTATTTTTTTGAAAAATGTCTGCACGGAATGTAGTTATAACGGCTTAAGTGAAACTCTGCATTGACTCAAATTAGCACTCGTAGTGGTAGAAAAAGGCAAACGGCTAATCTAACAGATCAGATAACGATGATTAAGAAAAGGATTGTAATTTTTAGGAGTAAATGAAGAATATATTCTCATACTTTATCATACTTTATTTACCTAAAATTGGTAGCTCATATCCCTAGGATGTTTTCAACATTGAGTTGCTTGCCTGACTGGATTTTTATTCACTTTTGAGCGACAATCTCAACAAAGACAAACACAGAGGAAAGTTATTAAACCTAAGAGAATTGAATATCAGTTTGGGAATACAAGGGTGGAACAGGTAGATCATTTCAAGTGTTTAGGCTGTACACTGCCGGAGAAAAATGCAACATCGTCAAGGACTGTGTACAGTGGCACCAGGGTTCATATGTGCATAACGAGGAGCCGTGTCCGTGCGCACTCTGCAGCCAGTAACTGTGAACAGTGTCCGAAACATGTCCCGCCGACGAGTACGTGCTCCTGTTGAACTACGGGGTCGCATTGTGGGTCTGCGTCCGGCTCCATGGCTGGCCTTTGGTCACAGGGGTCCCGGGCTCGATTCCCGGCAGGGTCGGGAATTTTAACCATCATTGGTTAATTTCGCTGGCACAGGGGCTGGGTGTATGTGTTGTCTTCATCATCATTTCATCCTCATCACGACACGCAGGTCACCTACGGGTGTCAAATGAAAAGACCTGCACCTGGCGAGCCGAACATGTCCTCGGACACTCCCGGCACTAAAAGCCATACGCCATTTCATTTTTTGTGGACCTGCGGGAATGGACATATCGACAGACTGGTGCACATGTTGGGCACATTGTGTCATTGCTTTCAGCAGTGGTGTGTGGAACAACCCCATACCCGTAGATCAGGCTCCGCATGTCCGCGTAGTACAGACGCACTGTGCGAGCAGCGGTGGCCGACCGAACATCATCCAGGAACAAAATCCGGTCACACGTTGCACCTGCTGTGTCACCAAGGACCATGGGAACCGTCTGCTAGCAGCAGGATGCCACTGACACCACGACACCACCAAGCACGGCTACTCTGGTGTCGTGAAAGTGTCAACTGGAGAGAGGAACAGCCCTCTGTTGTCTCCAGTGACGAGAGCAGGTTCTGTCTGTGTGCAAATGATGGACGTACACGAGTGAGCGGCCTACGACACCAGAGTCCCATGGTGTGCGGGCCATCAGTTACAACTCGCCGTCACAGTTGGTGTAACGTAACCAGTGCCCCGTACATTGCACAGGTTGTTTGCCATTTCTTCGACAGGAAGATGATGTGCTTTTTCAGCAGGACAATGCAGCTGCTGCGCCGCAACGGGCTCTACGTCGTGTACTGTTGGGAGATCAGGAGAATGCACATGCCCGGTGAGGCACGGGGCGAAGGGGATTCCACCAGCAGAGCCAGTGACGCAATGGTTACCATAGCAACTCCGCTACTACCCAGGCGACTTTATATTATCTTCTACTGGCAGCTCTTCACTCTTGTCAGTTGTAATTCAGCAAACTGCAAAGTGTGAGTCAATGCTTTCGTGTAGCAGATAAGAACAGATAAGAGCCGATCTGTTTGGTCAGAACAGTAAGTTCGTGCTTGCAGGCCACATTCTTCATTCTTGCATTCTTCTCATCTCTACACAGTACAACTGCCTTGGCCAGCAAGATCACCAGATCTATCGTCAATTTAACATGTATGGGACATGATGAAGCGGGAACTTACGTGTTCTCCAAAGCCTGCGAGAACTATTGCCAAATTGGATCAAAAGTTGCAAGACGTATGGGACAATCTAGCGCAGGATGTTATTCGGCACCTTTATGACCGCTTGCATGTGCGAATACACGCCTGCATATTCGCCAGATGGGGGTACACGGTGTATTGATGAGACTGTTTGGCCATCCTCAAGTCATTAACTACTGATCTGCATTTAGGGCAGTCGCCCAGGTGGCAGATTCCCCATCTCTTGTTTTCCTAGCCTTTTCTTACATGATTTCAAAGAAATTGGAAATTTATAGAACATCTCCCTTGGTAAGTTATTCCAATTCCTAACTAACCTTCCTATAAACGAATATTTGATGATGATGATGATGATGATTATTGTTTAAAGGGGCCTAACAGCTAGGTCATCGGCGCCTAATGGTGAGAGGTGAACGAAACAAAAATTAAAACTTCAAAGTGTGTCCCTGACTAGAATCTAAAACGAATGATGATGAAAAAATGATCGTGAAACAAAAACAATCAATGTATCCAATTCACAAAGCCTAAATTACTGGGATGATGCTTTATTACCTAAAGGGGTCCAAAATCCAGGTCGCCGGCCCCACATAATGGTACTAATCACAGGTAACGTGGACTCAGTGTTTCTCTAAATGCAGGAAATGTTGACCTATCGTATGTCGCACACAATAGCAAGGTGACGCAAAGCTATGGTGTTTCGCACATAGTGCGACTAATCACGGGCACCGGTATTCCCGTGGTGTCCCTCGCTAAGTGGAACTAATCACGGGCAACGTATACTCATGGTGTTGTCCACATAGTGTTACTAATCATAGGCAATGTAGACCCACGGTGTATGACACATGGTAACAACCACAGGCAATACAAACCCATGGTATTCGTCACAAAAAGGAACTACTCTCACGTAACGCACACCCATGGTTTTCGCACATAGTGGTACTTACCGCGGGCAAGGTACACCCATGGTGTTTCTCGTAAAGTGGTCTACTCACAGGTAGCGCAGATCTAATCTGAACCCAGGGGAACCGACACATTCCAGCACAGCGTTACGGCGCATGGACATTAGTTCGCACAGCCGAATGCCCGCTCCCCCGCTTCGGTGGAATACACACGATCGTAGACCCTACTAATCACAAAACTGTGGTGGCCCTCACATAAAGGCACAACTCATTGGTTACGTCCATCCATGGTGTTCCTCACGTAATGCTACTAAGCACAAGGAGTTTTATGATTCTAATGTCATCATCCCTTGGTCGCCCATTTTAGTCGCCTCTTACGACATGTAGGGAATACCGTGGGTTTATTCTTCGTCTGCGTCCCCCACCCACAGGGGGTAAACGAATATTTGCCCCAATTTGCCCTCATGAATTCCAACTTTATCTTCATATTGTGATCTTTCCTACTTTTAAAGACACCACTCAAACTTATTCGTCTACTAATGTCACTCTACGCCATCTCTCCACTGACAGCTCGTAACATACCACTTAGTCGAGTAGCTCGTCTTCTTTCTCCCAAGTCTTCCCAACCCAAAGTTTGCAAGATTTTTGTAACGCTACTCTTTTGTCGGTGATCACCCAGAACAAATCGAGCTGCTTTTCTTAGGAATTTTTCCAGTTCTTGAATCGAGTAATCCTGGTGAGGGTGCCATACACTATTTGGGGATTCACCAGAGACTTGTATGCCCTCTCCTTTACATCCTTACTACAACCTCTAAACAGAGATCTGTACCGTTTATTTACAGTCCCCTTTACTATGACATGTGTGTTTCATTTGGTCTGAATTTGTAATTATACACTTCTGCTATGATGACTTCCTATCAAATCAGCTGTGAATAAAATGACCTTGTTCTTCAGGATGTTGGATGATTGTTTTTTCTGGCAGTGTATATTCTCCCACCATGGTGTATAGTAAGTGAGTTCGAACCCCACTGTGTCGGCAGCCATGAAGATAGTTTTCCGTGCTTTCCCGTTATCACACCAGAAATACTGGGGCTGTACCTTACTTAAGACTACGGTCGCTTTCTTCGTATTCCCAGGCCATTATCGCCAAAAGACCTGTGTGTGTTGGTGCGACGTAAAGCACATTGTAAAATAGTTTTTACAATGTGTGTTCAGTGTTTAGTTCGTGTTTGTGAAAGAATTATTATCACGTGCCCAAAATACAATTTTCGCTCACGTAGGCTGTATTCGAAACTCTCTATGAAGACAATGCTGTGGTTACAACGTGATATGGAACAGTAAAAAACAAACAAAAAATAAACAATTTTCAGAATTTTGTTGACAACTTGCTACATCATTTTGTAGTTATGTTCAAGATATTTGTCTGAAACAAGTCGGCTTCTCTCCCAACTGCGTGTACTACCACAATATGAATGGATGCTGATATTAAAAAAACAATTTAATACAGAAGCATTACTGTATAAAATAAATTGTGTTTAGTAACAAGAGCAATTTTTCGGAAAGAAAGGCTTCCCTGGCTTTTTCAAGTTGTACGATCTTGTAACTACATACTTTTAACATTTTTAAAGTTTCTACTCAATGTATTGCAGCACCTCGCAGCAGAAAAAATACAGCATACAGTTAAAATATATTCATCTCAGGTAACTGTACGAAATAAAACCAAAAAGCAATCCTTGAACGAAGAGTTAAAAAGTTCGTAAAGACTTTTAATTTTTTTTTAAATTCTCGGGCATTCTCAATGTTTAACCATTATTTAGAGTCACAATCAGAAGTGATCTATATTGTTTGGATGAGGTGAAGAGCAGGATCGCAATCGCCAAGGAAGCAAAGGGTACTAATGAGTGGAGCACTTTTTTTTTCCTAGAGGCTTTACGTCGCACCGACACAGATAGGTCTTATGGCGACGATGGGATAGGAAAGGCCTAGGAGTTGGAAGGAAGCGGCCGTGGCCTTAATTAACGTACAGCCCCAGCATTTGCCTGGTGTGAAAATGGGAAACCACGGAAAACCATCTTCAGGGCTGCCGATAGTGGGATTCGAACCTACTATCTCCCGGATGCAAGCTCACAGCCGCGCGCCTCTACGCGCACGGCCAACTCGCCCGGTAGCGGACCACCTTAAGAAGTGCTTTGTATGCAGCGTTGTTCTTTATGGGCCTGAGACTTGGAGTTCGAGAAGAAAGAAAGAAAGAAAGAAAGAAAGAGAGAAAGAAAGAAATATTTTTACGTATGGGTATGGAGAAAATGGAGATCAACTTGCAAGGCAAATTAAGGAATGTAGTATTGGAAAGAGTAAGCGGAAAAAAAAAAAGGACGACAATACTGTAAAACATTCAAAAGAGAGAGAAAAATTGGTTAGGTCACTGTTTACGAAGGAAATGTTTATAAACACAAGCATTGAAAAGGAAAATGCAGGGAGAAGGTTGAGAGGAAGAAAGAGGTATCAGATGATGGACAGT
Organism: Anabrus simplex; assembly: GCF_040414725.1. Lineage (NCBI taxonomy): Eukaryota > Metazoa > Arthropoda > Insecta > Orthoptera > Tettigoniidae > Anabrus > Anabrus simplex. The sequence goes on along the minus strand of NC_090265.1, from coordinate 1,792,057,936 downwards.
GTGAACATTAATGGAAGATACTGGAAGACAAAGGATGAGAGAGAACAGATAGGCTTGGAAAATGTATACGAAAACCTACTGGCAGGCAGAGGAACGATGACGACGAAGTCATTCAACAACCTAGCATCATATAACATTCTACAAATTGTTTAAAATGTCATATAAAGTATGTTTGTTTATAAACACATCCTCTAAAATTGTCCTGTAGCATTTCCATTTTCCAAATGTTAACCTTGCATTTACAACATCAACATTCCAGGGTTCATATTCTTTATTATTATTATTATTATTATTATTATTATTATTATTATTATTATTATTATTATTATTATTATTATTTGCAATTTGCTTTGCGTCACACCTACACAGATAGGATTTATGGCGGCGATGGGATAGGAAAGGACTAGGGGTGGGAAGGAAGCGGCCGTGACCTTAAGGTACAGCCCCAGCATTTGTCTGGTGTGAAAATGGGAAACCACGGAAAACCATCTTCAGGGCTGCCAACAGTGGGGTTCGAACCCGCGAGCTCACAGCTGGGCGCCCCTAACCGCACAGCGAGTTCACATTAATACAGCTCAGTGATATGAATCTACCTGTTCTATTTGCATGGCATTTTGCAGGAGCCAGCTAATTTTGATCTGACAGTGTCCGAATTACCGTGTATTATCTTTTTGTTATTTTCCCTCAATACCTCATTCAGCAGACATCGATTGTCAATTACTAAGCCTGAAATATTGAACGGCCTCGTCAGCAGTTCTGAAAGAAAGTGTAGGGTCAGTGCCAAGTATAACTCACAATCACTGGAGGAATCTTCGAAAACAATTGTCACTCATTAACCCAATTCACTGCACAGACTGCTAAAAGCTCCTTGGGAGAATTTACATCACTCTCAATTTTACCGTCAAAACAAAATTCTGTCTAACCACAGTTATACCAAGAAAACAGTGTAATAGGGAGCTACTGGACTAATGTTCTTACATTCCACAGAACAGTTTACACAACAACACCTGAATCACAAAAAGCCGTTCACAATAATTGTCGCGAAGAAGTAAGAATTCTTTGAAGTACCGATTCTCGTAAGTTCTAAATATCTTAACTGGATTTGTTTGGTAGCTGATACCAAAAATGACTAGTGGTTCCATTTAGGAGCTTTTTCATTCGTGGTTATCAGACTCATATATTTACTAAGAATGTGAATTCTGTATGGTATCTTGCTTTTTTGTTTTATAATATCTTGTGCGTATTTGTAACTATTTACTGTTAGAAGATAAGTTATCTAACTCTCGAAAAGGGCACCATCTCAGTATTTTGCTGCAGCAAACTATATAAAGCATCTCAAAAATGACCGACAGTGAGATCTGAACCTACTTGTTTTCCGCGCCCTTGGCCAGTGCTTTATAACGTTGAGCTTCGCTTTTCACTCCTCCTGTATATCATGATGCTGGATCTAAAATGTTAAACTAGTAGTATTTCTTGTAATTGCTTGTTGTACTCTTGCTGATGTTGCTGTTGTAAAATTTTGAAAAATTTATAGGAAGGGGAGTTAGGGATTGGAATAACTTACCAAGGGAGATGCTCAATAAATTTCCAATTTCTTTGAAATCATTTAAGAAAAGGCTAGGAAAACAGCAGAGAGAGAATCTGCCATCTGGGCGACTGCCCTAAATGCAGATCAGGATTGATTGATTGATTGATTGATTGATTGATTGATTGATTGATTGATTGATTGATACGTGTGAATTTGTATATTATGATACTGGATTTAGAAAGTTTAAACTAGTAGTATTTGGTGTAACATTCTCTTTCCGTGGACTTGCCTGTTGTACTCTTGTTGTTGGGTAATTATGTTTTAACTTTATTATCATACTACTGTAAGGGATCTCTGCCATCGTGATATTTGCCAATTGCAGTGTACTTGTCAATATTAATAATATTACAGATTAATTAGTCTTTGTGGTTTAGTAACATTTTAGTAACATTGTACTACACGATTTAGCGTAAAAGAAGTTGCAATTCTAGCCACATCACACAGAAAAGTGTCACTCAATACAGAATACAATATAGTGGTTACTACTTAGCACCCGGAACAATCAATTGATGCTAACTTACGGGCCAATTATTTGGTTAACCCTTGAAACACTGGGACGTACAAATGTATGGAATAAGATGTACTGAAACTATTGTTAAAATCAAACGGAGATTTAGTAATTTGAGGATTCCAATCAGGTTCGAACTTCGCCTTGTAGAAACTTTGCGCAGAATGAAACAGAAGTTTCAATTGAATTTGAAACTAAGAGCGGCAAAATTCGTAAGTAGTAGTTCAAGTTTGAAGTGTGAAGGGCGCATGCGCGCGAAGAATGCAAGGTACCTGTTGTTGTGGTCGCCGGGCCGGTGTTGGCGTCTCGCTGGTCCCCGGCGCAGCAGCACTGAGAGCAGCACCATGGCATGGCCGTCGCTTGCACACTGAGCTCGCCGAGCACGGCGCTAACTACAGATCAATAGAGGGGAAACGTAACGCGCGCGCGACCTGCAAATCTCCCTCCATAATCCCCACCGAAAGCGTTAAGTCAAAATGTTTTGCTAACTCTAGAAGAAAATAGTATGTCTTTGCCGGTACAAGATGACAAAGAGCAGGGTCTCTACACTACATAACATGAACTAGGCGTACTTCCTTTTACAAAATACCTCTGTGACTATACTGTTTCTGATGAGATACGGACAGAAAATATATTTCACCTCTCTCTCTCACACACACGCATTCATTCACGTCCACATACACATGCGTAGTCCCGAACATTTACTATCATAAGCACCATTACCGTTATCAATAGGGGACTCATACTTATGTAATATTTAGGGCCCGGAAGGTGAGGAAAAATCTTGTTTTTCTCGAGTGTCCTAAGACGAGTCCCAACATAATACGTGTTCATTCTGAATCGTTGTAGGCCAGAAAAGAGTGTGTTTTATCGGTTCTGTTTTGCCTTTTTGGGCTTTTTTTGGGTTATTGGTCCCTTTGAACGGTTTCTTAGTCCTTGACGGCTTCTTCACCTTCTTCAATCACCGGGCTGAGTGGCTCAGACAGTTGAGGCAAGGCGCTGACCTTCTGACTCCAACTTGGCAGGTTCCATCCTGGCTCAGTCCCGTGGTATTTGAAGGTGCTCAAATATGTCAGCCTCGTGTCGGTAATTTACTGGCACGTAAAAGAACACCTGCGGGACTAAATTCCGGCACCTCGGCGTCTCCGAAAATCATAAAAGTAGTTAGTGGGACATAAAACAAATAACATTATAACCGGTATTATTCTTCAATCAATCAATCAATCAATCAATCAATCGATCGATCGTGATTTGCATTTAGGGCACTCGCCCAGGTGGCAGAATCCCTATTTAGATGTATTTGTAATTGTTTGCCTAGATTTTTCTTAAATATTTTGAACGAACTTGGGAACTGATTGAACATTTCCCTTGATAATTTATTCCAATCGCTTACTCCTCGTTCTGTAAATTAATAATTGCCCCAACATATCCTCTTGATTTCCACTTTTAAAACCTCTACTCGAGCTTATTCTCCTACTAATGTTATTCCACGCCAACTCACCAATGGCAGCTCGAAACATACCACATAGTCGAGCATCTCGTCTCCTTACTCCCAAGTCTTCCAAGCACAAAGTTTAGAACATTTTATTAACACTACTCCTTGGTGGGAAATAATCCAACATAAATCAAGCTGCTTTACCTTAATTTTTTTCTAGTTCTCGTATCAAGTAATCCTGGTGAAGGTCCCATACACTGGAGCCATACTCTAAGTGCGGTCTTACCAGAGACTTACACGCCCTCTCCTTTACACCCTTACTACAACCAATACTTTCATAACCATATGGAGATATCTGTACCCTTTCTTAACAACCTCGTTAATATGATTACCCCAATGAAGATCATTCCTTATATTAACACCTAGATACTTACCTTGTTCCCCATGAGGTACCATGACCCCATCAACACAATAATTAAAGCTTAGAGGACTTTCTTCTTGGTGAAACTAACAACTTGATTTTTCAAGACATTTACAATCATACCATCTCTCCCTGCAGTCTCGCTCACAATCCAGCAACTCATTTACTACTCTATCCAGTATAACATCATCCGCAAATATCCTTATCTGCGATTCCAGGTCTTTACTCATACCATTATATAAGAAATCGTAATGGTCCAATTGCAGTGCCCTGTGGGACCCCCCTCTTAATCATTACAGGATCAGATAACGCTTTACCTACTCTAATTCCCGAAGTTCTATTTTCTAGAAATGTAGCTGCCTATTCAAGCATAGTTTTATCTAGTCCAATTGCCCTTATTTTTTGTCAGTAATCTCCCGTGATTTACCGTATCTTTCGACTACGTTTTTATTTTTATTTTATTTTATTATTATTTGCTTTAAGTCGCATCGATACATATGTTATGGCGACGGGACTACATCTTTACTGCCCATTCTCAATTTGAAACTGCATTAGGTCATCCATTATCTCTTAAACGTCTTTTCTCTAGCGAATATAAATATAAATCATATCATACAAGAAAGAAAATGAAGTGAAAGTGTAATGAAATGAAATGAAAACATGAAATTAAATGAAATAATGAAACTAGTGCTTGAATAAAACCAGGGGTACCAAATTATGTGCAAGGTGAGTGAAATATTGAAAGAAGAAAATTTTGGTGTGAATTATGCAACCTTAACATCCGTTGATGTGGAGAGAACTTTCTCGGTGTTTTGTCCCGTGCTGTCAGAAAACCGACGATCTTTCCACCTAAGAACCCGGAAACGACTACTGTGATGTACTGCAAAGCCAAGTGAGGTAAGGTTCTGAATTACAGTTTCCGCAACCCGAGTGTGGTTAAGCCAAATATGATTCCAGTTATACTAATTCCAATTTATTTCTCCGGGATGTTCAATGCGAGTTCGCTGAATTCATTCTAGGTAGAAAAAAAAATTCATTCTAACTTATGCAAGTACTCTTTTAACAAACATGTAACTCCGTTTTTTCACTTATGTTAATAAAAAAAAATAAAGAATGCCTGAAAGAAGAAGTATTATTGCACTGTATGTTGCATACCACAATAATTTTGCATTTTCAAACATTATATTCTTTCATTAAAACTGAAATTATGAATGAATTTGCATCGCATTTTTACATCCTTTTTCTTTTCTTTTTTTTGCTATTTGCTTTACGACGCACCGACACAGATAGGTCTTATGGCGACGATGGGACAGGAAAGGGCTAGGAGTGGGAAGGAAGCGGCCGTGGCCTTAATTGAGGTATAGCCCCAACATTTGCCTGGTATGAAAATGGGAAACCACGGAACCTTTTTCTTTCAGGTCTTTTTATAGGTCTTCAACTTCCAAGCCCAAGTAATATCAAAGTGTGAAGAATGTACTAAATATCAGTTAAATGGGTGATTTAAAATGTAATATTCATAAATCAGCGAAGTACGGGTACATCAGCTAGTCAGAGATAAGTGACGCTTGGGAGAGGGAAAGTATCACACACGATTATGCTGAAGACGTTATTTCGTTACGGTGAAGCGAGAGTAAAACCTCAACAGACGATGACAATGCCGATAGTTACTCAGAAATGAGTGGTGTATTCCCTTTCTAGGATTCTTCCTTCATTAGAAATTGAATTGATTAGCAACGCGCGGTCTTCTATATAGATGGTGAGTATAAATTTCATTTCATTTTTCTCGCGTTTTATCTGTTCGAGCAGTGATCTATTGTAATCTTATTCACTAGCCTTATCCTAAATACGTTGTGTTATTGTCCTACACAGGAGGCTTGCAGTGGTGTCTCAACGGTGCGCTAGCGGTAGCGTCTTGCAAAGATTGCAACTGATGAGCCCACTGCTACACTGGGGCGAGACGTCGGTAATTTCACGATTCAAAAAGAGTAAAGACTTAATGAGCTTAAATGTTATTGTTAATCTTATGTGAGTTAAGCATGTTGCTACAAAATATTGTTTCTGGACTTCTTATATTCGAGTTTATACATTTCCGTTGGTGTTGTGTGTCTTGCATCAACTGTTTGTACTCGTAATAACTTGGCACCAATGTATGACTTGCCGTTAGCTGTCAAGTCCAAAATGAAACAGGTATAACCACGATTCGCCGACATTTTCAGTTGTCTACAACAAGCAATTCCATGGAAAGAAAATTTCAAGAAATACTACGGTACTAGTTTAACATTCTAAATCCAGCATCATCATATACAAATTCACATACAACTTAAGTATTTCCAGTGCTTAACGCTTCGGCTTTCAAAGTTAATGTTTGTTGTTTAAACGAGCCTAACATCTAGGTCATCGGCCGCTAATAGTACGAAATGACACGAAATGTAATGACAATTTCAAAGTCCAAAATCATCCACTGAGCAGAATTCAAAACGTGATGACGAAGAATGAATGGGTGAACGTGAATTTAAAACAACCAGTGGATCCGACCCGCAGTGCCCCAAATTCCCAGAAATTATCGTAAAACAATAGTATTACTGACCAAGGGACTGCTTCTAAAGGACAATTCTGAATCGATGATGCTTTTTGGCTAAAGGCATCCAACATTCACGTCAATGGCCCCTCACAATTGTGAGTACAGTAGAATCATGGTTATATGTCATGTTGCCGAACTAATCAAAAGTAGCGTACTCGCGGTATTCTACACATTGTAGTACTACTCACAGCTAATGTAATACGCACATGTAACGGACACCTATGGTGTTTCTCACATTACTTACTGGCAACGCAAACATATGGTATTCCTCAAATAGGTGTACTAATCATAGGGACTCTTACTCTCCTGAGGTGTTCCTCACATACAGGTTTCCCGCTACCTGTAAAAAAAAAAAAAAACACCGCAGCACACGTTCAAATCTCCCGCATTCTCGGCGCCACCGACTAGAGTACGTACGTCATTGAGCGATCGCGTGATGCCCCATACTCCTACAGGTTTGTTGACATTCGGTTGATTGTGATCCACACGGAGACGTGTTGTGCTTGTGATCTTCGTTCATACTACAGTAGAGCAGGAACTCTTTACTACACACGCAGAAGTAAGCTGTACGTACAGTAGTTCTACTGCACCAAAGAACTGGGCTATAGTGGATAGGTCGTAGTGGTTCCATTGCTTGGCCTGCACGTTCACCGGACTTGACACCGCTAGACTACCTGTGGGGTCACATGAAAACTTGATTTACGAGACCCCTGTGAAATCTGAGGAAGATCTACTGGCGCGGGTTATAACTGCGGCGGATGTTTGAGGACCAGGTATTGTGTAAGAGAACATAATAAGTAGGTACTGTCCGTGTCTGTGTTGACGTCGGTGGTCGTCACATCGAGCCCCGCCTGTAGTTGGACCCAGACGACTAGCAGCAGAAGTCGGACAGAGCGCCAAAAATGCGGGAGCTGTTAAAGTGTGCTGCGGTAACGGGAAAACGGTACGTTTCCGGACACAAGTTCTTATGATAAACTTAACCGTCTTGGTCCCCACTGCAAGTTCTCAAAGTCGGTAATGGAAATTTAGAAACACCCTGTAGTAGGTACTAATCATATGCAACGCAGACCCACGGTGTCCCTCATATGGTGGTACTAATCAAGGGTACTGTAAAACCCATGCTGATTCACACTATGTTGCTACTAATCACAAACCTATTGTGCACCTAACATAGTGGTATTACTCGCAAGTAAAGGCGACCCATGGTGTTCCCTGCGTGATGGTGCTAATTACAAGTAGTCTCATGGTTCTAATTCGATCATCCCTTGGTCGCCCCTTTTAGTCGCCTCTTATGACAGGCAGGGGATACCGTGGGTGTATTCTTCATCTGCGTCCCCCACTCACAGGTGGTTGTGTGTTTGGTCCGCGGGAGCTATTTTATTTCGCTCAAGTCCGTCGGCAAGCCGGATATGACCCCCTATCCGCTACCTGGGCCGCGCCACGGTCGCTTCCTTCCAACTCCTAGGCCTTTCCTATCCCATCGTCGCCATAAGACCTACCTGTGTCGGTGCGACGTGAACCCACTAGCAAAAAAAATGGGAATACACGAACCAGGTATATACAACAGAGTGATTTTTAAATAAGGAAATAGGCTTGCACAGATTTTCAGGACAGAACTTGCCCCAGAACAAAATCATCACGGAGAGAAGAGAGAAAATGTTTGTAAAGTATGAATACTGGACAAGAAGAAAGACCAGAAGAAACGAAGCTGGTGGTCCTCAGATGGCGAAAACGAAAGGGAAAAAGAAGGAATAATAATAATAATATTATCTCAGTACAGTATGCAGGCTTTTCGATGTGACGTTATCCAGACTGCCTATGTGTCACTTTCCACGTTCTGGTTTCCTCTACCAGATGGCAGGGAAAATTGGCTCTCTCTTTAGGCGATCATTGACCGAGTTTTTAAATTAATTCTGTTGGGTAAACACCAAGTGTGGCACCAGAGATCTTTTACATGCTGACATCGTACGGTTTCGAATACGACTACCTCTGCCGGGTTTGAACCCGCTATCTTGGGATCCGGAGGCCGACACTATACCACTGATCCACAGAGGAAGATTTCAAGCCCGACTGCGGGCTCGATTGTTAGCCCACAGACCGAGGCTAAGGCCACACTTGCGGTACAACGTGAAATCTCGCGTCAAAAATGCACAACACTAATTTGGACGGAACCGGCTACACACAGCGTGATTTTCCACCGCGGGACACGAGACAAGGCGCGTATCCAAGCTCTCCTCCATTTCGTCCGCGTGTTTTCCCGTTCACTACCTGGCCTCACTTGCGGAATGAAGACGCTGCGGTATTGTGCTCTTGTTTGAATACTGCGCGTGGTCCATCTGCGATCGTTTGGGCTAATACTTTGCAAAATGGCATCGGACAGCGAATTAATAATTTTGGAAGTATAACAGTACCTTGGCTTTAAGATACCAAGGGCCAAGATTTCAAAAACAGGGACCTGAAGAGAGATGCGTGGTTATCAGTAATGGGCGCTGTGTTGGGGGAGACCTGTTCCTTTCACTGATAACATTTTTCAAAAACTGAAAACAGTTCCAAATGTGGTCAAGGGCATTCTGTAATAGTCAAAAGTTAATCTTGAATACATTTAATTTATTATGTACGAGCAGAAATTGCCCGCTTGATGACCTGTCAGTTATTATACGATGGATACAACTTTTTTGACGACGGCGAACAACCAACGCAGCACATAACGCAACAACGGTCTTATTATTTAATGGACTTCCTTCCAAATGCAGAGCAATGGCGATACATTGTTACTTTACAATACACAACACACTAATGAAAATCACGCCGTGCAAGTGCGACCACGCGCGGTGTCCTACACCTGCGTGAAAAACGCGCAATAACGCAGCCTGAAATCACACAAGTGTCCACAAGACGCGTTGAGCCGTTCGCACCAGGGCTGACGGCTTCTACGTCAAGAACTTCCATTCTCAAGACAGTGGATAAGTGAATGATGACGCGAATTTCTGAACAATGACCCCAGGTCACACTGTATTAGAACGTGTCCAGTCTCCGGAAAACGATATCTGCATCTGGTACAACCCGTGGAACTGCCGGGCAATCGTTACAGTTCATGGAACTGATGATTGCGGTAAAGCAACAACCTAGCAGCTAAGTAAATAATAAAAACAGCCTTCACTACAACGCCTTTTCGCTGGAATCTGTTGTTACAGATCGTCATGAACTGAAATACACTGCCAGAAAAAAAAACTGAGTTCAATTGAGTGTATACTGAGGAATTGCTGTGTTAGTGATTCATTTGCCACGGACATCGGTGATCAGATAGCGCTCAGGAGGCCTGTCCGTGCGCACTCTGCAGGCAGTGACTGTGATCAGGTTAGAGATGAACAGAGTTTGCAACATTCACTCTAGGCAAGTACGTGCTGCGGTCAAACAACTGCAGCAGGGGTAGCATTGTGCACCTGCGGGAAACTGGATGGACGTATCGACGGACTGCTGCGCATGTTAGGCACAATGTATCGGTGGTGTGTCGCTGCTTTCAGTAGTGGTTGTGGAACATTCCCTCACCCGTAGACCAGGCAACCGACAACCTCGTAATACAGACGCACGTCAAGATGGACGCATTGTGCGAGCAGCGCTGGCTGACCGAACATCATCCGGTCACATATTGCACCTGTTCTAGCACCAAGGACCATGGGAACCGTCTGCTCAGGTAGTCCACCAGGTCTACATGTACGTCCATCACTTGCATACTCTCGTCACTGAAGGAAAGAGAGCAACATTCCCCTTTCCAATCGACTCTTTCACGACACCAGAGTAGCCGTGCTTGGCGGGGTCGTGGTGGCGAATACACGCCTGCATTGCCGCCACAGGGAGGTCCCTGATGGGACTGTTTGGGCACCCTTTACTGTGACGTGTGTGATCATGAACTACCTGTCACATAGCTTGTGAATGAAATGACCTGTCCTTGAGGATGTTGCATGTACAGTATATTTCCGGCAGTGCAGTAAACTTTATTTAGTTCATCCCTGCTATTTCTGCACCACTGGAGCCACTTGGCCAGGGATTTAAGATCGCATGACCTTCCTCTCACCACGGGAATTATCGGACGGAAATTCGAGCCGGACATCGACCAGGATTTAAAGCCAGTAGCTAAGTGGCAGCGCTAATCAAGTTCCCATGTACTGAAAATATCCACGGCCTGTCTCCACTTTCGACCGGGTCAAGGATGGAATGAATCCAGCCTCATCTAGCGACGAGGGTAGGAACTGTGCTGGCTGCCCTAGTCGGTCGCACTCCTGTTCCCCATGTATTGAAATAGGTATAATGAAATAAGAATGTTTAAAAGACAGCTATTAATCTCTGCCAAATGGACTCCTCTGCTTGTTATACTGTATTTGATGGCTTCATCTTTTATAGACTTATTAAAGATTTGACGAATGCGAATGATATATAGCTTTAATTGTATTCGCGATAAAGGATGTAGACAGCGCGTACAAGTTGAGGAGAGTGCGCACAGAAAAAAATAATAAACGTAGGCTAGACGTGGCGCCACAGTAAGAATCGAAGTACAAGTACATCAATCGTACATTGCCACTACTAGCAGTCAGTGAGCGAGTTCTCTTCTTGTGTCCCAAATACATACGTCACTCGATCCGGGGTGAGGCGAATGAACTTTTGATGATGAATATTCTGAATAAAACCAATGAACATTGTACCGGGGGTACACCTTCTCCAGCCAGTTAAACTGCGCGCCTTCTATAAGGCCATATGAAATTTCTAATTTTGAGGTTTGTCAACGTGTTTCTTATAGAATTTCTTCTTCTTCTTCTTCTTCTTGATCTGTTTACCCTCGAGGGTCGGTTTTTCTCTCGGACTCAGCGAAGGATCCCACCTCTACCGCCTCAAGGGCAGTGTCTTGGAGCTTCAGACTCTGGGTCGGGGATACAACTGGGGAGGATGGCCAGTACCTCGCCTAGGCGGCCTCACCTGCTATGCTGAAAGGGGCCTTGCGGGGGGATGGGAAGATCGGAAGGGATAGACAAGGAAGAGAGAACGAAGCGGCCGAGTCCTTAAGTTAGGTACCATCCCGGCATTTGCCTGGAGGAGAAGTGGGAAACCACGGAAAACCACTTCCAGGATGGCTGAGGTGGGAATCGAACCCACCTCTACTCATTTGACCTCCCGAGGCTGTGTGAACCCCGTTCCAGCCCTCGTACAACTTTTCAAATTTCGTGGCAGAGTCGAGAATCGAACCCGGGCCTCTGGGGGTGGCAGCTAATCACACTAACCACTACACCACAGAAGCAGGCTTAGAATTTTTTCACCGGGCGAGTTGGCCGTGCGCGTAGAGGCGCGCGGCTGTGAGCTTGCATCCGGGAGATAGTAGGTTCGAATCCCACTATCGGCAGCCCTGAAAATGGTTTTCCGTGGTTTCCCATTTTCACATCAGGCAAATGCTGGGGCTGTACCTTAATTAAGGCCACGGCCGCTTCCTTCCAACTCCTAGGCCTTTCCTATCCCATCGTCGCCATAAGACCTATCTGTGTCGGTGCGACGTAAAGCCCCTAGCAAAAAAAAATAGAATTTTTTCATGTATAAAAGTTGTCCACACTTCTGCTGGTTCCTTCTTCAATAGTAATCAACATATCAGAAATTGTAAATATTTTCTGTAGCCAATTAAAATTGTGTATGTGTGTGTACAGGAATCCAGCCTATAAGAGTTCTGGAAGCTTCTCCTCAAAAATACTATAGAAGATGGGCGCTTTAGGGCCGTATTCTCTTCATTGCTCCAGTTAATTGAGTGCGGCGTGTCCAAAGGGAAGCAGGGGCCGTGGGCGGAGTTCGGAAGGACCAGCAACTCAAAATAATGGTAGAATTTTCACAAACATGTGATAGCTTGAGGGGAAGGCTTCAACCTCTTATTTCATGTACATTTCTAAAGTTGGTGTTTTTAATGTAGAACTTTCGGGAAGTCCAAGGAATCTGTTCTGTTCCCTACTGGAAATATGTAATGAAAGGTTGCCTCCCATTCAACTTGTCACGGAGTGACTACAGTTTTCCAAACCTCTAAAATTCTTAACACCCTTTTGGTATTTAATGTTTCTCATTTAGTCAGCCTGGTGTAAAATAGGCTTAGCCTCTGTATCATTGGGACATAAGCCCACATACGTGTTTTAAGTATTTCTAGAAGTGCATTTTGCATTTTGTTTATGACCGGTTACAACCAACATTTTCTTTTGTAATTTAGGCCATTTAGTATGGGCAATCATGCTCCTGTAAATTTATTGTGGTGTGTAGAATTGAGTCGGATGTGAAGCTCCGTTGAGGAACGGAAAATTATAAACTGTTGAGCAACAGATAAGCCCACCTCGGGACTACCTTGTGTAAATATTTCAATTAATGACAACAACCGATAGATTGTAAGTGCACCATAAGAAAGCTGATGTATCTACGAGGCTGGACTATGATACAATTGGAGCGCTGACTCCCCTGTGGTGTAAAGGATTGGGGCAAGTCGTGCTCTCGTAAATTTATAACCTGCCAAGAGCAATCCAGCTCTTTTCTGTGTAAATTAGCAATTGTAATTCTCTCACGTTTTGTACCGGATATTCGGACATTTAAGTCCTTGTGCTGACGGGCTCATTAATATTTTTGTTATTCAAATTTTCTATTTATCAATTTTAAAGGAGGAAACACAGGGAAAATAAAATTTCAGAAGTTTGTTGTGTTAAATTATGTTCTAGTTAATTCCTTGTCCATCTACTCAACCCTCACGCTTCTAACATCTATGTGAGCCACGGAATCCCCGGAACAAACACAAATTAAACTATCCTGATATACCACACGTCTACCCAGAAACTTCCTCGTCGTTACTCTAAGGCTACGGGCACACTTGCGTGTTTGCACGGCGTGATTTTATTATCGTGTTGTATAGAGTATTGTGAAGGAGCAAAACACCACGATTGCTCTGCATACGGAAGAAATTCCATTAAATAATAACTCCGTTGTTGCGTTGTGTGCTGCGCTGATTGTTCGTCGTCGTCAAAGACAATATTGGATCCATCCTATAACACGTGACAGGTCATCAAGCGGACAATGTCTGCTCCTACACAATAACTAAAAGACAACCAAAAAAAATTTTTGAGTATTACAGAATGTCCGTGAACTCATATCAATTGCTTTTCTGTTTTTGAAAAATGCTATTAGCAAGAGAAACAAAGTCTCCCCCAACACAGCGCCCGTTACTGATAACCACGCATCTCTCTTCATGTCGCTGTTTCTGAAATCTTGGCCCTTGGTATCTTAAAGGTTACAGTTATACTTCCAAAATTATTAATTCGCTGTCCAATTCCATTTTGCAAATTTAATGCAAAAACGAACGCAAACGGACAACGGGCAGTATTCAAACAACAGCACAATACCGCAGCGTAGTATTGCCGCAAGTGAGGTTAGCCATTGAACGGGAAATGATGACGATTGATGATGTTTAAAGTGGCCTAACATGTAGGTCGTCGGCCCTAACGGTACGAGATGGAACGAAATGACATGGCAATTAAAACTGTGAAATGTATCATCCACTGACTAGAATTTGAAACAAATGATGATGAAAAGTTATTTTGAAATAAAAATAATAAGTGAATTTAATTCGCAGTGACTTATTTTATGACAAAATAAGAGAAAATACAGGTCACAACGGTATAAGGCTTTGCCTTGAGTACAGTGACATACACTGACTGAGCAAATGCCATGGGGTAGCGGAGCACTGATGCGCAGGTGTGTGGTCTGCGCACCACACGCCCCCACATGGCTGTGCATGTGACAGGTGTAACATGGAACGTAGTCGTGAGCTGACACCGTTCGAACGGGGTATGGTGGTCGGTGCCCGACGGATGGGAAGTGCGATTTCGGAATTGGTGCGGGAATTCGGCTTCACACGATCAACCGTGTCCAGGGTGTATCGCGAATGGTTGAATGCGGGTGTCACCGTCCACAACAGACGAACAACCGGCCGTCCAGCCACCCTCGATGACCGTGACCGGCGACACCTGAGACGGATTGTCAATAGTGACAGACGGGCAACTGTGCAACAAATCACGGCTCAATTCAACACAGGCCGTGCTAGACACGTCTCCCAGTGGACAATCCGTAGGAACATGGGTTCTATGGGGTATGGGAGCCGGCGCCGCACACGGGTGCGACTGTTAACCCAACGTCATCGGGCACAACGACGCGCATTTGTCGCCAGTCACCAGGGATGGACACTTGAACAATGGCGTAACTTGATATGGTCGGACGAATCACGATTACAACTGCACCATGCCGATGGGAGGCACCGTGTATGGCGCAGACCACATGAAGTGATGGATCCCGCCTGCCTCGAAGGTGTGGTCCAGGGCGCTGGTGTCTCTGTTATGGTCTAGGGTGCATTTTCCTGGTATGGAATGGGCCCCCTAGTTGTCCTGGAAGAGACTTTGAATTGTACGCGGTATGTTGAGCTGCTCGGAGACCACCTCCACCCATTTTTGGCCTTCCAGCGCCCAGACGGTTCTGCGGTGTTTCAAGATGATAGCGCGCCGCCACACTGCTCCCACGTCACACGGGAATGGTTCCAGGAACATGCAGAGGTGGTCCAACGACTGCCATGGGCACCCAGGAGCCCCGATATGAACCCTATCGAGCATATCTGGGATGTGCTGGAACGCAGGCTCCGTGCCATGGATCCTGCACCCACGAACAGACCAGCATTGGCGGCCGCTCTGCGAACGATTTGGTGTCAGCTGCGTCCAGAGGACTACCAGGGACTTGTCGACTCACTTCCACGGCGTCTCACTGCAGTTCGCAGGGCTAGAGTAGGCCCCCACTCGCTATTAGGTGATTATCCCATGCCATTTGTTAAGTCAGTATATATAATTATAATTCAAGTTAGAAGTTAAAATGACACATTAAAATACCTAAACACACAGACCCAACAGAATAAAAAGTAGTACGCAATAAAATACTAATACAAAATACTACTTTTATACACAATAAAACAGACCACCATCCCTCATAAAAGGGATGACGATGTCCGTTGACTGCTCGTCATCTTGTAGGATGAGGGACATGGTACTCGGGAGTTGTAGACTACGGCGCGGATCGATCAGGTCCACGCACTCCGTAAGAATGTGCACCACGGATAGATGATCGCCGCAAGTACACACCGGGGGGCGTTCACCCTTCAGTAAGAAGTGCGTTGTTAAGCCATAACCGATCCGAAGACGATATAATACCACTGCTTCCCTCCGAGAAGCCCGAAGAGAAGTCTTCCATAGTTTCCTAGTTCCTTTTATCTCTTATTTGCAGAGGGGTGGCCTGCCACTCCATCTCACAGCTGAACGGGAAAACACGAACTACAAAATGAAGCTGGGCCCAATCTGAAATGACACGAAATTTCACGCAGAAACGCAGAGTGGAAACATGCAAGTGGGGCCGCAGCTACAGCTACACGAGCAACAGTTACTGCTCGAGATATGTGACAAGTGAAGCTCAAGTTCATTAGCACCACATTGCGCGCCATTTGGAATATTTCGATTCTACTGCCCAACCCCATGGCGCAACAGCCTACCAAATGACCGCTGCTCAGCCCCAAGTTCTGCAGATTACGAGGTGCCGTGTGGTCAGCACGACGAATCCTCTCGGCCGCTATTCTTGGCTTTCTATCCAGGTTTCTACTATTATTGTAATAAAATAAAAATGATTAATGAATATGAGCCCCTTGGTAATAGATTTTCCGCATCCCCAACGTTTTATGAGTTATTTGAGGTGATCATTTTAGGTCGTTTTCGGCATCCTGCAGAGATGAAACTGACAATCGCACTAAATGAACAACACATGCATTCCATTCTATTTCACTTGATGTAAGTTTTAGAACCTCCGACCGCTCTTCTAAACTGATTTCGAAAATTTGTGAACCAAACTTTGCACTTGCCGGAGCAAATTGTGAGTCTATTATCCACTGATCTGATTTACCATTGACATCTTGGCTGCAGTTCAAACCCTAGTTTTTACATGCCCGGTATTCGAAAGAGAAACTTATATGTGTTGGTTTGGGTTCTTCATGCCATAAGAGGACGAGATTAAAACTCAAAGCTTGATTGTTTTCCTTCTCCGTATGTTGTACTCATTCAGTTGTCGGGTAGAAAACTACACTACACTAAGTAGTCTCGAGTTTCATTTATGTTCTGATACTTTATTTTCGTGATACGACTCGTTATCCGCATCCCTCTTAACGTTTTGAAGAATGAAGCGGCTCGACATTTTCGTGATGGTGGGAAGGGTAGATAAATGGCAGGGTGGGAGTGGCGTCATTCCAGGAACTGCTAGCTGGCCTCGTCAAGCTTCGCATCTCTATGCTGGCGTTTTTATACGTCTTTAAGTCTAACATGTCAGCCTCTGGAGGTTGGATAAGTCTTCCTTTCATAAGCCGAGGATGTAATCTTACAGACTTCCAGCTTAAGGACGCGTCAGTCGCGCACGTTATGAAAAGGGATGAAAGTACAGTAGATTATTTATTTTATGTTTTTTAATAACCGAAGAAACCGAAGATACTCATATTTCGTTTTCGAAAAGTTTGTTTCCCGTTTCCCTTTTATTGTATACTGACTTTTCTGTGGATTTAAAACATGTTGTTATAATCAGTGCGTAGAGTGATATTAATGTACCGAGTGAGTTGGCTGTGGGGTTAGGGGCGCGCAGCTCTGAGACAGTCGGTTCGAACCCCACTGTCAGCAGCCCTGAAGATGGTTTTCCGTGTTTTCTCATTTTCACACCAGACAATTGATGGGACTGTACTTTAAGACAATGGACGATTCCTTCGCATTCCTAACCCTTTCCTATCCCATCGTTATCATAAGACCTGTGTGTGTCGGTGCGACGTAAAGCAAATTGTAAAAATAAAAATATTAACGTAATGCCCAACTGGTGCGTAACTAAGTTAATATAATCAACAGAGTAATCCAGGCTTTCCTTCATGGAAAATGCTGTAATGCCAAAAATGTTCAAAGTGTAACTTCTTTTTCGAAATTTCTCTAATGTAGTCGACCAATTAAAAGACGATTTCCTAGGTTAATTACCAAATGTGTCAGCCAGGGTTGGATCTATAATTAAATCTGCCATGACATGTTTAGAATTAAGTTTCAAGCAAGTTTTGTGTGAAATACTGTATTTCTCATTAAAGCTGACCGACCTCAAACCATATCACCCACCCCGCTCTTCTTCTGTAGCAAACTGTCCTAGCGCCAGTTTTTAGGTTTTTTTTTTTTTGCTTTACGTCGCACCGACACAGATAGGTCTTATGGCGACGATAGGACAGTGAAGGGCTGGGAGTGGGAAGGAAGCGGCCGTGGCCTTAATTAAGATACAGCCCCAGCATTTTCCTGGTGTGAAAATGGGAAACCACGGAAAACCATCTTCAGGGCTGCCGACAGTGGGGTTCGAACCTACGATCTCCCAAATACTGGATACTGGCCGCACTTAAACGACTGCAGCTATCGAGCTCGATCTAATGCCTGTTAGCCAGCATCGAAGTTAACACAGTTTTCTGAGATCTATGTCGAGTTTCATAAATGTTTGTCCGACTGTTTTCACGTGATACTTGAACTCGAAATGCGAGTAACTTGGTAACCGCTGAAATGTGGCAAGCCTTTACTCACCACGTGGTGGGGAAATTGGACGGTCTGTGAGATAACTGTGGACCGTCTGATCATTAACCTGAATGACACGAGTAGCAGTGATGAAAAGGCATGAGAAGAATCCGACTTGGAAGGAGTTCGTCCTTTATCAAATTCTCATTAGGTAAAGTACTACATTTTTTATTGTTTTAATAATGCCTTTTCTATGCTATAAGTTCCCCTCTAGAACTTTATTTTATTGAAATATTAAATATGTGATGTTTTACTTATATGCGCTGTTGTGATTGATTCATTACGCATTTACATTTCGGCCATAAATTCAAATCTATCTTTCTTTTCTGGTATGTTAAATATCCAGATGTCATTTGCCATTCGATTGTTGTTCATCTCTAGCGGACAGTGAGTATAATTTGTCTGGTAATCCGCATCACAACTGCGTGCCAGTCAGTGGTATCCGGCAACAGTCTGTGTGGAGCTAACTGATGCAAATGCCGCAATGAAGTAAAGTAACGACAGTTTCAAGACAGCGCACGTGGTTCTTGCCATGCGCTTGGGAGTAGCCCAGTGATTCTCCCATCAGCGTTCAGATCGTGGATGGATACACAATGTTCTTTGTTTACATCAGGTTAGTCGTAAATATGTTGGAAGATGGTCAGCCTAGTCAATACTATTTATTTATTTACCTTTCACCTTAACATGTTTCGAGAATATTATGCATTCTCTTCCTCAGCTAGTGGATTAAAATTCAGTTGCCATACAACACCAGGTGCCTTCACATCTATCCAACATATGCACGCCACACGTAATATTTACATCATCACACTGACCATCTTAACCTATTTTCAACCTGGCTACATAATACACCTATTAACCGAAGATAATGGCAGAACTCCAAGTTTTAATGCAACTTCATTTATTCTTGTACAAATCCAATTGAACTTCGCAAGATAGTATTACAATTCCAAGGACACCGTAAATTCACATCATTATACGACGCTGTGGCCAATATTTTAATTTAAAAGACATCATTTTAACACCCATTAACGGTGGATATCGGCAGGACTTCAAGTTTTAATGCAATTTCATTAATTCCTAACTCAACTTTTTTGAACTACGCAAGGCAACTTCAAGGATACTGTGAATTTATATCATCACAAGACGTTGTATTTAATTAGACATTACTATATTGTGTTTTTAATTTGTACTTGACAAGATGGGATTTTAATTCTATATATTTGTACCATCCAAACATTTTAAGTGTTACATTGTAATACTCATTGTTTTGAATTTTTAATGGGGGCCCCCCTATTTTAATCAGGTCTTATTATTGTATACTGAATTTTAATCCACTAGCTGAGGAAGAGAATGCATAATATTCTCGAAACATGTTAAGGTGAAAGGTAAATAAATAGTATTGACTAGGCGGACCATCTTCCAACATATTTACTGTTATTAAGTCAATACGGATCCAATCCCGACCACCATGGTCAAGATTATTAATCAGGCTAGTCGCTCATTTCCTGGACTCAAGGTTGCAGGACCATACAAGGACGTACTTTGATTTTGAGGGTCAAAAATGTCATTTGTCACTTTCTTCTCGACAGATACTTGGTATCTTCTCTTGAAAGCAATATAAGAATGACTTTATTATATAGAAAATGTGCAACATTCTTCCTGACGCCAACCCTATATGGAGGGATGTGATCACTATTGCGTGTTTCTGTGGTGGTTGGTAGTGTAGTGTGTTGTCTGAATATGAAGAGGAGTGTGTTGGGACGGACACAAACACCCAGTCCCCGAGCCAGAAGAATTAATCAGAAGCGATTAAAATCCCCGACCCGGCCGGGAATCGAAGCCGGGACCCTCTGAACTGAAGGCCAGTACGCTGACCATTCAGCCAACGAGTCGGACAGCAGAAGAACTACTGTAAGTAACAAAAATGAAACCATTAAAAATATTAATATTTGTGTAAATTATTATTAAGGAACCGGTTGTCAGTTTGAATAATTCACTTACAGTCGTAGGTTTTGTGCTATATGAGCTTATGAATAAACGGTTTTGCTTTTGCCATGCCAAATTGCACAGCAATATGTCATTCTGCTTCTGAGATAATAAAATAATGTTTTAACACCCTGTACATTAATGGTTAAAGCCGTAAAAAGTTTTTAATGTGACTTATATCTTAATATTAAGGTGCAGCCCCCACCACCACCCCGACCCCCAAATGAATCAATGCGAGATAGTCAAAGGGATGTGTTAAAAATCCTGATATCCCCCGAAAGTTTTTAATGTAACAACATACAGTATGTCAAATGTGCGAACCAACTCACAATTACTTTTAATCAGTGGCGGCGCGTGACTTTCATCACTGGGGGTTCAAAAGAAGGAAACATTTCCTTCCCCCCCCCCCAAACCCTCTTCTCCCCATCTCCTTCAGCACCTCTTCCGTCGTGGGCTGTAACCTCCTAAAATAAGATGACACAAGTTTTAGAAATGTGACCAAATACGAGAGAAGCAGACAATACGGTAAGGCCTACATCCTGAAATTTACCACATGCTAAATAAAAAATGTTTCACAATCAGCTTACCCTATGCAAACAGCTTATACAAAAAAATCCATTCTGCGCTCCATGAAGGACGCAGACTTATCTATAACTGCTTCATTGAAGTCCGCCGAGTCTCGAACAAAGTTCCTTTCAATTGACAACATAACAAGAGCATTAAGTCTGTCCTCGGTCATTGCGTTGCGCTAGAAAGTCTTTATTGTCTTCAGGGTACAGAAGCGCCTTCCTGCTTCCCATTTCGTCATGGGAACAGTAATAACTATATTTAAAAGTTTTCATTGGTATTACCTTGCCGCTATTCTTTGCCTCAATGATTTTTAAGTTAAGTTTCTCTCCAAAAAGTAAATATTCCAATAAAGGAAAATTAATAGATGTTTAGTAAGTATTGATATATTTGGGACAAGATATGAATTGGAATTTGGCAGTTTAATGTGACTTTTGGTAGTAATGATGCTTTTCAACACTAGCGCTAGTCACGTGCACTATTCTCTGTTGCCTAGTTCAATTCCAGCAAGGGCAATAGATGGCAGGCACATACCCCAACAATGCGACTTACGAGAGATTTCAGAGAGTGGCATATTGCGCATGCGTAAAGCACAGATATACGTTTCTGCGATATCCTGGTCTTGCCTTAGTGCTGGCCGACGCCCCTCACCCCCCCACTCCCTTCGCCTATGTACGGACGGAGAGATCGCCTTGCAAGGGGGTTCATTCCAGATGAGTAGGCCTATCTAGCCACAGATCTTGCGCAGTTCACATGAATTGAAAGCTAGTACGAGTATATATTAGTACGGATAGAGGGACTTAGCAAGAGCTTCGACATTGACAAGGAGTTATCAAAATTACGTACTTGAGTACAATTTGATATAAACTGGAGGTTCACTGCTCCATTGCGCTATCCTAGAAACCGCTACTGCTTTTAATATTCATTTTGTCTTTTTGTATACTTCATCCTCGGAGGCAATCTCCAGTTGGTAAAAGTCGAAACAAATAAAATTATTATTATTAAATAATTTACAAGACTTCTACAAGACAATTATTTATGCAGTACTACCTAACCGAAACAACAGTACCAAAAACTCGATTGGCTCCAAACGTTCGCGGTTTTGTTCAAGAAGACCTACCGTGTCAGGATCTTCCCACTACAATTCTGAGTGCAGAAATAATAGCACCGTTTTTCATGTATCTTTAACTAGGTAAAACAACTATCTTTCAGGAGATTATTAAATAACTTTTAAAAAAATGCGTAAAATGTTTAATGGCCGCTAGTGACATCGTTTAGCAGGAAGAAGAATAAAAACGCTCACAAGTTTCCTGTCTAATAAAGCTCACTGCAGTGCCAACTTCTACGCAGTAGTATTCTCTTTCCAAACGATAGTCAAATAAAGAAATTGGCATGGCTTTTACCCATTCTCGAGGGAAGATGAGATCAACAAACCAAGAGCACTTTGCTGCATTTCAGAGTAGAACGGCACTGCGGTAAAATAGCCGAGTTCATAACCAGATCAATGAAGATCTTCAAACTATAACAACATTGGTAGCAAACTTAATTCACAATGTCTGCACAGCTTCTAAGGGAGTACTAATTGGTGATGTCCCCCTAAACATATTAAGGAGGGCCGAGAAGGAGTAAGAAGTTACTTAAAGGGGAACATGCTGAACACTACTGAATGCACGACCATAAACAACTCATCATTCTGCTTGGAAAAAACTTTGGTGATTACTCACTTCAGGATTTCTACACGTCAACGTGTGAATTAAATTATATATTAAAACAAACTTTTCTCTAGAAACAACAACAATCTCCGCCTATGCCAGCCAAATTGTAATCACCTCAAATGTCCTCTCTCCCTCTCTCTCTCTCTCACACACACACACACACACACACACACACACACACACACACACACACACACATCGTTCCCTCAGTTCTGAGGACCGTCAACTCCAAGTAGACTATTGGTCAGTTCAATCAATCAATCACCACTGCTCTGCATTTAGGGCAGTCACCCAGGTGGCAGATTCCGTACCTGTTATTTTCCTAGCTTTTTCTTAAATAATTGCGAAGAATTCGGAAATATACTGAACATCTCCCTTGGTAAGTTATTCCAATCCCTAACTCCCCTTCCTATAAACGAATATTTGCCCCAATTTGTTCCCTTGAATTACAACTTTATCTTCATATTGTGATCTTTCCTACTTTTAAAGACACCACTCACACTCATTCGTCTACTAATTTCATACCATGCCATCTCTCCACTGACAGCTCGGAACATACCACCTTAGTCGAGCAGTTCCTCTCCTTTCTCCCAAGTCTCCCCAGCAATAACTTGGGAACATTTTCGTAACGTTACTCTTTTGTCGGGAATCAAACAGAACAAATCGAGCTGCTTTTCTTTGGATTTTTTTCCGGTTCTTGAATCAAATAATCATGGTGAGGGTACCGTACACTGGAACCATACTCTATTTGGGGTCTTACCAGAGAATTATATGCCCTCTCCTTTACATCCTTACCAGAACACCTAAATAACCTCGTAACCATGTGCAGAGATCTGTACCTTTTATTTACAATACCGTTTATATGATTACCCCAATGAAGGTCGCGAGTTAACCGACTTTGAACGTGGGATGATCATCATGGGTCATGGCATTGCGTAGATTACACGCGAATTCGGGTTTCCGAGGTCAACAGTGCGGAGGGTGGATCTTCAATATAGCAGAGAAAATGTTACCACCCGCGTAAACAGCCGAACGGGAAAAGCACATGTGATTAACAGACATCACGTCGCATCCGCAGAACCATACTGAGAGCTCGACGAGTTACTGTGAATCACATCACCTCCCAGTTGATTGTCGGGAGTCAGGAACCCATTTCTACCAAGACTGTAAGGAGGCAACTGCCCCGCATAGGCTTCACCAGCCGACGGCCAACTAGTGTCATTCAGCTGACACCTCGGCACAGAGCTCCAACGAGTGCATGGGCCCGCGAGCATCGGCAATGCACCATGGAACAGTGGTTGCGTGTGGTATGGCCCGATGAATGCCAGTTCCACTTGTATCGAGCTCATGAACGCGTGAGAGTGTGGCGAATGTCCCACAAACGTATGGATCCTGCGTGTCAACAAATCACTCCAAGCGGGTGGTGGCTCGCTTCTGGTCTGGGCGGCGTTCTCATGGTCGCAATTAGGCCTCATGTCCGGCTGCAGGGAGCGCTGACATGTGCACGTTACGTGGATATGCTTTCCGACCATCTACCTTGCCCTAGAGTAGAATATCCTGATGGAGATGCCATGTTTCAACACGACAATGCACCGTATCACCGCTCTGTGGTGGCACGTAGGTGGTTGGAGGAGCACTCCAGTGAAGTTACGACCTTGCACTGGCCCTCCAGATCCCCCGATATTATTGCAAACGAGCATTTATTGGATGCTTTTTTAATTTGCTTTACGTCGCACCGACATGGATAGGTCTTATGACGACGATGGGATAGGAAAGAAGTGGGAAGGAAGTGGCCGTGGCCTTAAGGTACAGCCCCGGCATTTGCCTGGTGTGAAAACGGGAAACCACGGGAAACTATTTCAGGGCTGCCGACAGTGTGGTTCCATCAACCACGCACTAATTACACAAGACAAATTGTGGGCAGCAGTGAAAGATGCGTGGGCGCGGGCGCAGATCACTCCAGAGCGATTCCAACAGTTCGTAGAGTCGATGCCTCGGCGTATCATGCTGCCGTTTTGAGGAGCAACTCGTTATTAACATCGCATTCAGCGTCTTCTCATGACTCTTGGCCACTCAGTGAAGAGGAACTGCAGTTAGAAATACCATTCACTTCTACGATACACTACCAAGCTTCACATCAAGAACTGCAGGGGGGAAAAAAGAGAATATATGGATAGATTTTGACCCAACATACGGCATGATGACGTCAGAATGGATGAATTCCTACTACGAACTGCAGCGTACCATAACGCGATTGCTATTAAATGTTCATAAAGCCACTGAAAAAGACAGGCAAAACAATACGACTTATCTTACCTTTTTATAACGAATGCTGCGGGTCCTCTAGTAATAAAAATATTAAATAATAAGAAGAATTTAAACATGGGATGTTCGCGAAAAAAGCCATTTACTGGCAAAGAAATTTATTATAAATATTCCAGCCGATGATATTGGACCGGTTGGTACACCTATACGCCGCACATTTGAATTTTCCGCCTTAAAGTACCTCTCTACTGTTAAAAATCTGAACTTACAAAAACTGAACGAACTTTACTGTTTATCAGAAGATGTCACTGTGTGTTTTTGATTTGCTTTTGTTTTCATTGGTCAAGGAGTGTGGACATTCTCTAACAGATGTGTCTACCAAACAACTATGATAATGCACTCTCGTGCAAAGGAATGAACTTTCTTGAAGAAATTTTGTATTCATAAGTTTTGTCTTTACTAAATTTTGTTCTGTCTTTTGTGGGTTGGCAATATTAAGTTTTCTTTCCGCCTGTTTTGAATTTCACCAATCCTAAAATTCTGTAATTAATTTTCCACCAATAAGGTGTTTCTTCATCGATTTGTGTGTAACTTCTGCGGTCAACCAATAAAATTTGAGTGGGTGTGTCTACTCATTCCTGAAAGGTCTTGAATTTTCCACGACGGTATAAAACTGCTGATTTTCTTGTCTCCGGGCCACTCGTATAACATCTTGCTCTGTGTGTGAATATGTAGCAGGGGGCGGGAAGCGCCTCTTTCTTCAGGCAGCAGCTCTTGAACAAGGTAATGACCCTTTAACATCTTTATTTCTCGCTAGCTCAGCAGTTTAACTCCCGGGGAAGGTTCGAAACCTTTAATATGTAAACTATAAAACATGTAAACCCTTTTCCTGGTAAACTTCATTTTTCTTGAACTTTAATTCGGAGATAGAGAGTGCTTTACCCTCTCGAGCTCCCCTTCATTTTTGGAATTTGAGGTGACTACGTTTTCGTAACCGTTTGTCTCTTCCTTCTTAAAGTGTTAAATTTATTTTGCAGACAAGTCACCTCCATAGATTGGGATTAGCCCCTGTATTATCGGCCTAGCGCCACATAGGTTTTAACAAGCTTTAGTGTAGGAGTGCAAGTACTTGCCTCTATTCATCTTTGTGTTTGGGCCATTTAATTAACCTTTAATTTGCTATTCAGGCCTCGTAGGTTGGGTACTAGATACCCCTGTGTCTTTATAATTGTGCCTTGGGAGGCAGTTTAGAGGAAAGTTTGTTGTTGCCTTTAACAGGCGTGAGAAATTAAGAGCGGGTTAGCTCTTTCTGGTGTGATAGATGTGCCTCTAGGAGGCCCAATATCTGTCTTTGGAGCTAACGCTCCCTGTAATGAAGGGGTTTTCTGCCCTTTGAAATGTAATTCTGTAACTTGGTATTGTTGAGCTAAAGCTCAAAGATTGTCAGATTGGGACTCGGACCCCAGAACTTGTAAAGAAGCCGAAACTCGGGCTTTCCTTGTAAAACTACTCTGGTACCTGATTTTGTTATTTCCCCTAGTGGAAACTGGTTAAATTTTTCTCTAATCTTGGACTTCTTGATCGTGTACCTGATTTAAATAGTTGTTATTTGTTGTATGCTCAAAATTCTATGTCACCATTGTTTAGTTTCAAAAATATAACCTTTATTGAAATTTTAATTCATCTTTCGGACTTGTAGTTAGATCCATTCCAGCCCGCACCTTCTTTCACCTCTGCTGTTCCACAGATACCTCGGAACAGATATGAAATACCTACTTGGTTTTCATTAGCGCAAGTTGCTACAATGGTTACATGTTTCATAGGCTTCGTAGATTGATAAAGCAGCCGAAAAAAACTAAATTGTTCACTTTCCGACTGTTTCTAATGTCAGACTATTATTATTATTAACGAATACATCGCAACTGGGAAATATCCGGGTGGCAATGATCACTTACAGTAGTGTGATGATAAAGTTAAAACATAATTACGCAACTACTACTACTACTACTACTACTACTACTACAACAAGAGCACAACAAGCAATTTCATGGAAAGAAAATGTTACAAGAAATACTACTACTTTAACATTTTAAATCCAGCATCATCATATACAGTGCAACATTCAGGTGTTCACATGAATTTTGAATGAATCTACTGTAAGTTAAATCAGTGCAATCTTTCTTCAAATGATGTCCATGAGCTTTTCAACGTAGACTTGCGCTCCTCGACAACGGGTAGACAGAAAGAAAAATTTTCAAACGCTTTCAGTATTTAACTTCCGATTATGATCAATGTCTTAATTGACAGCTACCTGTTGCAAGAAAAAAGTAATGAAAATCTCGAACGTAGTTTACATGAAACATCGCTCCAGAGTAAGGCAGACATTGTGCTAAATATGTGACGTCACTCGCATACTCTGTTATAAGATGGCGCTGTGTGCACTCGCGCGCTCAGCTGGAGGTTAGCTGTTGTCAATACATTGTGGTCAGTGCACCACGTTCTACCGAATACAATGTATTATCGATAGCTGCAGTCGCTTAAGTGCGGCCAGTATCAAGTATTCGGGAGATAGTGGGTTCGAACCCCACTGTCGGTAGCCCAGAAAATGGTTTTCCGTAGTTTCCTATTTTCACACCAGATAAATGCTGGAGCTGTAACTTGATTAAGGCCACGGCCGTTTCCTTCCCACTCCTAGCCCTTTCCTGTACTATCGTCCCCATAAGACCTACCTGTGTCGGTGCGATGCAAAACAACTTTTAAACAAAATACAAAGTTTGATCAAATATATAAACGGGATTTTTGTACCTGAACATCAACAGTTGGCAGGACTGGCCCTCCGCTTCTGGGACCGTTAGGAGTGGGAAGAGCGTGCTGTTAGATATTTTCCACGCTCACGATATCGGAGCAAGAGGCGTACCTCCACTGCGCAACGCATAATTGTAAAATTTCTTGCTCGTGGAGGAGTTACAGCGCCGGAAATTTGCTAGAAATTGACTGCACAGTTCGGTCATCAAACACTGTCAAGGATGCATGTGTGTAAGGAGTGACGGAGGAAAGTGTGGCAGCACCAGTGAAAGCCAAGGCTCGACTGTCAGCTGGCAAGGTTCTTGAAACCGTTTATTCGATTGGCAAGGCATTCTGCTGATTGATTTTTTGCGTGAACCACGCACAATCAATATCGCTTACAACTGCGAACTGTTGAACAAGACGAGGGTTGCATATCGCCGCAAAAGATGAGACCAATCGATTCGACAATGCGCGGCCCCACACTGCAGCTCTGCATCCAAGCTACAGGAAATGCACTGGACTACACTTTATCATCCTCCTTACAGCCCGGACTTATCGCCCTGCGAGTTACATTTGTTCGGACCGCTTAAAGAGGCTCTAGGAGGGCAACGATTTGAAGATGTCGAGAGTGTGGAAGACTGGCTGGTGACACGACCTTCATCATTTTACGATTAGGGCATCAAAAATCTGCCCATACTCTGGGACAAATGCATTCCCAAAGCAGGAAAGTATGTGGAAAAAATGAATTGTAATTGGCTTGCGTTTTTCAATAACTGAATTTAAATAAAAAATAAAATCCCGTTTACACTTGACCCCCCCCCTTGTATTATCAACATAATATTTGTATTTTATTTCTAATAGGTAAGTCTACGAAACCCTCAAAACACTGAGGCCGTTACTATATTGACAGACTACCGCCAATTTTATTTTTACAACAATCTGGTTTACGTCGCACCGACCCAGATAGGTCTTACAGCGACGATGGGACAGGCAAAGGCTAACAATGGAAAGGAAGCAACCGTGGCCTCAATTATGGTGCAACCGCAGCATTTGCTTGGTTTGAAAATGGGAAACCACTGAAAACCATCTTTCGGGGTGCGGACAGTGGGGTTCGAACCCAACATGATAGTTACATGACTCAAACCGCACAGCCACTTGCTCGGTGTTAGCAAACTAAGGAAGCCTGAAGGAGTAGACATTGTCAAATCTACTAGTCATCATGTGCAACACAAAACTACCACCGAAAATACACGCAGTGAAGAGGATCACGAAACCAAGACCGAAGATTTATGGGGTCAAAAGGAAACAGATTCTTATAATGACAGGACAGCTCATTGGCCACTTCCGAAAAAGAAAAAAAAAACGCCATCTGCGAGAGAAAGGAGCGGCTACGACGGTATATCGGAGTTCAGAGTTCATGTTCGAAGTGTGTAACTCGGTGTAATAGCACCTACATTTTGAGTACCGGCAGCTTTTCTTAAAAAAAAAAAAAAAAAACCCGCTTCTACATAACAAGAGCAGAACGGGAATTTCTTCTAACCGGTACGAAAGCAATCACTAACAATACAAACATTAAATAATATACCGTATGATTCAGCCACCCCTTCCAATGTAGTTTTATGCAACCCAACTAACGTGCGACATGACTATAAGATGGCTATTCCCGTGCAGGCGTACTGTGTGGTACTAATGTCCACCGAGTACATTTTGCACAGAATTCTGAACCATACCGACAGGTTATATCGTCCGCTCTCAAAACATGCCGCCTTGAAATCATGTAGCGACGTCCTCTGACCATGTAACTACTGTATGTTAATGAATCGTGACCGGGTGTAACGAAGAGGGGAATCAACGCATAAAACTAGGTAAAAGTGCAGTAAATAATGTCTTAAACACGGAATCAGATGGTGTATGTACTCAAGTATCGTCGCACTACCAGCATGTTCTCAGCAGTGTAGAGCAGGGGATGTGGTTAGGCCTAGCAATCAACGGAATGTGCCATCGGCGGATCGAATCCTGGATCATTCAAATATTTTTGCATCGGTATGATGTTCGAATGCGTGAACACATTCAAAGAGTAGAACGACGCTGTTGTCCATCTGTTGCGATAAAACATTGTCAGGGCGGTTGTATTCCTGTTATTTCCGGTCCGTATATGTCCGGCCTGCTAACTGATCGGCCTTCCTTAGGGCCACGAACACTTTATTCACACAATTTTGCATGAAGATGGGTATTGAACTTACATTACGTTCGGTAGGTATTGAACACCCAGGCCTTGAACCTCCCACCTCACACGCAAGCCCTCTCCGCCGTGCCTTTACCAACTACGCTACGGTTCCATACGGCACACTGCATAGGCTGTAGCGAATATTAGGTTTACTGAGGTCACAATATCAATTTAGTGTTTCTCCAGCCTGACAGGTTTATATGATCTAGAAGGCACAAGCATGTCTTCCAGTGTTTAATACGAGAATAATATTACTGTGTCCAGTCATGGTGAGGCGGTAAATACAAAGATATCCGATTGTGTTTTCTGAACCTACCGGCAGGGCAGATTTTTTCAGGACGGGGGTAATATTGTGGGTTGCATAAAACTACTTTGGAAGGGGCGGCTGAATCACGCGGTATATAACTTCCTGAACATTTAACAAATCCTCCTACTGTAGTCCACATGAAATATAAATACCGCATTCCCTGCAGCGTGTATCACACTACACTTGTGCTAACATCAGAGGAGGACTGACACGTTTGACAAATGAGTTCTATAACGGGATGAAACAGTAATGTAACATGATCTCTGGGGTTGAGCATAATTCCATTCGCACTAATTCTCACAGCAAAAATAACTCGATAACAGTATTATCAGTTGTCCGTGTTGTTTCATGCAGGTGCAGTGGTTTGGTTATTACATTCATTGATATATTAGAGCATCATTTATTAAACTTTGCTGTACCGATATCTCATGAGATAATATCAACTGTACACAAAAATCATTTTATTGTTTTCTTCCACTGTCAAATAAAATTCTGAACATTAAAAAACGAGTGCCATATAAGAAGAAATAATTTAATACTTTCGTATTTACAATGAGCGTCAATAAATAATGTTATCAGCTTTACGTGCGACTAAACAATGAGCGTCAAATCACTATCAAGTATATAATGACAAAACTACGAAATATGTGTCTTTGTGTCATAATCATGATATTTTCAACCTGAGAATGGCATCAACATTTCAAATCAACAGATGATTTTAGATTTCCATTCTTCTAAGGATCTTCATGGTCTATACAGGGTCTCCCATATGAACTAATACCGGGCGCTTTCACTCCCCGATACATTAGCTGCAGTATTTTTTTTTTTTGCTAGTTGCTTTGCGTTGCACCGACACAGATACGTCTTATTGCGACGATGGGACGGGAAGGGGCTAGGAATAGGAAGGAAGCGGCCGTGGCCTTATTTAAGGTACAGCCCCAGCATTTGCCTGGTGTGAAAATGGGAAACCACGAAAAACCATCTTCAGGGCTGCCGACAGTGGGGTTCGAACCTACTATCTCCCGAAAACTGGATACTGGCCGCAATTAAGAGACTGCAGCTATCGAGCTCGGTGCTGCTGCAGTATTGGAGGCGCACGCATAGTTCTTCACCTTGAAAGCAGCGTGCACGTGTTCGACCTGGCAAGCATCAGTCGCCAGTCTGAATCACAGCTGTTAACATGCTGAGACAGTTATCATTGCAACACCATATTTTCGTATGCAAAAGTCATTTTAAGTACGAGTCGCCTCAACGGGTACGCGATGCATTTGTTCTGCAGTTTTCTGGTGGAGCACAGATTCACGTAATTGTAGATAAGTTTGAAACTAATGGCTCAGTGCTGAATCTTGTTGAAACCACCCACGCAATATTCTTCTTCCGTTTACTGATGGAATAACGCCATCAAATTGTCATCTTGAAACCTCCTTGCATTTACTGTCGTCTCGAAGAAAAGTAGGTCCAATTACACACCAAACACCAATCTTCCTACCATAATGAGGGACTTATACACACCATTAGCATTTTGTGCACACCAATAGCGAGAGACTGTTCACACGACCATTAAAATGAAACCAGAACTCTTACATTTAACTTTACAATTAGTTAATAATTACATAATGTATTTACAAGTCTATTATTTTATAAGTGCAGGTAAGTAAAATGTTCTGTTTTGTTTCCATTTACATGAGATTTTGATATGTATGTAGACTTTTGTTTCCGACTATATATATGTGTGTGTGTATGTGTGTATGTGTGTGTGAAGGTTTTTTAATCTGTTAAGTTCCCCGCAATACCCTCCTCTAGGCCGTTAGAGTGGATTGTTGGCCAAAGCTGTCACGATGGACATAATTTATGGATCGAGTTACATGCGCGGCAGGGATTTCTATACCGTCGTTCTTTCACTGATAAACAAGCGTGGGCGGATGAAATATTCGCTGCACCTACAATACAGCACATTACAGTAAAGGTTAACCTTTTCACGAACAAACTCTATTTTGTATTGCACGTATCCAGGTTCACTTTATTTTCGACTTTCCTTTGTGTTCAGAATATACAACAATGTGACAATTTCAATGCTTCATCCTTTGCTGTTCTTCCTCCAACACTCCTTCATCTGCTCACTATGCCTCCTTTTCCTTTCCCCGGACCATTTTGAGCCTGTTTTCTTTCCCTCCCGATCTTAGAATGCTTCTATTTTTAACACGTTCTTTCTCAAAATATTTCTCCCTCTTTTGCTACTTCTTCTCTTATGTTGTTTCTTTCCAAATCTTTGACTTCATGATTCCGGGTACCGAGCTCGATAGCTGCAGTCGCTTAAGTGCGGCCAGTATCCAGTATTCGGGAGATAGTAGGTTCGAACCCCACTGTCGGCAGCCCTGAAAATGGCTTTCCGTGGTTTCCCATTTTCACACCAGGCAAATGCTGGGGCTGTACCTTAATTAAGGCCACGGCCGCTTCCTTCCCACTCCTAGCCCTTTCCTGTCCCGTCGTCGCCGTAAGACCTATCTGTGTCGGTGCGACGTAAAACAACTAGCAAAAAAAAAAAATGATTCCAGGTTGTTGTTGACTTCTTGTTCCAAAGATATTTGAAGGTCTGTTTGGTTCACGAGTTGCCATCCATTCTGTATAAATGTTCAAAAAATATCAATCACCTCTTCCGTATTATTTCCGTTATGTTTTCCATGTTCCGGTGTTTGCCATCATTACTTCTTCATTTCCAGAGTTCTGAACTTCTTAGCGTACCGAGAATTTTCCGTATTATATTTCTTTCCAGCACTTCAGGTTTATTCAGCTTGTAATTCACCCGCCTATAGGCACTCCGGTTGGACTTCTGTGTTGTAGTGTTGTACTTTGAGGTTTTTACATAAAAACCTTTTGCTATTATCCCATATTCTCTTTCCAGTTTGTGCATCCTTTCTTCACCAGTGGACTTTTCCAAGCCATTTTCTTGAACTGATTTACCCAAATATCTGAATTTCTTTACCTTACTTATTCGACCAATTTCTGTTGTTAGAAATTCTGGAATATTATTTGACATAAATTTGTTGTTTTCTGGAGAAATTCTTAAAACTGTTCTGTTGGCTACTTATTCCGAGAAATTTGGGTTGTATTGTTAGATTTTCAGGTATTATTATAGCCAAGCTAAGTGGCTCAGACAGTTGAGACGCTAGCGTTCTGACCCCAACTTGGCAGGTTGGATCGTGGCTCAGTCCAGTGGTATTTGAAGGTGCTCAAATACGTCAACCTCGTATCAGGAGATTTACTGATATGTAAAAGACTCTTGCGGGACAAAATCCCGGCACCTCGGCACGGAAAGATGAAAATGCAGTAACATATTATTCTTTCTTTCTTTCTTTCTTTCTTTCTTTCCTCGTGATACCCATTCAATGAGCGCGTCTGAACTTGTTCGTTGGCCTGATGGTTTTCGCCTTCTTTTCCTCCAAAAATCTCCTCATGACTGCATTGTGTTGCATCTTGCGTTCAGTGGACCACTTCCTAGCAGTTTTCTTTTTAGATTTCTCCACGAATTTGTGATTGGTTACTATTGTGCTAAATGCTCCACAAACTTCTATGATGTCGCCCGTGATGGTCATTTCTAGGAGGTCGGTCTTAGTTTCTTCTAGCCCGTTTATTTTTACCTTCTTTGAGTTGATTACTTTAAATAATATTTTTGTGAGTCTGTCGCTGTCCATATGACCATAGAATTTCAGGCGTCTCTAGCGTACGGCATCAGTGAACCTGTCAGTTAACGAGTACAGGTCCGCTGTTCTCCTCTTAATCCACATTCTATTTTCCCTAGTGGCACCATATATTTTACGGAGAATTTTCTTTTCTTGCTTCTCGATTTAAATAATTTTAGAGTGACCTCCAAGAGTACTTTTCTGAGACGTTTAATAATAATAATAATAATAATAATAATAATAATAAT
This sequence comes from Anabrus simplex, assembly GCF_040414725.1. Taxonomy (NCBI): domain Eukaryota; kingdom Metazoa; phylum Arthropoda; class Insecta; order Orthoptera; family Tettigoniidae; genus Anabrus; species Anabrus simplex. Next base: position 1,792,023,952 of record NC_090265.1, on the reverse strand, counting down.
AATAATAATAATAATAATAATAATAATAATAATTTGATGAGATACAGCTACAGAAACTACTATAACACGATACGGGATTTTCGGTTTATGCCGTGCCAAGAAAAAAAGGTATTGTATTGTAGAAGTCTTGCTCGTGAACAGTTGAGATTTTGTTCTGAAGACGCGGAGCAAAGTTCTGTGCGAGTTTTCTTCACACGGCCCAAAAGCCTATATCATGTCCACAAGTACGGGCCGCGAAAGCATCGATGGTAACATTAATACTATAACATGGTGGCTACGTATCTTTCAGGTTTTGAGCGTTTCATGCTGGATGTCGTCCATAGAGTACAGCGTTCCCTACATAAACTATCTAGTTCAATACCCCTCACCCTTCCCTTCGAATTTCGACAACCTGAAACCACATTGTTCTGAACTGCGACGAGGCACTATAGACGAATAGTAGGTTTACGATGAAGGTTATGTTCAAAGCCGTGGGAACTGCTCACTGCAGATAACCTTGTCAACCTTCAAGTCAATAGTCACTTTTCCGAAGCCAAACCAGCGATCAACTGAATTGAACACACACAATCGCTTTGTGTTTGAAATGTGATTTCTATACTACAATGTATCAAAGAAATTACCTTTGTTCTACTTAATGTTTGACAAAGGTCAAGCAGTCCCCTAAGAGAACTCAAATTACAAAAACCCAATAACTAACAAAAGTAAAAGAGGAAGTGCATGCAGTCTTACTTATATGATGATAATGTAATTTCTGTCCGAACATTAGTCTCCTTGTCGTGTATTTGATAGGATTGGCTTCGGCAAAGGTGAATGTGCGTTTATACCTTACATTCCCCTAATTAAACGCTTGCTTTGCTATGACAAGAAATTACTCACAAATGCAGAGTTTGAGCAAAGCAACTTTTCAGACATTTCCGTATTTCGCTTGTTCTGGAGTGAGAGTAAATAAGAAACAATACCAATAAAAACACTAATTCCATGAACAAATGTGCTCTCCTGTGACTGGTAATCTATATGTATGTATAAAATAAGAGTTTTGTCTGTACATTGCTCAGAATTTAAAAAGAATGCCATTTCTGTATCAGTCGTGTCTACAGTAAAAGGAAAATGCACTTTTTAATTTAGCGCAATGTATGTATGTATGTATGTATGTATGTATGTATGTATGTATGTATGTATGTATGTATGTATGTATGTCCATGCATCACGAGAAACCGGCTGAAGAGAATTTAATGAAAATCAGTATATAAGTTAAAGTCGCGGAATAGGTCGCTACCATCTAGGCCATAAATAATTTTAATCCACGGTGAGTGAAATGGTAGTTTAGCGGAAGGCCTAAAATTTAATTCTCAGATACTTATGTTATTAGTGGTCCTATCGATAAATACTGAATAAATAAAGTTATATAGTATTAAATTTCCGATCATTTATATCTTATACATTTTTACTGAACCGGCTATGATAACAGGGATATTGATGAATTTGGATTTTTCTTGCTAAGTCCATACCAGCGCCGAGTCACGAAAAATGGGTAAACAGAATTTAATGAAACGGCATGTAAAGTCGGGGAATAAGGAACTACAGTCTACGCTATAAATAACTTTATAAGATGCCCTAATATCACAAAGTGGGAAGAAAACTAAATGTGAAAGCCTACAAACATGATCAACAGTAATATTACACTGACCATGATGTTCATTGTCTCTTATCTCCGATAGATGGGATTACTGCTGCGTCCTGAGTATAACAACCTGCCTGAATATTGGCGGCAAGTAGCTGGGGAGTTAGATCACACTCTTTAGCACTCTTTAGCATACCATTCCTCTGGTTCATAAATTTTCTGATACTACTGGTACGTAACACGGGGGTTCATAACAATATTCAAGCTATTCAATTCCCACTCTGAGGTACTGAAATGGCGTCGTGATGAGGATGAAATGATGATGAAGACGACACATACACCCAGCCCCAGTGCCAGTGAAATTAACCAATGATGGTTAAAATTCCCGACCCTGCCGAGAATCGAACCCGGGACCTCTGTGACCACAGGCCAGCACGCTAACCATTTAGCCATGGAGCCGGACTCTGAGGCACTGATTGGAATGAACAGTTTTAAACATTTAACGGAATAATGTAAGAGGAGTGTCCACGGCTGTCTGCGGCCTGGCCATTCCAGCACTAGCACCGTAGTACAGTTTGTTAAAAGTAAGAAAATGTGCACTTTTCATTTCATCGAGTATTTTATATGATAACATTGCTTTTAATCGCTACATTCCTACTCACGTCATTGTAATGTCCTATGTTGAGTTCAGTTGGGAAAACCACAAAAACACTTTCTGAGAATTCCGTAGCGAAGCACGGGTATATCAGCTAGTTAGACAATAACACTGATAATACCGAGTGGTTACAGAGTTCAAAACAAGTTGTCTGTTAATAGATTTCTGTATACACTTACTCTCTTCTTTCGCATCCGGAAGATAGTGGGTTCGAATCCCACTGTCGGCAGCCCTGAAGATGGTTTTGCGTGCTTTCCCATTTTCACACCACGCAAATGCTGGGGCTGTACCTTAATTAAGGCCACGGCCACTTCCTATACCTTTCCTATCCCAACGTCGCCATAAGACCTATCTGTGTCAGTGCGACGTAAAGCAATTAGAAAAAACACCTTTCTTCTTTCTAAAAAGATTCAACTTCTGCCAACAAATCCACAGGAACCAACATGTCCCAACGGTACTGACAAATATGAATACATTGTAAAATAATTTCTAGTAAATAGCCACAAAAGTAACAATCACGCGTGCGAAGCCTCGAGCAAAAGCTACTTTCTTAATATAATAATTCTGAATAGTCGTGATATATTAATTAATAGAGTCCAAATTTATATATAACTAGCTGTTGTACCCGGCGTTGCTCGGATAGTTTTTGAATACATTTAATATTTGTATTACCAGTTAGTTGAGTGTGAAGTGAATGCTTATAGAATTCTTTTTGAGATGTTGATTTTACGACTTATGTAGTTTTATAGTTATTTAGATGTATCTGACTTCAAGTTTTAAGTTATTTAATTATCGAGTAAACACTAATCTCGGTCATTTTATACTATTAACTTTTAAGCCCTTCTCAGCTCCTGCCTCGATGGAGGCTGAACGTGGACTTAAACGCTATCAACAGCGTCACAGGTCGTATCAGCGACACATAAACAATGGATTTCGACATTAATATTGGTTATTTTCCTTATTTTTGCACATCAGCCCCTCTCATTCCCCAACACCAGCGGGGGCTAGGTGTATCTGACCTCCACAGTAATGTTTTCTATATAGTAAGTCATGTGTATACCAAGTTTGATTGAGAGATATGCTAAAACATACACACATCCTTAAACTCTGTCCCTTTGGACGTTTTCAATTTTTTGCCAGTTCTCATCCGCCTGCCGAGTAGAACTGAGCTTTATCTTAAACGGCATCCAGAGTGTTACAGTTCATCTCAGCGACACCGAAAAATATGGATTAGACACAAATTTCGGTCATTTTCGGTTAATATTTACATTTCGCCCCTACTTTAGAGGCTAGGAGTCTCTTACCCCTAGAGTATATTTCTCCAGACAGTAGGTCCAGTATACACACATGCGTCCATTCTCTCGGTCATTTTCGAAATTTTGTTCTTCACTTTTTCTCACCGCTATGCGAAGAGAGGCAGAAATTTGACTTCTAAAAAAATGGAGCGTTACTATTCATCTCAGCGACCCCGAAAAGAATGGATTCGACACTATTTTCGATTATTTCTACATCTCATCCCGTCGTAGGTGTGCTAGGGTTGTCATACCTCCACGCACTTTGTCTCCTGATAATAAGTCATAAGTGACCAAGTTTGTTTGAAATTGTTCCCGTAGTCCCGAAACGTATGGATTCAACACTAATATCGGTCATTTTCAGTCTTAATTACATTTCGTACCCTTATCTAAGGCTTCAAAGGGTGTCTTTCCCCCTTAGTATTTTTTTCAGGTAGTAGGTAATATTTGTATTAAGTTCTGCTGACAGTTATACTGGAACGTACAAAAAACATCCCTAATCTCTGCCATTTGGATATTTTCTGTTCTTGACTCCTTCTCACCCGCCTGGCAATTGGGGATCAACTTGGACTTAAACGACAACCGGAGTATCACTCCTCATTTAAGCGACACCTAAAACCATGGATGTGACATTATTTTCGATTATTTTATATCTAACTCCCTTCCTAACCACTCACCACAAAAGGGGCCTTAATTTGGACTTTAAAAGTCCAGAGTGCCACTATTCACCTCAGCGACCCTAAAAACTGTGGATTCGACACTAATTACGATTATTTTTATATATCACTCCCTCCCTAAAGGGGGCTGAACTTGAAATTAAGAATTTCCCGGGATGTCACTGTTCATCTAAGCGACCCCGAAAAGTATGGATTCGACACTATTTTCATTTATTTTTATATATGACCCCCCCCCTTGCCCCCGCCCCTAATGGTTCCTGGGGTGTCTTATCCCCACGTGGTTTGTCTCCTGTACTAAAAATCCGGAGTGTCGCTATTCACTTTGGCGACCCCGAAAACTACGTATTCGACACAATTTTCGATTACATGTATATATCACTTCCCCCTCGCCCCCACGCCAAAGGGTCTGAACTTGGACTTCAAAAAATTGGAGTGTCAATATTCATCTCAGCAACCCCAAAAAGTATGTATTCGACACTACTCTGATGATTTTCATATCTCAAGCCTCCCGCCCCCCACCCCTAATGGTTCCTGGGGTGTCTTATTCCCACGTGGTTTGTCTCCCGATATTAAAATTCCGGAGTGTTACTATTCACCTCGGCGACCCCGAAAACTGTACATTTGACACTAAATACTATTATTGTTATATCTCACCCCCCTTGCTCCCCGCCTCAAAGGGGGATGAACTTGGACTTAAAAAAATCCCGGGGTGTCACTATTCATCTAACCGACCCCAATAGTATGCATTCGACACTACTTTCGATGATTTTTATATCTCACCCCTTCGCCCCCCGCCCCTATGGGTTCCTGGGGTGCCCTACCCCCACGTGGTTTGTCTCCTGATAGTAAAAATCCGGAGTGTCAGTATTCATCTCAGCGACCCCGAAGAGTACTCGACATTCTTTTCGATTATTTTTATACATCACTCCCCCCTTGTCCCCCACCCTAACGGGGGTTGAACTTAGAATTTAAAAATTCCCGGGATGTCACTATTCACCTAAGCGACCACGACACTATTTTCGATTATGTGTATATATCACTCCCCCCTCGCCCCCACCCCAAAGGGGGCTGAACTTGGACTTTTAAAAAATTCGGAGTGTAACTATTCATCTCAGCGACCCCGAAAAGTATGGATTCGACACTATTTTCGTTTATTTTTATATATAACCCCCCTCGCCCCCCGCCCCTAAGGGTTCCTGGGGTGTCTTACCCCCACGTGGTTTGTCTCCTGATACCAAAAATCCGGAGTGTCGCTATTCACTTTGGCGACCCCGAAAACTATGTATTTGACACTATTTTCGATTATTTGTATATATCACTCCCCCCTCGCCCCCACCTCAAAGGGGGCTGAACTTGGACTTTTAAAAATATCGGAGTGTCACTATTCATCTCAGCGACCCCGAAAATATGGATTCGACACTATTTTCATTTATTTTTATATATGACCCCCTCGACCCCCCCCCCGCCCCCTGGGGTGTTTGGGATGTCTTACCCCCACGCGGTTTGTCTCCTGATACCAAGTCATAAGTGTATCAAATTTGGTTGAAAACGCTCCAATGGTTTGGGAGGAGATGTGGTACAAACCCACCCACCCACATACATACAATGACTTATATATATATATATATATATATATATATATATATATATGACATCCATGTGTTGAAGTATGCACCTAGTTCGTGTCAGAGCGTTGATACTCGTACAATACAACTATACATAAACAGTTACAGTTACACTAAATACATGACACTTTACAGGTCACACTGAATCGAGCGATTGTTTTCACTGTATAACAACATTCTATCCAATCTTCGACGAAACTTATCTCCTGAAAACATGGAAAAATATCTTGTGGTGCATTATATTTCACATCTTGATTAACTTGAGAATCCCACCAGAAACTATTAGAAAAGTATAGTTTGTATGAAATTAATCTTCTTAAACTATTTTTGATATAGTCTACTGTAGCAACAATCTTTTACTCCGTGAGGAAGTTTGACATTACATACTTGGAGTTTTTTGTTACAGATTTATTTAGATCGTGTCAGAAGCAGAGTTACATACAGATCTATATAAATGTACAAAAATGTCTATAGAAGAGATGAAAATACATAAAAATAAATTGTGCACCAAGGGTAGATACTGTGGTGCACCAGATATGAACAACATCGAGTGCACCTCGAGCAGCTCTTTCTCAGTACATGTGGCAGGACAAAGATGGACCGTAGTCTGTACTTCGCCACAGGGACACAAAACACAATATCCGTACTTGTGCAGATTGGTCCTGAACCTGGTAACATCCGAGCGCATCCTATTTAGAGATGTCCACGTCGTCCAGTATTCCATATGTCCAGCTAGTAATTCTTCACGAGATGTTTTCCATTGCCAGAGATGCTCACTTTGAGCTCGCCACAAAGTGAATCTTAATTGCTGTTGTGTTGCTTCAAGTTTCTGAGTGGTCTTCAAATTTGTTTATTTTTTGTTTTTTGTTTTTATAGCGAGTACATGAGAGTCCCAGGGCGAAAACTGTACCCTTCTACACGTCTGTTTCTGCGCCGTGCCGATGAGTCGGAAAATCTCCATCACGTACACTGGCGGGAGAAAAGCGATGTCATGGAAGGAAAATTGACCCCCATGTCAGGAGCTGGCTTTCTTAAAGGCTTCGTTTAAGAGAACGAGTTTAGGGACGGTGGAAGCTTCGTTCGCTTCTTTAACAAACGGGCTTTTCAGAGAGGGTTTTAATTTAGATTTTTAGTGATTTAGTGATTTAATTTAGAATAGGCCAAAAATGGGGAGATAACCAGTTAAAGAAACTTTTGTGTGAACTTAACCGTGATGGTGCTGGCTGAGTCCATACAGTGGATGAGGTTAGGATTTTAATGATGTGGTCTTCTCCTTGCACGCTGCTACATCACGTCGGATATTAGGAGGTATGATTCCAATAGGATAGTACAATTGTTTTCGCGGTATAGGTCTGTTATCATGCGACACGTTTCATTACTTGCCACGTCTACTCTTTGGAATGGCATACTGGGCACGCGTAGTCTGCTGTCGAGTAACAATGCTAATGCTGAGTTTCTCGCTGTGTCCGCCTGTGCTCCCCAGGTATTCCAGTCAGTCTCCGTACCACATTATTCCTGGGAGCCACTTTGTTCTTGGTGTTCAGTGTACGATAATCTATACTAATATATAAAGACAGAGTGTGAGTTTGTATGTTTCGGGTATTCTCAGAAATTACAGAACCGATTTGAAATTTCTTTCATCATTTGAAAGATATCTACATTCCGGGTAACCTAGGCTATAAGTATCATCCCAGAATATGAAAGGGATACCGCGAGAACCGTGATTGAAGGAAAAAAGTCAGCAATAATAAATCTGAAAGTCTGTATTGCACCCAATTAATTGAGCCTAATTACATCATATCAACATATTGCTACTGATATTGAAAATGTAATTTTTCCACACAGTGGAGAATATGTTCTCACACTCTGGCAGGAAGCAGAAAAATCACAATAGATGTTTAAGCCGGCCAGAGCACTTCGGAGCACGGTTTGTTTTGGTGCAATAAAGCAATTATCTTCACACAAAGAGGGAGAAGACGCGTTGGTACTTTGAAATTGAGGTCAAGGAGTGGTAGTTTTCCATCTGAAGACAAGAAAGAGCTTCCAACCACCCCACGAAAGTGAACTAGGAACAGTCCAATGTTACCCGCTTGAAACCGGTCAACCAATCAGGGAGCTGAATTTGTATTATTCAAATGTAGCGCTTCCTCGTATTTGTTTTCTTCATAGAATCGGACAGTAATTGAATACTTGTTTATCAGAGTGACACTTTAGGTTGTGGATCATAGTGTATGTCTATGCTAAATCCTGTTAATATGCAGTAAATATTAAGTTAGCAGAAGTTATGTCTGGGAACGAGAGTACCTGAAGTTCGCGCCGGAACCGTACGACAGCCGGCGGTGCGACAAAAGAAATATTCCCACCAACGCCACCTACACTGTGCATAATTGTACGATTAATTCGATGATCACAGGGTAGTGATGGAACCACCAGCAGTTTAAGTATGAATTTAGATGATAAGGACAGTCCGCATCGAGCTGCGTGTATTAAAGGACGCTCTGGAAATTCTGAAAATATCAGTCCGCCAGAAATCGAAGCAGGTCTCTGCCGCCAAGAGGAAGGGACACTTGTTCACCAAGGATCGTACAGACCAGACGTGTCAGCGAATTTCTCTCTTTTGAACATTGGGCGACATTTGTGAAATGTAAACTTTAAGGCAACTGAGCCAAGCATTCAAAGTTACCGTCTTGTATTAGAACGAGTAATTGCAGTCAGAGTTATAGAGATATTCTATTTGAGTGATAAGCCAATTAGTCACTAATTTTATTTGCCATATATTACTTTGTAATATTTTGAGAGTAATGGGTAAACAAAGGAACTTCTTTCGTACAAGTATAGGCTGTACGGGAAGTGTTACTAGCAGGAGCCATTAAGAAATAACAGTAGTGGTAGAGTCAATGGATGGATAATTCCACAGGTCATTGACAACTAGTAGGACAACAAACTTGCTGCAGAGGGATTATCGCCGGCCGCAGTCCAGTGTGTAAATAACTTTCACTCAGGGAGCGAGGGCCACACTCACACAATCGTCTCGCAGGAATGTCCAGAGAAGCGGGCGTGGTGTTAAAAAAAGAAGTGAATTTTTTATATGTGTTTTCAGTCAGTGTATTTAATTATTAGTATTTAAGCCGCTGAAGTTGCAAGAAAAGTGTCGTGTGCCCAAGGAAATTGATACCATGGAGGTATACATCAATTTTGTGAAGATGTGCATTATGTATTGCAACATGTTCTAACTTCAACCAGATGGATGCCCCTGTGGGGTGAAGCTTAATGGCAGAATGTGAGTAACAATAATCTTATGTAATCTTTCACTGATTGTACTATTTCTTTAGGCGTTACGCGAGCTGCTAAGTAGATGTTTAGGTATTGTAATTTCTTATTCTTGGTGTAGCAGAGAGGAGAGGTAAAAATGCTGATTTATGCACGTAGTTTGTGTTTAATTTCAATTATCTTGCTCTTATTATTATTATTAATTTTTTTGTCGATGTTATTGTCGGATTGGACCGAATTAGTTTAAATGCTTAGGCCTACATTTGAACTAGATTTGAGGTCAATATTATGCTTATTGGCAGTGGCAGAGTATGATATTTGATTCGCTAAGTCACCCGACGGAAGTTTTCTTTGACATTAAAGTAGACTCATTTTTTTTTGTTATGAGTATTTTGCTACCATTTTAATTAGTTGATTCTAAATTTCTCCTGAATGCTGATTACATGGACAGGAGGAGTTTGATTTGCTTAGTTAACTGTTCAGATTTGATTTTGAGAATGTAATTGAATTTTATTGTAGTCTGATAGAGGCATTAATTTGGGAAGTGATCATTGGAAGATTAATCGTGGTGAATTTAGGCCCACGCGTCAAAATATGTTATGTCATTAGGCCCAGACGACAGTATATGTGCGTTAAGATAATTATGTGATGATGGATAAGCCACTACGGGCAATTATCTCAGTATGTGAGAAATGAGGGAATGATAATGAGGCGATGAGCCGGATAAATATCATGGTCAGCCGAGGAGCTGAGAGTTAGTAGTCAAGCCATTGAGCTTAATACACGGAGCGATATGCAAGCTCTGACAGCTTGATATCACAATGTGTATATATGTGCCGGCAATGTGAAGCCGAGGTATGAAAATGAGCGGGAGGACCAGATGCCCCGTGAAATGAAAATGAATTTGTTATATCTATTATCACGACGAATTTATAAATGTGGCGACATGGCATAGCATATTGCACTCGATAAGTATAGGTAAAGATAGCAGGTTAAGTCTGCAATAGTACTCATGAGGATAGTTAAATCCCATTTTATATGCCAACATCGCATTATAATATGTGTTTTGAACATTGGTTTTAAATAGGAGTTTGTGGAATCTCATTTTTCGTAATGTGGTTGTGAGTTGATTTTGAGTTGATTTAATTTTAATTACTCCTTGTTTTTTTTTTTGTAATGAATAGAGTAGGGGAGCCATGAAACTAATTATTGGACATGGTGAATCAATATTCTTAACCAGAGAATTGAAATTGCAGGACTCTGGGCAAGATAACATGTTTGTCGGTGACGATGCAATCTACATCATATTATGTTAAATTCATTTACGATTATGAGTGCGTGCATGAATAAGCAGCGGTATAAGAAATGTAAATATCACGTGGACTCGTACGTTGATCATCTCTCAACCCTGACGAGTATATTTTATTGATGTGTAAGCTAGATTATTCTCTGTGACTACAAGGTAATATTATTAGTTTACGTAATTTTAAGTCCATTAGTGTGATAGGTGATTTGTTCACTCATTTGTAAATAGTACGGCAGTTCGTGTAACATAAGTACAGGATGTGTTAGGTTCGTGTTATTACGTCACGAAACACGACACAACAGATTTGTAGGACTTACTGAACGAATGTTTGTCGTAAATTAAATTGTATTTTATTAGGAAGCGATGTAATAGATTTTGATGATTAATTGCCATAAATTGGTCCGGATAGTAATACTTGCCTTGATGCACAAATTTTGCATGTTTTTCAGTATGTTAAAAGATGAGGTTTTATCTTTTTAAAGTTCAGTAAGATCCAGGGTTTAGAAATTAAATTTGCAGAGTTCATAAGTATGATTACGTCACGCTGCACAGCGGTTTATTTGTGTTACATCTATCCTCAGGTTTTTCAAGGAGTATATTTAATGTTAAATAATTGACATAGAGTTTGGAGATTGTACTCCTAGGAATGTTGGAATGTTCTAGATTACATGCAAGCTTAACTATAATGCATAATACGTTGGTAAAGTTCTTGTTTATTACACTATGATATCTATCGTAAACACAACATATTATATCGATCTAGTTGAATCAGTAAATGACATTTTATTGTGATATTATTGTTAAACGCACTATTTTGGTGTGCTTGAGGTTGCATTTTGGTCAACGACTCATATCACTTATATTTGTTGACAATTTTATTTGGATCATTTTCAATTAATTATTCTATTAATCAATTAATTTATTGATCACATTCAGATTAGTCATGATTAATTGCAGGTATTCTTATATTGCATTTTCAACAGTGACACTAAACTTGATTGGAGCTTTGATTCAAGCCTTGTGCATACTTACTAAATTCTTGCTTTGTCAATAAAGTTTATTTATTACATAATCAGTCCGTGTCATGGTGGTTATTTTAGACTATTTGCTGGTAATCCTTAGTTAGACAACCCCTATGCACCAACCCACAGGCGACCAGGAACTGAGCACACCCGAGAAAGAATCTCTACGATGCGGTAAGTATATTTTTTCTAGCAGCCGGAGACAGCATATATCAAGAGGAACCGCAGCTCTACCGACAAAGGGTGCATGGGGATGGATGAGTACATATAAAAATGGCGTCCCAAAGTGGAGCTCGATTATCGCCTTATGATGGTAAGAATGGTTAGGTCGTGACAGACGGACAATTTAGAACATTCCAAGGGTAAATTAGTAGTTATAAACACTGTGCAGTTGTGTGATTGTATAATGGTAGTCATGTGATAAAGTAACGTTGTTTATCCCATTGTAAGGATAAGTAAGGAAATGTTGTGTTGTGTTGTAAATAGCTATTAAGTTTCGCCCTAGCAAAAGGGGGGTCCAGTATTTTGAATATTTGTTTACGATGGTGGTAACTGATGAGCAGTGGGAACAGCTAATCACGGGCATTAATATGCTAAATGGTAAAGTGGACGCGGTCCAGAGTGAAATGAAGGCGGATCAGAACACACTCACGGAGAACTTAAATAAATCATTGGAAGAGACACAGAACACTTTGACTCTAAATTTAAATAAACAATTGGAGGACACACAGAACACTTTAACCCAGAACTTGAGTAAACAGTTAGATGTTATTCAAACAGAGTTTTCACGTAACCAGGAGGAGCTGCGTAGGGAACTGTCTGAAAATCAGGAAAAGCTACTGGAACAGTGTGATAAAAATAGGAAAGAAACCAAGCAGGAGCTTAGTAATTTGGCTCATGCACATAAACAACTTATCAAACAGCTAGGGGATGTAACGTTGTCACTAAGTAGCAAAATAGATGACACTAAGAAACAGGTCGAGGAACAGTGTAAAAAAATGGCCGAACATATTCTTATGGTCCAAGACCAAATGAATGTATTAGAGGAAGACACGCAAAAGAATCTGACCTCAATAGCTAACGAAGTTCACGAAGGGCTAGAGAAGTTCGACCAAGGATTAAGAGTTATGGAGGAGGCTAGAATCGCGAACAAGGAAGACGTGACTAAACAACTCGTAGGAATGAGAGAGGAAATTACTGCTTGGCAGACTGAAATGGCCAGTACCATTGATAAGGAGCTTAAAATTAGTGACGAGTTAATGCGTGACGAAGTACGAGAGGTTGTCAATGGTGAAATCAATAACCTGCAAACTCAGACGGAAAATCTGGCAACATTGGTTAAGTTTATGTCAGAAGAGCAGGCTATTCTAAAGGCTGGTATGCGGAAGGACGGGCCAGCATTTCAACAACCAGCACCTGTTGTTACACCTCAGGTAACAGAAAGGATTAGTGTCGACCCGAGCACTCAGCCAGTTCGTAAAGAGAATGTTCAAACAATTGTAGCGCACTCAAACCTCGTCAATATATTAAAATTGAGCGACGAGCAACCACGGAAGTTTAACGGTACTAATTCCGTGACCCCTAAAATGTTCCTTAGAGATCTGAAGGCTTATTTTCAGGAAATGCAGATTCCGGAGGAAAAGAAATTAAGAATAACTGAGAAATATTTAGAGTCGAGTCCTAAGACATGGTTCATAGGCTTTCGCACTTCATTTAGTACATTTGAAGATTTTGAGAGGGCATTTCTCAATCGTTTTTGGAACTTAGGGACACAACAGGGTTTACGGTTAGAACTTTACTCCAAAAAGTATACGAGCACTCAGCCTACGCAATTTAGTAGGTACTTCCTAGATCAGTTGGTTAAATTGCAGGAGCTAGACAATCCTCCATCTCAGAGTGAGCTTGTCCAAGTGCTCATTAAGCAATTTCCAGTCGAGGTTCAGAGGATGTTAATTACCTCGAAAGTTCAAACCCCGGAGGACGCAGAAGAGATTTTACGCCAGTTAGACGCCACAACCAGTGTAAATTCACCTAGGCCAACACGGAACCTCGAGCATAAAGTGTTTGTAGTCGAAAACGTGGAAACCAATAGTCACCAGGACAGGATTAGCCCGAATACAGGAGCAATACCACGCAGGAAGCCCGATAATAGGGAACAGCTTAACAATGCAGAATTCCGTAACGAGAGGCCAGTGCGGAATAATTATGAATATAATAGGAGTTACCCTAGACAAGACCTCAGACGTGACAGGAATAGGTACGGATATCGGAACCGTGACCGTCCTTACCAACGGTGGTACGGTAGAAATCAACAGCAACAATCGTACAGATATCGTAACAGAGAACCGGATCATCGTGACAGGGAGAATAAACGGTATGTCCAAGATTTGAACTCAGAACGTCAAGAAAGGGAACGTTGGCGAGAGGTCATTAATCAAACGGACCTCAATCCGGACATAGTAGGCGCAGAAAGTATAGAGTATCAGAGAACGCGCAACCAAGCTGACCGCAGGCAGCAGTCTTTGAACCCGGAAGCCCAGCCATACTCACAGAATGGCCACGGGCAGCAAAAAAAAAAACGCCAATGTAATATCAATGTCTCCATCCGACCGGAACGAGCTTGTGCTAATGGCCGACAACTCGAGTGATTGGGTTGTAGCGCAGGTGGATTCCTGGGTCGTGCAGCCACAAGATCTTTTGGAAGATCCTATAATAAGAGAGGCCAAACAGATACCGAAATTGCCGGTCATAAACGTTAGGTTGTATGGCACAAATATTAGAGCTCTCACAGACACAGGAGCGTCGATAAGTATTATATCCAGAGCACTGTATGAAGATATAAAAGAACGTCACAAACTTCCCGAGATTCCTGTATCTTCTGTCAAAATAAGAGGGATTATTCCGGATAAAACGACAGTATGCAAATCCCAAACATTGTTGGAAATGCAAATCGGAAACTCTATTTTTATGCACCCATTTGTGATTATGTCGAAGGTCAACCACAACCTAATTCTAGGAGCTGACTTTTTGAGGGCCACTAATGCTGTGATTGACCTGGCCAACAACCAAGTCAAATTCCGAAAACCGGAAGGGGATGATCATGTTTGTCTAAACCCCGAAATAAATTGTAAAACGGATGTGAGTGTGAATAACCAGGAAGAACCCATTAACGAGGATATTGCGAAAATTTTAGACAATGAGAGCATATTTGCCAATATTTTCAGTGCTGAAATGGACGAGGATATTGAGAGTTTAATATCAAGCAAGGTGGCCGAATTTAATGGAACCAAAGAGCAAAAGGATAAGCTACGAGCTCTGTTGGTGAAGTATAAGACTGTTTTTGACTCGAAGGTTGGTCTGATCCCTAATTTCAAGTACGCATTAAATGTCACAGATTGGCGTCCATATAAATGTAAGCCATATCCTATTCCAGAAAAGCATTACTCGGAAGTGAAACGCGTCATTAAGGAAATGGAAGAGAACGGAATTATATCAAAAAGGGTCACCCCTTTTCTAAATAATTTAGTGATTGTAGTCAAAACAGACGGATCGCTCCGCATTTGTGTTGATGCGAGAATGGTCAATCAGAAACTAATACCAGAATACGATCAAATACCATCTGTCAAGGACGTCATTAGGAGGTTCAATGGCATGAGCATGTTTACCGGAGTTGATCTTACTAGTTCATTCCACCATATCCAGCTGGAGGAAAAATCCCGATTGTTAACAGGATTCCTATTTGACCAGCACACTTATACCTACAATAGACTCGCATTTGGTATACGCAACAGTACGGCAGCTCTTCTCCGTGCACTAGATAGAAATCTTACGGACGAAGTTAAGGAGGTGACGACCCGTTTTATTGATGATATTATTATTCCTAGTAGAAATTTCGAGGAAAATTTAGAATATGTGGAGAAGTTACTTAAAAATTTGATGGACACAGGCTTTAAGGTTAACTTAAAGAAATCCCATTTCTGCCAATCAGAGATTCTATTTTTAGGACATGTGATTGATGGCCAGGGAATACGCCCCAACCCTGTAAAGATAGAAGCTATCCAGAACTTTCCGAGGCCAAGAAGAGTTAAGAACATACGACAATTCTTGGGTCTCTGTAATTTCTTTTCGGACCATTGTATGAACTACACTGAGGTAGTGGCACCACTGCAAGATATGCTCCACAAAAATAACAAATGGAAGTGGACGAAAGAGACAGAAATGGCATTTCAGCGGACGAAAGAATTGTTAGCACGAAGTATTAAATTGTCATACCCGGATTTCGAACAACCGTTTGTGCTACAAACTGACGCATCCAACGTTGGAATTGGAGCAATTTTATATCAAGAGGATGATAAACCGCCTCACTTAAAGAAATTCATATCATTTTATAGCCGTAAGCTGAGGAAGCATGAAGTTAACTACAGTACTACCGAACTGGAAATGCTAGCGATAGTACAGGCCTTACAACACTGGCACAAGGTCATTTATGGTTTTCCAGTAAAGATTCGGACCGACCATAAAGCCTTGACATTTATGCTAAAAACAGCAATTTCTAGTCCACGAGTGTCACGCTGGTCGCTGTATGTACAGCAATTTAATTTTACAATTGAACATTGCCCTGGCAAGGATAACATTGTAGCTGACATTTTAAGTAGGAACCCCAGCGAGCCACTTGAACATGTAAATTATGTCGATTTAGTACCGGATGATCATGAAGTCTTACGACACCTAAGTCAATTACATCAATTTCAACAGGCAGATAACTCTTTGAGCAAGCTGATCGACTTTTTCCAGAACAGAATTCAGCAGGGAGATCCAAACTACCGGGACATCCAGAAGCAAGCTGAGGAATATTTATTCATTAATAATTTGCTCGTTAAATATGTTGATAGAGATCACACAAAATTGAGAGTGGTAATACCATCTCAACTTCAAAACGAAATTATCTGGCATGTACACCGAATTACCGGACATGGCGGTATCGACAAAGTAGTTGCCACTATTCAAGAAAGTTTTACTTGGAGAAATTTAAGAGAGTCAGTGAGGGACACTGTTGTGACTTGTGACACATGCCAGCGAGTAAAAGCGAACCCTTATCTCATTAAACAAGAACCTATCCCTATATTGCCTACAGAACCTAAAAAGCTGTTCTCAATGGATATTTTCGGCCCTATTCCGAAGTCAACCCGTGGGAACCGTTTTGTTTTAGTGACCATGGATGTATTTTCGAAATACACGACTCTATATCCGATCCAAAAGGCTAACACTAAGCTTGTACTAAGATGTCTTACCAGAAACATTATACCGAACATGGGTAAGCCACAAAGTTTGCTAACTGATCATGGAACTCAGTTCACATCAGCTCAATTCAGAGATGCTTTACAGGAGCTCGAAATTAAGCATGTCATGAGCTCAATTCGTAATCCTCAAAGTAATCCTTCCGAAAGAATAATGAAGGTCATCTCTAAATTTTGTAGAATTTACATACCGAATCAACACAGTAAATGGGTTCAATTGCTACCAGTCATCATGGACTGTATAAACCATACTATCCACGAAGCTACGGGATTTATACCCTCAGTCACCCATTTAAATGAATACCCTATTCGACCGTGGACAGCAATTATTAATTGCCCAGCGGATGCTAGGCCAGCTCCTGACGTATGTGTAAGGAGGGTTGCCGAACACTTGCAGCAACAGGCGCAACGTCGACAAAGAAGATTAAGAGGGAAGAGATTCCATCGCCCACTTAGAGTAGGTGAATACGTTCTTTTACGTCGTCCAGTCTCATCTGCACCGGAGGCGAAATTTTATGCTAAATTCGCACCATTATATGTGGGACCGTATAGAATAACCGAATCACTTCACAATAACGCATACAGGATAATCAGCCTAGATGGTCAAGAGGAGATGACTTTTAATGCCCGAAGCTTAAAGTTGTATCGACCACCACCCGGAGGAATTCCACAAGTGAACCTGGTAGAATATTCACAGAGTGAAGAGGAGGAGGACTCATCTACGGAAGAGGAGATGACGGCTGACGAAGATTGGCCCATGGAAGAGGATGATGACGAAATTTCTGCAGTGGAGGAAGAAGAAGAAGAAGATGAAGATGAGGACCAATTCAACCTGAGCTGTGATGAGGAAGAAATGTCACCGAATGACGGAGACCTACCAATCACGGAATCCGGAGAGAAGCGAGAAGAAGATGGACGTGATGATTGCCCAGAATGTCTGCAAGAGGCCACGGAGCTGAGAGAAATCATGGAGACAATTATCGCCGAGTTACAGGAGGAACGTAGACAACTAGAAGAAGAAAATTTGCAACTACGAAGAGAATTCACTAACTAAGCGAGGTACAGAGCTGAGGCTCAATTATGGTTGCAGTTTAGTAACCAAGTTGAGATTGAATGACATAGATCTAGAAATCTTCCTCTTGTTCTTTCGGAACATTTCTATTTTTAGTAAGGGAGGAGTTGCACCCAATTAATTGAGCCTAATTACATCATATCAACATATTGCTACTGATATTGAAAATGTAATTTTTCCACACAGTGGAGAATATGTTCTCACACTCTGGCAGGAAGCAGAAAAATCACAATAGATGTTTAAGCCGGCCAGAGCACTTCGGAGCACGGTTTGTTTTGGTGCAATAAAGCAATTATCTTCACACAAAGAGGGAGAAGACGCGTTGGTACTTTGAAATTGAGGTCAAGGAGTGGTAGTTTTCCATCTGAAGACAAGAAAGAGCTTCCAACCACCCCACGAAAGTGAACTAGGAACAGTCCAATGTTACCCGCTTGAAACCGGTCAACCAATCAGGGAGCTGAATTTGTATTATTCAAATGTAGCGCTTCCTCGTATTTGTTTTCTTCATAGAATCGGACAGTAATTGAATACTTGTTTATCAGAGTGACACTTTAGGTTGTGGATCATAGTGTATGTCTATGCTAAATCCTGTTAATATGCAGTAAATATTAAGTTAGCAGAAGTTATGTCTGGGAACGAGAGTACCTGAAGTTCGCGCCGGAACCGTACGACAGCCGGCGGTGCGACAAAAGAAATATTCCCACCAACGCCACCTACACTGTGCATAATTGTACGATTAATTCGATGATCACAGGGTAGTGATGGAACCACCAGCAGTTTAAGTATGAATTTAGATGATAAGGACAGTCCGCATCGAGCTGCGTGTATTAAAGGACGCTCTGGAAATTCTGAAAATATCAGTCCGCCAGAAATCGAAGCAGGTCTCTGCCGCCAAGAGGAAGGGACACTTGTTCACCAAGGATCGTACAGACCAGACGTGTCAGCGAATTTCTCTCTTTTGAACATTGGGCGACATTTGTGAAATGTAAACTTTAAGGCAACTGAGCCAAGCATTCAAAGTTACCGTCTTGTATTAGAACGAGTAATTGCAGTCAGAGTTATAGAGATATTCTATTTGAGTGATAAGCCAATTAGTCACTAATTTTATTTGCCATATATTACTTTGTAATATTTTGAGAGTAATGGGTAAACAAAGGAACTTCTTTCGTACAAGTATAGGCTGTACGGGAAGTGTTACTAGCAGGAGCCATTAAGAAATAACAGTAGTGGTAGAGTCAATGGATGGATAATTCCACAGGTCATTGACAACTAGTAGGACAACAAACTTGCTGCAGAGGGATTATCGCCGGCCGCAGTCCAGTGTGTAAATAACTTTCACTCAGGGAGCGAGGGCCACACTCACACAATCGTCTCGCAGGAATGTCCAGAGAAGCGGGCGTGGTGTTAAAAAAAGAAGTGAATTTTTTATATGTGTTTTCAGTCAGTGTATTTAATTATTAGTATTTAAGCCGCTGAAGTTGCAAGAAAAGTGTCGTGTGCCCAAGGAAATTGATACCATGGAGGTATACATCAATTTTGTGAAGATGTGCATTATGTATTGCAACATGTTCTAACTTCAACCAGATGGATGCCCCTGTGGGGTGAAGCTTAATGGCAGAATGTGAGTAACAATAATCTTATGTAATCTTTCACTGATTGTACTATTTCTTTAGGCGTTACGCGAGCTGCTAAGTAGATGTTTAGGTATTGTAATTTCTTATTCTTGGTGTAGCACAGAGGAGAGGTAAAAATGCTGATTTATGCACGTAGTTTGTGTTTAATTTCAATTATCTTGCTCTTATTATTATTATTATTAATTTTTTTGTCGATGTTATTGTCGGATTGGACCGAATTAGTTTAAATGCTTAGGCCTACATTTGAACTAGATTTGAGGTCAATATTATGCTTATTGGCAGTGGCAGAGTATGATATTTGATTCGCTAAGTCACCCGACGGAAGTTTTCTTTGACATTAAAGTAGACTCATTTTTTTTTTGTTATGGGTATTTTGCTACCATTTTAATTAGTTGATTCTAAATTTCTCCTGAATGCTGATTACATGGACAGGAGGAGTTTGATTTGCTTAGTTAACTGTTCAGATTTGATTTTGAGAATGTAATTGAATTTTATTGTAGTCTGATAGAGGCATTAATTTGGGAAGTGATCATTGGAAGATTAATCGTGGTGAATTTAGGCCCACGCGTCAAAATATGTTATGTCATTAGGCCCAGACGACAGTATATGTGCGTTAAGATAATTATGTGATGATGGATAAGCCACTACGGGCAATTATCTCAGTATGTGAGAAATGAGGGAATGATAATGAGGCGATGAGCCGGATAAATATCATGGTCAGCCGAGGAGCTGAGAGTTAGTAGTCAAGCCATTGAGCTTAATACACGGAGCGATATGCAAGCTCTGACAGCTTGATATCACAATGTGTATATATGTGCCGGCAATGTGAAGCCGAGGTATGAAAATGAGCGGGAGGACCAGATGCCCCGTGAAATGAAAATGAATTTGTTATATCTATTATCACGACGAATTTATAAATGTGGCGACATGGCATAGCATATTGCACTCGATAAGTATAGGTAAAGATAGCAGGTTAAGTCTGCAATAGTACTCATGAGGATAGTTAAATCCCATTTTATATGCCAACATCGCATTATAATATGTGTTTTGAACATTGGTTTTAAATAGGAGTTTGTGGAATCTCATTTTTCGTAATGTGGTTGTGAGTTGATTTTGAGTTGATTTAATTTTAATTACTCCTTGTTTTTTTTTGTAATGAATAGAGTAGGGGAGCCATGAAACTAATTATTGGACATGGTGAATCAATATTCTTAACCAGAGAATTGAAATTGCAGGACTCTGGGCAAGATAACATGTTTGTCGGTGACGATGCAATCTACATCATATTATGTTAAATTCATTTACGATTATGAGTGCGTGCATGAATAAGCAGCGGTATAAGAAATGTAAATATCACGTGGACTCGTACGTTGATCATCTCTCAACCCTGACGAGTATATTTTATTGATGTGTAAGCTAGATTATTCTCTGTGACTACAAGGTAATATTATTAGTTTACGTAATTTTAAGTCCATTAGTGTGATAGGTGATTTGTTCACTCATTTGTAAATAGTACGGCAGTTCGTGTAACATAAGTACAGGATGTGTTAGGTTCGTGTTATTACGTCACGAAACACGACACAACAGATTTGTAGGACTTACTGAACGAATGTTTGTCGTAAATTAAATTGTATTTTATTAGGAAGCGATGTAATAGATTTTGATGATTAATTGCCATAAATTGGTCCGGATAGTAATACTTGCCTTGATGCACAAATTTTGCATGTTTTTCAGTATGTTAAAAGATGAGGTTTTATCTTTTTAAAGTTCAGTAAGATCCAGGGTTTAGAAATTAAATTTGCAGAGTTCATAAGTATGATTACGTCACGCTGCACAGCGGTTTATTTGTGTTACATCTATCCTCAGGTTTTTCAAGGAGTATATTTAATGTTAAATAATTGACATAGAGTTTGGAGATTGTACTCCTAGGAATGTTGGAATGTTCTAGATTACATGCAAGCTTAACTATAATGCATAATACGTTGGTAAAGTTCTTGTTTATTACACTATGATATCTATCGTAAACACAACATATTATATCGATCTAGTTGAATCAGTAAATGACATTTTATTGTGATATTATTGTTAAACGCACTATTTTGGTGTGCTTGAGGTTGCATTTTGGTCAACGACTCATATCACTTATATTTGTTGACAATTTTATTTGGATCATTTTCAATTAATTATTCTATTAATCAATTAATTTATTGATCACATTCAGATTAGTCATGATTAATTGCAGGTATTCTTATATTGCATTTTCAACAGTGACACTAAACTTGATTGGAGCTTTGATTCAAGCCTTGTGCATACTTACTAAATTCTTGCTTTGTCAATAAAGTTTATTTATTACATAATCAGTCCGTGTCATGGTGGTTATTTTAGACTATTTGCTGGTAATCCTTAGTTAGACAACCCCTATGCACCAACCCACAGGCGACCAGGAACTGAGCACACCCGAGAAAGAATCTCTACGATGCGGTAAGTATATTTTTTCTAGCAGCCGGAGACAGCATATATCAAGAGGAACCGCAGCTCTACCGACAAAGGGTGCAGTATGTTAGTCAGTTTTATCTACTAAAAACTAATTTATTTACGAAGCTCCAATCTGTTCAGCTTATAGCTGATACCTTTGGTTAACACACCGGCTACTTACTATCACGCTATCTTTTAAGTAGGTAATGGAGCGAAAGACAATGCGAAGCAAGTCAATGGAAAATGTACGCTTGGGACACTTAAAATTGAATACGCTGCCGAAACGGGTAGTCTTATTGAACAATAGAGCGGAACAAGTGCAACTGAAATTCGATTTTCCCAGAAAAACCGACTATATGAATTTCCTTCGTATCTCTAATAATTTTCGAGAAGAAACCGTTTTGCTATGTTTTGGCGCATACTTTATCCCTGGTTTCTTTCACAGGAAAACTATTTGTCGGACCGTGTTCATATCTTTCATGCATATAACTAGAACCTGCCTAACGGTTAGTCCTATTAAATAATGGAGTCACCCAGAGTACTTAAAATTCGATTTCCTACAAAAAATGTAACTATTTCCTGTGTAATTCTAACAGTAAGGTAAGGAGAGGCCTAATTTCCTCCCCCTAGTGATTTCCTGTTTACACGGCTGGTGTTTAGCCGCGCGTACACGCGTAGCCCCATCCCGTTGTCTGGTTGTGCGCACCACGCGTGCAAGGAGGATTCATTTTTCATGCT
Organism: Anabrus simplex; assembly: GCF_040414725.1. NCBI lineage: Eukaryota > Metazoa > Arthropoda > Insecta > Orthoptera > Tettigoniidae > Anabrus > Anabrus simplex. The sequence goes on along the minus strand of NC_090265.1, from coordinate 1,792,001,268 downwards.
GAGCTGAGTTACTGTAGCGACCATCATAATAAACCAGGGAATGTTCATAATTTCGCCCCCCTTCATTTTATTTCTTATTTATGGAGTTTGCTACTATTTTCGGATGGGAAAACATGAGCAGTGGGATAAAGAGGCTGTTAAGGCAGCGAGGGACAAGACAAACGTACAAGTAAAGCGTTTCACATCCCACGAGCAACTCTGAAAAACTATGTTAAAAACAATGAAAACATTTTTCATAAATGGCCTTCAAGTAATGCATTACAGGGAACGTGTTTGGTAAAGTTAAAAAGGAAAAATATATTAAAATTAATTTTACTTTTCATAAAGTTGGTGGGGGACGAAATTACGAACACATTTTTGGTAGTGTAGTTTTTGTAGTCTTTATGTCAAATATTGACTACCTTACGTTATAACAGTTTCATTGTAAGTTAGCCGTAAGTGGAGAATATCTTCAGTAATATATATACTAATTTCTATCCATGTCCATAATAGTCCTGAATTTCTAAAATATGCTAAGGGGACCTTACCTTACTTCAGAAAAATCCTTTTCTGTGTTTTATTATCACACTCTCTCATCAGCGCGGCATACAACGAAAGAAAATGTGCAGCACGTCGGGGAAAACAGTTCGCTTGGAATCCTTAAAATTAAATAGGCTGTCTTAACAGTCTAAACACGGAACACAGCTACTGTACTTAAAATTCGATTTGCAAGGGAAAAAAAATTCGTAACTCAAATAATGTCCTACATAATGCCTTTCTGGGTTTTGGCGTATACTTTTTTTGAGAGTTAGACTGATGTCCATTACAGGTTCATGTTTTCACAGCAAAGAATAATTTCGATTTTGTTGTTTAATTTTATTATATTAATTTGTTTGAAATTGTGGCAATTTCAGTCGAATTGAGAGATTGATATCGAGCGAATTTATAGCAATTTTTATGAAGGAGCCGTCTTTGACAAGGATTTAGGTCACTAGTTCAGTCTCAACCCCGGACGAGAATTTCTCCCTGTCCACTAAGGAACGACATTTTCATTTAGACTGTAGGCGGTCTTCCCTTTGGTGTCTTTATTATTATAATGTGCGTTATGTGGCTCTGTGTGAGATGAAATGAATAGGTACAGACCATCTCTTTCTTCCCGTCGTAAAGGTCGTTTTATTAAAAGCACAGTGGATTCCTCGTTTCTGAATTGCACGCTGCCGTCCTTTACACTCAAGTAGTTAGATCCGCCTGGTCCCCGTGTGACATGTCTGTAATATTTGAATAGAACAAAGAGAAAAGAGTGGTTTACTTTGAACTGCCTTTGGCTAGTCCAATAGTATTGGCAGGAGAAACGAAGTTGTCACAATGGCGAGAAGCTCTCTCACTGTGTACACAGACCGATCTTAAAGAGCATATCTCCAGCGAAGCCTTTCAGCGGTAGCGGAATTCATTTAATGTCAGAAAAGCCCGATCTCAGAATATTGGAAAGTATTTGATCAATAATAGGTTTAACTCGCTCTGCAGATTAGGAGCAGAATACTGGCCTCCGAATCCCAGGGTCACGAGTTCAAACGAGGTAGATGTACTCGGATTTTTGAACGTTGAAAGAAAACCATTCGCCATTCCATGTTGTACGATGTTGGTAGTAACACATTCGGTGTTTACCCGACAAAAGTAATTAACAACTTCTTATATGAACGATATGAGTAAAGATCTGGAATCACAGATAAGAATATTTGCGGAAGATGTTATACTGTATAGCAGGGCCTCTCAAAGTGCATACACCTGGTGCACTGTGCACGGTGCAAAAGACGACTTCGCTTGGTTGACCTGAGTGCAGACCCCCACTCCACGATTTGGAGCAATAGCGCTGTCTCTCTCTTTCCCCACGCCTGTCTCGCTCGCTCCGCCTGTCTCCCACTTCCTCACTTGCTCCGTAGCACTCCACATCCGAACCGAGTTGAGCCGAGCTTAGCCGAGTAGCCCAGAGACGAAGCGTTGGTCCGAGCCGAGCCGAGAGGGACAGATGCACTGTGCACAGGAACACTGCGCCCCAGTTTGCACGCGTGATATTTTGGGCGTCTGAGAGGCTCTGCTGTATAGAGTAGTAAATGAGTTGCGGGAGTCCGAGAGATTGCAGGGGAACTTAAACAATGTAGTGGAGATGGACAGCAGGCAATGGTATCAATGTAAATGGGATGAAAAGTCAAGTTATAAGTTTCACCCAGAGGAAAAGTGCTCTCAGCTTTAATTATTGTATTGATGATGTGATAGTATCTCATGGCGAACACTGTAAGTACCTAGATGTTAATACAAGGAATGAACTTCATTGGGGTAATCATTAACGAAGTAGCTAATAGAAGTTACAGATCTCTTCACATGATCACGGGAATATTTAGGGGTTGTAGTAAGGATATAAAAGAGAGGGCGTATAACTCTCTGGTAAGACCGCAGTTAGAGTATGGTTCCAGTGTATGGGGTCCTCGCCAGGGCGACTTGATACAAGAACTAGAAAAAATTCAAAAGAAAGCAGCATGATTTGTTCTGGGAGATTTCCAACAAAGGAGTAGCCAGGGGCGAAGCGTCAGGGGAGACAGGGTAGACAGCGTGTACCCTTAACATTTTGTGAAAGAAATATTGTCTAGTTAAATCAATTACTTTTTAGAACATTAATTATTTCCAGATTCGTGACATTATTGTATTCCCCGCTTTACTTATTTTCGTCTCACTTCGGCAATGCTAAGGCTCGCGTCAGTAACACAAAGCACGTGGGCGAAAGTAGACACTGTCCATTCTGTGTATTTTCCCTTTGATTTTTAAAGCTTTCAGATGGAGCAACACTAACGCTATCTGTAGGCACTGACTGTGGAACTATGACTTTCCTATAGCGAGATGTCTCCGCCCAGTAGACAGACTTACCAGCGTCTCTTCTTGCTCTCGTTGGCTAGTATTTGGATCTCTCTTATAAAGGTGCTCTTATTGGCTACCATCTTAGACATGCTTTTAATGTTATTAATTTGAATTTACTTTATTATAAGACACGTCTAAAAATAAATTAATAATATTTAAATACGAAGTATAGTAAACTTACACCTAATAAATGAATGACAGCATCAAAACCCTTCAAGTACGTGCATTTTCTTGCCCGCCAATATTAGTTGCGGTATTATAACTCCAACAACTATTGTCTTCCAGTCTTAATAACGTACTCCAGAGTACGCATACGGAAAAAATTGCTTATCTTGATGCTGTATATTCCGTTAAAGTCAGTTTCTAGTGAACGCGCTATGAGTGCTTTCAAACGAATTAAAACGTACCTATTTAAGGAATTGGATGACCAACCAGAGACTGTCTAACTTGGGAACTCTAGCTATAGAGAAGAAATTTCTGTGGAATCTTAGCAAGACGCCTGACTTCAAGACGAGAGTATTAGATATATTTGCCGAAATGAAGGACAGGCGGATTAAACTCATTTACAAGAATATTGAAGGTGACTTGTACGAAATACTATTTATTTCTTATTTCTCTTATTAAATTTATATACTGGTAACAATGAAATATATTGCTATTTTTATTCTGAAAGTATGTTGTTATTCGACAACTCCCGCGGCCTATTTCGTCTATATTTAAAAATAAAGCAAGTGCACGTAGGGTTATAGCTTGTTATAGGGTTTGTCTTATTTTCAGAGTCATTAATATAATACTGAATACAGATGTATGCGTCGAAAACAAAATTCCATATAATAATATGAATAAAACAATTTAAATGAAAGAAATCTCTGTCTACCCCCTTACTTAGTTCACGCTTCGCCACTGGGAGTAGCATTACTAAAATGTTGCAAATTTTGGGGTGGGAAGACTTGCAAGTAAGAAGACTAGACGCACGACTGTTTCGAGTTGTCAGTGGTGAGTTGGGGTGGAATGACATAAGTAGAAGCTTGAGTGGAGCTTTTAAAAGTAGGAAAGATCATAATATGAAGATATAGTTGGAATTCAAGATGACAAATTGGGACAAATATTCATTTCCAGGACGAGGAGTGAGGGATTGGAATAAATGATCAAGGGATTGTTCGATAAATTTCCAAGTTCTTTGAATATACTAAAGAAAAGACTGATCAGCAGTTATAAATAAATGTGAAAACGGGGTAAACCATTGATAGGGAATCTGCCACGTGGGCGACCGCCCTAAATGCGAATCATAGATGATTGATTGATTGCTCAACAGAATTCCGGTTTCCCTGCCATCTAAGACCGTAAAATGGAACGTCGAAATTGGCACGCAAATAGTCTGAATGGAATCAGGTCAAAATGCTTACTCACAGTAGCTTAGCTCATACGATTATTACAAGAAGAAGATGCATTAATTCTTTGCTAGTTGCTGAGAAAATAATTTGGAATAGAAAATTATTTATGCAGCCTCTCGTCCGCTCCCATGATTGAATGGTCATCGTACCACCATTGAATTCAGAAGGTCCCGGGTTCGATTCCCGGCCAGGCCGCGGATTTTAAATAGGTATGGTTAAGTCCTCTCGCTCGGGGACTGGGTGTTTGTGGTTGCCTTAATACACTTCTCTTTTTCTACACACAGAACACTACACTAGCGGCCACTACTGTAACACACAATAGTGAACACGTACCCCCGTATCGGGTTGGCGTAAAACTTCGCCAAATTCCTAACAAGTGCTGACTCCAATAAACTGAGGGAAAGATCGGGAAGAAGAATATGAAGAAGAACAAGAAGAACATCTATGCAGCTTTTTATTTCCATTCGATCGCGGTCCCCTTGTTTAGAAGACGGCAAGTGGCAATCGTTTCTTAAGTCCCCACTTATCATGCTATTGGCAAAGTTAGTTAAGGATGGTGGCCTAGTTGAACTTCATCTCAGAACACCTCTCCTCACCTCAACCACCGCCACCATCTTCAAAGTACGTGGATGATCAAAAACTAAGATTACAAGGTCGATATTCCTGAATTTTTGTTATAGAGAAATTAGTAGTGACCGGTAATTCTAATACATGCCGTTGACAACTGTACGGAGTTTCAGCCACCCGCCACCTACAGCGCTAGTTGTAGGTAAACACAAGTGGCGACTCCCTTGGAAAACTGATCTCGCGAAGGAATCCGCTCAGTTATTCTATTTCTGTAGGCGAAACATGTAATCGCTGCCGAAATTCACCAGCAGGTGGTAGAGGTTCGACGGAGAGACTGTAATGTCTCGTCAGCATGTCGCAGAATGGTGTCGAAATTTGGGGGCGATAGAGGAAAGGTCACCGACGAGGATCACAGTGGCCGATCCAGCACAGATTTGAACACAGCTCGCGTGAAGGAGCTGATTCAGGACAACAGGAGGATCACGTTACGGTATATGACGAGGAGCTGAAACACTACGCGACAACGTGGCAAGGGCAGGATTTTTACCAGGAGGGAATATTCAAACTCATCCCACGAAGCGGAAAGTGCCTAATGCGATATGGAGACCATGTCGAAAAATAACCTAATATCAAGTCTCCGTGGCTCAGGCGACAGAGCGCCGGCCTCTCACCGCTGGGTTTCGTGGTTCAAACCCCAGTCACTCAATGTGAGATTTGTGTTGGACAAAGCGGAGGCGGGACAGGTTTTTCTGCGGGTACTCCGGTTTTCCCTGTCATATTTCATTCCAGCAACACTCTTCAACATCATTTCGTTTCATCTGTCAGTCATTCACCATTGCCCCAGAGGAGTGCGACAAGACTCGGCAGCCGGCACAATTCTAGATGGGGGCTTCATTCATTCCATCCCCAACCCGGTCGAACGACTGGAAACATGTTGTGGATTTTTATACGTACAATCGGTTGGCTGTATTGGTTGTGTGAAATAAAATGTACACGTTTCGCTGCAGGCTTTGTAAACTTACTTTTTGATCAACCTTCGTAAGTTCCGAATGTGGACTGTATTCGTTTTTGAAAATATAATTACTCTATGGAAACTGTAATTTCGCGCGAGTTCCTAATATTTAATTCACGAGACTGATATTACACTTTGAACTTTTGACAAAAACTTTTCAGTCTAAAATCAGCTTTCCCTTTAAGCAAAGAAACGAACTGGGAGAAACATTTCTCTTCAAGTAACGAAACTAAGTTAAGTCAGCTGCATTTGATGCTTTTCTCTGCTCTCATTTGTATGAATGTAGTGCGGTTGTAAGTACTCTGCATTGATCCGTTCGCCGTTCCTCTTTTATAGCCACTTTGTATGAGCGCTTTACAGAGCATACTACTTCTTTAGGTTCTTGAAATTCGAATAGAAGGGGAGATGTGTTGAACTATAGGGTTTGTGCAAAGATTAAATAGAGTCCGGAGTTTACGTCATACTAATTGATGTACGGAATTCTACGTTGCATTTAGAATTAGAGCTGAAGTAGTGAACATGTTCTCAGTACGACAGCTCAGTGTTGCTCTAGAAACACGAAGGGGATGTCGCCATACGTTGTTTCTCACGTGAAGACCGGGTTAGGGAGTTTTCATTGTAGTGGAACGTCCCCGTTCCCTACTGCCAGCCACAATCGAGTTGGCCAGTTTTCAATGTAATATCAGACACTCTCCACCTGCCTTTTTATATCCTCAGAAAGACTGTCTGCGGTTTTTTATAATGAACAGAAAACCAACATGACAGCAAAATAAATAAATAAATAAATAAATAAATAAATAAATAAATAAATAAATAAATAAATAAATAAACCCGTGTAGGGATTTACCTGTTACCTCCATCGGGCGCGTCCCATTGGAATTGGGAAAGCTCGCTGGCTCTGCCGCCAGCAGAGTCAGAGGGTAGTAGGGAAATAAAATACCACCGTGAAAAAAAACTGGTCCCTTGCCAGGGTTACGGCGAAGACTGGTAAATGACCAGAAGTCAGAAAACATCTTGAGGCAACCTCTAGGGCTAACAACCCTAGTTGTAAAAGGATGGGTACCCGTCCAAAGCAAAGTCAAGTCAAAAAGCATGATGGCACAACATTTCAAGAAACATACCCCAGGGGGTAAATCTTCGGATAAATCCCTCCTCGTGAATGCCACGGCGCACGAGTCTCGTTCGGATTCTGGGGGAGACTCGACATCATGCAAGAGACGAGTCGGAGCGTCTCTGTGCACCCCGAAGAGTCAAAAACTCAGGCCAAAATCTAAAACCTTTCTAGCAACTTTCAACATAAATTCACTTACACAAACTGGCAAGCTGAAAACCCTCACCAAAGCTCTTCACGAAAATCAGATATCCATAATGGCCCTACAGGAAACAAGGTACCCAGATGAAGAGATTTTTGAATCCGAAGGCTACCGATTTTTCAAGAGCAAAGCGCAAAGAGGAATCCTCAATGGAGCTGTGATGCTTGGAACCGCGTTTGCTGTTACAACCAAGATCCTTAAATCGGTTGCAAATTTCGAACCTGTGAATGACAGATTGTCTATACTCACAATTAAATGCGCGAACAAAACCTACGCTCTAGTTAACGCACATGCTCCTACAAACGATAAGAACAAGTCTGATCCAGACGTTGATAATTTCTGGGACCTACTGGATGAAAAATTAAACAAAATCCCCAAACACCATGTCAAGCTTCTTTTGGGTGACTTCAATGCCCAACTAGGTCGTGAACAGAAGTACAAGAAAGTTATAGGAAATTACCCTGCTCACAAAAGAATTAATCCCAACGGCAAAAGACTGGTGTCCATTTGTGAAAATCACAACCTGCAGGTCATGTCGACCCACTTTCGCCATCTACCCAGAAAGCAAATGACTTGGCGTTCTCCCGTCCAAGCTCTCGGAGAGTTCCAAATTGATCATGTTGCAATCTCCAAGAGAAACAGCCCTGAGATTATGAATGTCAAGGTAAAGAAAGGCATCAATGTGGCCTCAGATCATTATATGTCTCTTATCAAATTCAAACCAATTCCCGCAAACACAAGGAAGACAACCAAACAGATCACACGCTTCGACAATGATAAACTTCGGCAAACGGGGTCGAGGGGTTCCAGGAGAAGGCTAGACAAAATGACTGTGACTTTAACAACGCCAAAAGTCTCCTTGTTGAGGCCGCCAAAGACGTTGCAGAAATCAAGAGAAGCAAACAGCATGCCTGGTGGAATGGTACCTGCGAATCAGTCCTCCAAGAAAGACTCAACGCGTGGAAACAGTACAACTCTACGTAATCAGAAAGTGATTGGGAAACATACAAAACCCAACGTGCCCAAGCAGCTAGGGTGTTCAGAACTGAGAAACGTAAATACAAAAAATCTCTCATTGAAAAGATGGAACAAAACTTTAGGAAGAATGAAAGCAGAGAGTACTACAGAGCCTTCAAACGCAAACTCACTGGCTATAAACCACCATCTCTATGCTTTGAGCGAAAGGACGGCACACTGGCGACGTCAAATGAAGAAAATTGCAGCATTCTGGCAGATTACTTCAAGAATTTACTTAATTGCTCTAAACCGCAAAGCGCCATTGAGACCAAGGAACCCTTACTCAGGTACCCAGATTCCAGACCACCCGACAGAGATGAAATCAAGCGCCACATTGCCCTTCTCAAAAATAACAAAGCGCCGGGGGAAGACTCAGTAGTAGCAGAACTATGGAAATATGCCCCAGAGGAATCACTTGATATCTTGCAAAAACAAATAGAAGATATTTGGAACAAGGAGACCCTACCCGAAGATTGGAAAATAGCTTTGATCCATCCATTACACAAAAAAGGCAGCATGAAGAACATGAACAACTACAGAGGAATATCTTTGCTACCCGGGACTTACAAAATTCTATCACTTGCCATCCTGGAGCGTTTGGAAGCACAAGTCGAACATCAAATAGGTGAATACCAAGGGGGGTTCAGAAAAGGTCGCTCAACAGCTGAACAGATCCAAAATCTCAAAACGATCATCAGATATTGTACACTAAGGTCCAAGCAGTATGTGCCTATCTTTGTGGACTTTAAGAAAAGTACGACTTCATTGACCGGGAAGTCCTGCTAAACATCTTAAATGAATTTGGAGTTGATTTGAAACTGCTGGCATTAATTAGAGCCACCCTGACCGATACAAAATCAGGTGAAGTTCCACGGATGTCTCTCGCATTCCTTTGACATCAAAACAGGAGTCCGACAAGATGATGGGCTATCCCCGATACTCTTCAACTGTGTTCTTGAAAAGATCATCAGAACATGGCGGGTAAGATTACAGGAAACCAACTACAGTCCATTGAGAATAGGAACCAAATCCAAGGGGATCTCAACAGACTGCTTAGCATTTGCCGATGATATTGCTGTTCTCTCAAACGACATAGAAACCGCTAGAGCTCAAGTTGAAATTTTAAAGGAAATTGCCGAACAAACTGGTTTGCAGATATCGTTTGAGAAAACAGAAGTAATGACTAACATCAAAGAGGCTCCACCAAAACTCCATACAAAATACGGGGACATCACCCGAGTAGACAAATTCAAATATCTGGGTGAGATCATCATGAAAAATGGACTGGATAAAGAAGCACTTCAGGAGCGAGTACGCAAACTGGAAATAGCCTACCAAACATCCCGCACAATCTACAACAAAAAATGCCTTTCCCAAAACTCCAAGATACGTCACTATGAAACAGTTCTGAAGCCAGTAGTTCTATATACAGCCGAAACCCTGTCTCTAAATGCCAACAAAGGACTCCTTGAAGAACTGGAGAAAAGAGAACGCAAAATTGTGAGAGGAATCTTGGGATCAAAGTACAGAAATGGAATCCATCAAAATAGATCCAACAAGGAAGTCTACAGCATAATAGAGAAAATTACCAACACAATCAGAAAAAGACGGGCACGATTTTACGGTCATCTGAAAAGAATGGACGGAAGAAAGTTAACTAAAGAAATCTTTCACTTTTTTGATTCAAACCCCAAAACCACAATTCCCTGGTTTAGAAATACCAAAGAAGACCTGCAAATGGTACATATCTCAGCTGAAGACGCCCTTAACAGAGATCTCTTCCGCAAGAAAATATTGACGAACGGGCTAAACCGAGACGAGCAACCGAAGAGAAGACACGGTGCCCCTTGGACAGAGGAGCGTAAGCAGGCCCACTCACAAAGAATGAGGAAATATGGGCTCTAAAGAAGGCCAAGTTCAGTGTCAAATGCAACAAGACTTAACGTGGTCCTTGATGGCCCCAGCGAATTATATAAATAAATAAATATATAAATAAATAAATAAACTTATTTACATAATATTCTTTCTGTTCCTTGGTTCAATACCCTCAGGCGTTTTTTTTGATGTCCACACCCAATATAGTTTTAAGGGCTTGAGTGAAACAATGTACTGACTCGCATTAGCGCTCGTATAGGTAGAAAAAGGCAAGCTGCTAATCTAAATCACGGCCGACTTGATGCGTCGCTCTAGCTAGCTCCTTAAAAGGAGCGCAGCGAGGGATCCAGTCGGCCGTTTGTACTGTAATGGTTTGTACTTGGCCAGTGCGAAAAGTAAAGAAAGGCGAGAGCGTGAATGAACGCCGTGAATCACACCGAATGTATGTAACTGTTCTCGAATTAAAGGATGCAGATCCAGCAATACCGCGACCCTACCAGGATGTGAAAAAAGCGGTAGAAGTAGAAAATCCGTAGCTCAATCGGTAGAATATCCGGTGCGAAATCGAAATGTTGTGGGTTCGAATTTCACTGTTCCGACAGGTAAGATGAAAGTGAGGAGACGAGGACAAGTTTCGGCTACACGCTCCCAAGGTGACAGCCATCGTGGGTTTCCCTTTAAGTTGCCTCTTATGGCAGGGGGCGATGACCTAGCTGTTAGGCCCCTTTAAAGAACAACCAACAACATCATCATCATCTCTTATGACAGGGAAGTATCGGTAGACATTAATGTTGTTAGACACACTATAAACAATGAGCAGCATAAAACTACAAAATGAGGTGTGTTAGTAGTGAATAGAGCAAGTACACCTGCGCAACCATCCTCTCTGAACGAAGGCATCAGCAAACTAAAGGCGTTTAAATGGCACACACCCTTGGCATCGCAAAGATGAGAACGTTGGGGTCGGACAAATTAACCGAGGGAGGTCAGTAGAGAGGCTGGCACAAGTGGAAGGCAGGAGCACCGCGCTCGCCAACCAATGTTCCCCTTTTAGTCACCTCTTACGACAAGCAGGGGATATGCCGTGGCATGTTATGTGTTATGTTTCCTTCGACAAAGTGCCAGGCCAAAGCCTATCATCACTTTAAACATTCAGCTCGTAGAACGAGTAAGTTCCACGTTTTGTAAGCCTCCACGCCGAGAGATGTTAACTTCTGTAACACAATTACGTTACGCCTGATGACGTTGTTTTAGACATGCCTTGAGGTAGAGCTTCACTACACGGGCGATCAAAGAACAAGACGAAAGGAAAATCAACGATAAATGTAGTGAAAACAACAACAGGAATAAACGAAGACTGTCGAAGAAACATGCCTTCTCTTGTTAGTTGTTTCAGCAGTTCACAAAATCAACTGCAGTCTGCCTAAACTCTTAAGTAGGCAGCAGAATTTACCGTCCGACTATGTTTATCACTCGATAAGTGAGAGATTAAATTTACTCAGGGCAATGAAGCACTTGAGTTAGATCTCATTCCATGGCTGGAGAGTACGTAACCATATTAGTTCACTCGATGCCATGTTGAACAGAGCTTAGGAAAACTCATACAATAGTTAATCTATTGTTTATTCTTGTTCCGCCGCTTTTCCCACCGCTGCTTGGGGTGACGGGTGCGAACTATAGTAAGCTCAACTTGCCGTATTGTAAGCCGTAGTGTTAAGCTCTGGAAATACTTAAGTTGTGTGTGAATTTGTATATGATGATGCAGGATTTAGAATGTTAAACTAGCAGTATTACTTTTATTATTTACTTTCCGTGAAATTCCTTGTTGTATTCTTGTTGTAGATGTTGCTGTTGTTGAGTATTTATGTTTTAACTTCATTTTCATACTAATGTAAGTGAGCATTGCCTCCCGGATATTCCCAATTGTGATGTATTTGTTAATAATAATAAACTGTGTCACATTTGTGAATTTGGGCCAAGGCCAACAGTAGTCACTACTGTCTGTTTCCATGGTCGCTGATAGGGTCATGTGTTACATGTACAGAGTACATCAGCTGTAAGTACACGATACTAGAAACAAAAAATGTCTTAGGCAAACGAGCCGTTTGCGAGATGAGCTCACAAGACAACCGTTCTATATAGAACAACTGCGCCATTGCCTTCTACGACACAGCGCGAAGCTTTACATCAACAACTGCAGGAAGAGAAGCGAATATATGGATAGGTTTTTACCAAACAGGCGGCATGACGTCAGAATGGATGAATTCTGACTAGGAACTGCGGCATACCATAACGCACTTCATATTAAAAGTTCATAAAACCATTGAAAAGGACAGGCAAACAATATGACGACGACAGGCATATCTGACCTATATATAACGAATGTTGCGGAGTGGCTCTAGTATGACATGAAAATTAACCTTACCAAGACTAAAGTGACATCAGTAGGGAAGAAACTTAAGAGAAGTGAATGTCAAGTTAGGAATACAAAACTAGAACAAGTTGATCATTTGAAGTATTTAGGTTGTGTATTCTCCCAGGATGGTAGTATAGTGAGATTGAATCAAGGTGCAGGGAAGCTAATGCTATGAACTCGCAGTTGAAGGGTACAGAGAAAGAATGTCCAAAAAATGTGTGTTTTTAGTTATTGGTACCAACTGATGCATCATTACGTAAGCTATACCAATGTGCATTCAGCTAGACATGAAACAGGTTTTGTAAACAGAGTCAGAGTCAACCCCAAACAGCGAAGAAACGCACAGAATCAGGATATTGCCTAGCGATTTCTAGTGCCAGGGTTAAACCAACTTCCTTTGACGTCGTGGAATGTACTTTGTGTATGTTCCAAGATTGGGGAAATGCCATGGAACAAAACTACAGCAAGAAGATGGCAGTTGCTACACGACCTATGAAGCAGTTTGTACTTACAGCTGAAAATACTCAAACCATTCAGCATCGGAACACGTACGGTGGTGCATACAGATCTACAGTCATTGTAAAGAAACCAGCCAAACAAAATAAGATACAAACCGATCACCTTCGACGCATAGACCACGACATGTCATATTCCTTTGAATGCAGCAAAATACAAAGACATTCTATCCTTGAAGAAATTCTGCGGGCAGGAAGCACAGGATTTTTTGCACACCCTTCCAGTAGTCGGACCTGAGAAGAACCATCCAGAGGAGCAGGACAGCGATTACTAGAGGTATGAAGTACTTCACTCTTCACTTCTTCGTTACTTGAAACCTCTCAGAGCATAATAAAGTCATATTAGTATTTTTCTACTTCAGATACAAGTCGAGACACGTCTTCTAAGACAATGATGAGAAAGAAAAAGTGGATGTTTGACAAACATTAAGATTCATATTATGAGGCAAGCCATAGTTAGTTCAATCCTTAATTCTTGGATACTATCATTGATAAAAAGTGTATAATGTAATAGCAGCAATTACTATTTTCTTTAGTAATCGACGATTTCTATTGCCCGTCCCACAGTGTGGTGCACTGCAACTTTAAGGTAGCCCCAAACACAAAAATCCGAAAGGTTCAGGTACAGGTCCTCTTCGCCCTATATATTTTTGACAATATGCGCCCTTTATATGTCCTCTCACACTAGCAGCAAAATTCAGGGCGTATCCGTGATGATGTTAACAACTTTCAGGGACTGTGGAGGATCAGTTAAGCAAAATTCTACTCATTTAAATCCGTTTACCTGCACAAGTTTTACACCCTGTTCTATTTACAAAATATGTTCGAAATGGCGTCCCTCTGCATGGCACCGCCGCACAAAGTTCTGTCGTACCTGTTCGAATACCCCCGGTGTCGTCTGAATAGGGTCGCAGGCAGCGAGAATTGTTGCCAAGAGATCCTCTTCAGTCTGGACACGTGTCTCATACACCAGGCTTTTCTCGCGGCCCCATAGAAAAAACCAAGTGGGGTGAGATCAGGCGAACGAGCGGACTACGAAACAGGGCCTCCTCTTTTCAGGGAATGTCTAATCCAGGTGTTCACGCACCTTCAGTTCAAAGTGAGGTAGGGCTCCATCATACTGGACGAAGGGCAAGGAACGTGGGAGGTAGGCTACATCTACTGTCTACACTGCTGCTACAGTTCCTCGTCTCTATAACCTCACGGATACACGCTCCATCATGCATGTACCACATCGTCTGGCAACATCCTGCAAGATGATGCCGCAGAGAAACCCAATCCAATTCCGTCCACTGAGTTTTTTGATAAAATGTATGGCCGATAAGACGATCACCTAGTATTCCTAAGCACACATTCAATGAGTTTGACACGTCAAACCGAAACACGATCATCCGGTACTCCATTTTCTTTCTTTCTGCACTCTCGTACTAACTTCACATCCCAGTGATGTTTCATCGCCATTTCTTTTAAAATAGTTCTTGACGTCATGCATCCCCAATATTATGTTACATTGTAGCATACTTTATGCCCTGGTATTGTCTGCCATGTGATAAATTACACTACACTTTTCCAGCGTTACCGAACGCAGTGGCCGCACTGGTTAAGGGGCTACGATTGAGCTTAGCTCTGCATTCGGGAGACGTGTGGGTTCGAACCCCACCGCCGGCTATGCTGAGAATAGTTTCTCATTTTCATTCTTGCTACTTGCTTTACGGCGCTCCGACAAAGATAGGTCTTATGGCGACGATGGGATAGGAAAGGCCTAGGAGTTCGAAGCGGCCGTGGCCTTAATTAAGGTACAGCCCCAGCATTCGCCTGGTGTGAAAATGGGGAAACCACGGAAAAACATCTTCAGGGCTGCCGACAGTGGGATTCGAACTCTCTCTGTCTCCGGATGCAAGCTGATAGCCGCGCGCCCCTGACCGCACGCCCAACTCTACCGGTTTTCCCATTTTCACTTCCAATCAAATACCGAGACAGTTTCTATTCACAAGCCACAGCCTATTCCTTCGATTTCCTTACACAGCTTCAACCACAATCAATCATTTCATCTTCGTTACCTCCCGAACTAAAGTTAACGTCACGAGGGGCATCTGGACGTAAAAACACGCCATTTGATTTCATCTCGCCTTATCCCAGAACCATGATCAGGAAACGAGACTAACGGTTACACATGCATACTCTTTTCCTGCGCTGCCAGAAGAAGAAATTTTATTTGGGCTGAGTAAAAGCTGAAATTCTGTTAGAAGGTGAGACGTGAAACTCGGTTGAATTTTCAATTTCGTCTAGCGGTTTGAAGATGGATCTCCAGATCCTGATCTAACAGGCCCACCAGCAGCCATCTCCTCAAAGAAAAACGGACGAAGAATGAATGCGCTTGTAAAACCACACCAAACAGTCACGGAAGCCCAATGCAGTGGTTGCTTCTGCAATAACCAAGGAACTCGCGCAACGTAATTCCACTGGAAGAACATTCTGACGTCAGAGTTACGGAAAGTTGCACGTTCTGACTGCTTGCAGCGCCAATTTTCTTCTGGTGGCAAGACTCTGAACTAATAATTTGCGAGGCATAGTTCGCTAGCGTATTGCTTAGTTAGCATATCTACGAAATGACAGAATCCTACGATCACTACAGTCCGTACTGTGCCGCGCCTATCACCGTCAGTTTAATTGTGAACACCTGGTAGGCTACAGGCGACAAAATTCCGGCAGATGGTAAAACATCTTTATTCTTCAGAGTGTGATGCGATTAGGAAATAGAATTCGCGATAATAACTTAAATTTAAGAAAGAATATATCTAGTGGCTATAAAAAGTATTGGTCTGTCGAGATATGCTACATATGAGGACGAGGAATCCAAGGGAATAATGATAACAATTGACATATACTAGAATCCCTGATTATTTATCATCTTGTGTAACATATACATTGTAAGAAAAATATAATTCTTCCATGACCATATAACTAAAAAGCCATAACTTAAAACCATCATTTTCACTTGCCACCAGAAAAGTATTGGTCTGAAGAAACACAACGCAATTTCCCGATCCTTCTTGAACGTTCCAGTACTTGGTAGGTCCTCCTTTGCTCTTTATAGGCTAATATCAGCTAACCTATTTGGCATCGATCGTACTAAGGTTTCCGTAGTTTTCGTTGGTATGCTATTCAATTCGGTGAGTAAGGCTTCTTTCAGGTCAGCTTTGTTTGATATTGCATGCTTTCTCACATTTCACTCAAAATAGTGCCACAAATTCTCGATGGGGTAATGTCGGGAGATTGTGGTGGAGTTTCCACCCAACGCGGTGTATTATATAACAGCCATAGCTTCGTGTTCAGGGCTGTGTGTTTGGGGTCGTTATCTTGCGTAAACGTATACTTTGCTGAGAGTCCTGTTTCTTTGTACACTTGATGGAAGATGTGTCTGGAGGATGTTAATGTAGCTTTGTGATCCATAGTCCCTTTAATAAAGGCTAATTCACCTACACCATTCGCAGACATGCAACCCCACACCATCAGGGAACCACCTCCATGTTTCACAGTAGCTGTCAGGTTCTTCTCTTCAAGTTCAGACTTCGTCTTCCTCCACACAGTCACTCGTCTGTCTGACCTGAAGAGGGTAAATTTACTCTCATCAGTAAAAACGACTGTCTTCCAATCCTCATAGTTGTCATTTCTGTGCTCTTTAGCGTACGCAAGTCTCTTCTTTCTGTTAGCCTTACTGAAATACGGCTTTCTACGGGCTGTTCTGTCCGCATATTCTCTTTCGCGTAGCGCATTTCGGATGGTTTCAGATGACACTTGCACTCCTACATCTTGTCGTAACGCAGCTGCTATCTTCGGCGCACTTAGCTGAGGATTTTGGGCCACTTTAAGCACAATTTGCCGTTTGTCTTGTACTGATAACTTTGAGGGACGGCCACTTCTTTGTCTAGTTTCTATTGTCTTAGTTCGTTTGTACCTGTACACAATATTTTTAACAGTTGTAACAGCTCTTCCAATAATTTCACTTATGCCCTTGAAAGATTTACCTTCCTGAAATAGTCGCACTACAATCCTCGTTTCTTCCACGGTTGTTTCTTTCATTTTCCTTCCCATTGGTAGCTGAACACGGAAACAGTGCTGAATATTACCTTCGGACGTGTCAGCACATACACAATGAGCCAGATGCGGCAGAAAGCACGATGTCAGGATGATATTGTGTACTAGACCAATATTTGTTTGGCGTGTAATGACGCACGCCGTTGTATTACTGGTCCGTTTGCAAACAGCGTGAATCTTCTTGGCCCTATATTCGACCTACTGATGTACTTGACTGTCTTACATATCTGCGTATTATGTATAATTCCATTATATGCACCATTATTTGTACCATACAGCTCCGTTCATATCACGGCTATGGGCAGACCAATATTTTTTTGAGCCACTGTATGAGCTACATCAGTTCACACCGCAGTTATGAAACACACTGTAGCAGTTCTCTACAATTATGTAACTAACAGCATACACTTTATGAATAAGGGCGTACGTGTCACAGAGGAACTATTAGCGTTGGGCCAATTTAATTTCCAAACTGTGTGCGCTATAAACTTGTTCTCTCTTCGAGAAAACAATGACAAAGTAAGCGCTTGCAAGGTAGACTGCGTATACAACAACTATTCTCGTTCACGTATCAGGCAGGGACTCTACCCTTAATTGGAATTTGTTGAGCGTCGCAAAAATCAATACTCTGCTCCTTAAGTGATTCACCCAACTTTTAATTATTTTAAAGCGTAATTAAATTAATTTCAACGTATTTACTTCTACTCTCATTAAAAAATGAATGACATCGTTATTCCGTTTCATTTATACAGAGTATTTTCTAATTCCATCTATACAAATTATTATTTTGATCATGATATCATATGCAGAACAAAAATGCTACTGTCTCATTTACTTCTTTGACATGAAACGTTATTAAAGATGGGTTTGGGGCATCCGTCGGAAAATCGATGAGACACTTATAGCTCCAAAATTACACATACGGGAATCATTTCTATGGTATAAGGGGTGATCAAAAAGTTCCCGTTCAACGGCTGGACAGTCCTGAATCGGGATGCCAATCAGGCAAAATCGCCGTGAGCATTGAGCACTCATCCCACCGACACACCAGGTGTGTAAAACACCGTGTTCTGCGTCCGTAACCGCCTGCAGCACCTTCTCGTCCGACAGGACGCGTCGAACATCCAAGTTCTTTATGACGGACCGAAGGCGTGTTAATCGCACGGGGAGAGATCAGAACTATAGGACGCGTGCTTGAGTGTCTCCCACTTGAGTTGGATGAGGCTGGCTGAAGAGCATCTTGTGTGGAAACTTGGTGCACCATTCCACAACGGCGGTTTTCGACAGACATGCTGTCCCATACACAGTTTTCATTCTCCACCGGTGTTTATCCTTCGGGAGCCAAGAACAGAATAACAGCACGTTGGTCCTGTTTGGACGCATTTGGTAATAGTGCACGTGGGCGCATTTAACGCACGCTACTCGGCACGACACGACTGCCACACTAATCGCTTTGCCTACATTTCCACAGAGGAGTCGCGCTACGTTGCATGTCCGCTGCAGCAACGCCCTCAAACGGAGACATTCGGATCACGCCTTATAATCTGAAGTACGATCAATACACAAGAAGTGACCGCAGTAGGTGACATAATACGCGTGACGTCATGGCAAAATGGTCTCCTTGCTGATGTATGATTTTTGTGTTCGAAAGTCAGTTTCACGCGGATCGAGCGAATTGGCCGTGCGGTTAGAGTCGCGCAGCTGTAAGCTTGCATTCGGGAGATGGTGGGTTTGAATCCCACCGCCAGCAGCCCTAAAAGTGATTTTGTGTGGTTTCCCATTTTTACATCAGCTAAATGCTGGGTCTGTGCCTTAATTAAGGACACAGCCGATTTCTTTCCGTTCCTAGCCGTTCCTATCCCATCGTTGCCAAACGTCCTATGTCGGTGCGCCGTAAAGTCAATTGAAGAAAATAAAAAGCATGCCCTACATATGTTGCGAGATTTAACGGCACAGCCACTGCCGTATTATGAAAATCACTAGTGTTACATTTGCGGTATAAGTAGGCCTAAAGCATATTTTCTTTTTCTGTAGACGAGGTCCAACATAATATATGTTCATTATGAGTCATTTTAGGCCGGAAATGGTGAGTTTTATTTGTCCTTTTATGTCTTTTTCGGGACCTTCTTTTAGCTATTTAAAGTCTAACAACATTTTTATTTTTGGCAACTTCACTACTTTTCGACTACTCAATTCGAATCAT
Source organism: Anabrus simplex (assembly GCF_040414725.1). Classification (NCBI taxonomy): domain Eukaryota; kingdom Metazoa; phylum Arthropoda; class Insecta; order Orthoptera; family Tettigoniidae; genus Anabrus; species Anabrus simplex. Next base: position 1,791,981,969 of record NC_090265.1, on the reverse strand, counting down.
CATTAGTTAGTATAACTGGAAACAATTCTCTAACCCATGGCTAAATAACGGAAATATCGAGCTCGACCGCAAAACTGTCTGTGAGAGAGAAGGTTATCTGGCGGTAAAACTAGGCCAGATAAGGAGGGAAGGGCATCTGACCGTAAAACTAGGCCCTGTAAACCAAATTGTCTGTGAGGAGGGAAGGTCATCTGGCGGTAAAACTAGGGCAAATAAGGGGTGAAGGACATTTGACCGTAAAACTGAGCCCTGTGAACAACATGGCGTCTGTGAGGAGGGAAGGCATCTACCCGTAAAACTAAGTCCGATTAGGAGGGAAGGGCATCTGACCGTAAAACTACGCCCTGTGAGGTTGGGCGCCCCCAAAATGGCGTCTGTGAAGGGCATCTACCCATAAAACTAGGCAAGATGAGGAGGAGGGAAGGGCATCTGACCGTAAAACTGGACCCAAGATGGAGGCTGTGCGATTAGGCTCCTCCGAAATGGGGCCGGGAAGGGCAACTTGCCGTAAAACTGGAGGCCCTGTCCCTCCAAAATGGCGTCTATGAGGTTAAGGCTTGCTCTCGTACGCAAAATCCGCGAACCACCATACCCCTACTACTCAACTAGGGGTCAATGACCTCGTGGGAAAATGCTGACATAGCACCCATTGTTTTAGAACATAGATAGCTCCACTACTACAATCCGTACAAAAACCGGTCTGCAGTGATAATCGAAAGCAATGAAAAGCCATCCGGCTCCGTGGCTAAATGGTTAGTGTGCTGGCCTTTGGTCACAGAGGCTCCGGGTTCGATTCCCGGCAGGGTCAGGAAATTTAACCACCGTTGGTTAATTTCGCCGGCACGGGGGCTGGTTGTATGTGTCGTCTTCATCATCATTTCATCCTCATCACGACGCGTAGGTCGCCTACAGGTGTCGGATCAAAAGACCTGCACCTGGCGAGCCGAACATGTCCTCGGACACTCGCAACACTGAAAGCCATACGCTATTCTATTATGAAAAAGCATAAGCAATCTAGAAAGGAGTGAGGTAAGGCTGCAGTTTGTCGCCTCTCCTTTTTAATGTTTACATAGAACAGCCCATAAAGGAAATCAAAGAGGAATATGGAAAAGAAATCTCAAGAAATCACAACTCTGAGATTTGCCGATGGTATTGTTAATCTACCTGAGTCTACAGAAGATTTGGAGGAATTCCTGAATGGTACGGACGAAGGTTTGGAGAAGACGTACAAGTTTAAATTAAATAGGTTCAAAACAAGAGTAATGGAGTGCCGTCGATTGAACTCTGGTGATGCAGAAACTATTAGATTAGGAAATGAATTCTTAAAGGAAGTAGTTGAACATTGTTACTTGAGTAATAAAATAACTAACGATGGCAGAAGGAGACATAAAATGTAGACCAGCACAAGCAAGAAAGGCCTTTTTTAAGAAAAGAAGATTGACGCTGGAATTAGGAAAAGGTTTTTGAAGACTTTTGTTTGGAGCGTGGCATTGTATAGACGTGGAACATGGACGATAACTAGCTCAGAAAGAAAGAGGATAGAAGCTTTTGAAATGTGGTGTTACAGAAGAACACTGAAGGTGAGATGAATGGATCGAATCACGAATGAAGAGATACTGAATCGAATTGGTGAGAGGAGATGGATCTGTCTAAATTTGACGAGAAGAAGAGATAGAATGATAGGCCACATCTTATGACAGCCAGAGCTTGTTCAGTTAGTTTTTGAGGGAAGTGTAGGAGGTAAGAACGGTAGAGGTAGACCAAAGTATGAATATGACAAGCAGATTAGAGGAGATGTACTAGTAACGTGGAGTTGAAAAGATTAGGGTGGCATGGAGAGCTGCATCAAACCAGTCTATGGACTTATGACACCAACAAAACATACTTGTTCGGAATCTAAGAGGTTATACTTTTCACATGGTGTTTTCTCATGATATAATTGTGGCAAAGTTCTGAAAAGCTGCGAATATGATAGTATGGTCAAATTTAAACATTTTATCTGACCCATAAAATGTGTGCTTATAAAAGATTTCATATGAAGAATATATAAGTGATAAAACCCGCCACAAAGTAATGAATCCGTATAGAGAAAGTAGGTCAGTAATTTCAAGCGGAAATGAATTCAAATAATAATGCTTCTCTCTCACACTGTACTTCTGACTTTATATGAAACCGTATCAGTTATAACGCCAGATTTAACTTTCAATCAGCCATGAACAGATAACCCAATAGGATGGGAAACAATTGTAGTATCTACAAAAGGACCCAACATTCAGAATGTCAAATGACCCAACATTCAGAATGTCAAATAAAATCAATAAAAGTTAGACAATGAGCCACTGACCTGTAACTATTGTGTTACTTAGGCATTGTAGCTACGATTAGTTGCCAAGGGATGTTTAAAACGTCAGTTACCAGCAAATACGACGTTTTTCACGTGAAACCGAAAAAGTATTTGGAGTTTTCAACTGACTAAAAGAGGGAAGAATGCAACTTGTTCCCAATAACTAGAAATTCTTAATCTCTATAAATAAAATCGTAACGAACGTATGTCTGTACACTGAATACTTTGGCGAAATTGTCGTACGTTATCCGCTTCACGTGTTATAACGACCAGCTGCCTTGGTGTCTGTCTGTCGAGTTGTCTGTTTGTCAGAATTCTTAAAATTGGAAAAGTACTGGATACATTTCTAACAAACTTCATATTTAGAATCCACCTGTCCTTGGGTAGGTTTCAGGACCAATATTATTTCGAAATTCCTGAATGGACTGAGGGTGTATAAGAAGATCGAAGCCGTGATTTTGCACTACCACAAAATATACATGACCAACCTTAATGGAAATCTACCAGCCTCAATGGAAATCAATTTCTAAAACTTATTTCTGATGTGCACCTTTTCGATAGGAGGATTAATAAAGCAGACATCATAAACGGACGGTTTTGCAGTCTATGTGCCAGCAGACTTAGCCCTAAACCGGATGCAATTTGTAATTTACTCATTCAGGATTGTGTTATCAGGTGCATATGACGTCAAGTTTTCACTTGGAGTTATCGATTATAGAGATTATTGCCAATATATGAGGGTAGCCCAGAAACTAATGCACCACATTTTTTCCTTCAACAATTATTTATTGAACACAATGAAACTTATACACAAGAAAGACTTATGTTTCTTCAACACTCCCTATTTTCCACGTAATCTTCTTCCCGTCATATGGCCTTCCTCCAGCGAGACACAAGGGCCTGTATGCCCTGTCGGTACCACTCCTTGCTCTGTTCATGAAGCCATTTTCTTCACTGTATAAATCACCTCTTCATCATCATGACATTACCAGCCTTTTCGTCATCATGACCTTACCAGCGGAAGCAGTGCTCTGAATTATTTTCTTCTGTGGAGAGTCAGGATGGTGCTATTCCATCGACTGCAGTTTTGTTTCGAGCTCAAAATGGTGAACCCAGGTTTCATCAAGCATCACAATCCGGGACAAGAAGGCTTCCCCCTCAGCTTCCAAACGTTGCAGAAACTCTGAAGATTTTTTTTTGTTTGCTAGGGGCTTTACGTCGCACCGACACAGATAGGTCTTATGGTGACGATGGGATAGGAAAGGCCTAGGAGTTGGAAGGAAGCGGCCGTGGCCTTAATTAAGGTACAGTCCCAGCATTTGCCTGGTGTGAAAATGGGAAACCACGGAAAACCATCTTCAGGACTGCCGATAGTGGGATTCGAACCTACTATCTCCCGGATGCAAGCTCACAGCCGCGCGCCTCTACGCGCACGGCGAAGAAATTTTTATTAGAGTTTTGTGTTTCTCCGTTAGACGGCGCAGAACCCATCGTGAACACTTTTTTGCGTAATCAAGAGCACGGATGATTACAACCACACTTCCTTTGCTGATTGACAGCTCCTGTGCCAAATGCCGAGTCGTTCTGCGCCAGTCCAAGCTGCATCTTGTCAGGTGCGACAGCCGCTGCAAATCTTTGAGCTCTGCCAAAGAGCTTTCAGATGGTCTCAGCCTCTGTGCCCAGCGACTAACTGTACGTGTGTCCACTGCTGATGCTCCATAACCTGCCTTGTTGAACCATTGCTGCAAGTATGCTATTGTCGGAAGAAGCGGAATCTTTGCACGCGCACTTCGAAAACTTCAAAGAATTCATATCTAACGTTTCGCTTACGTACCATTCTTGGGGGCTGAGAAAAAAATTCTGGTGCATTATTTCCTGAGCCACCCCGTATATACGCTCAATTATGTCTATCAAAGGAATATGTATAACGAACGTTTAAGAATATGCTATTTCCGGCATTGTATGCCGCATACGACGGTAAATAACGGAGATGCTTATGAAAAATTGGACTTTTAGTCCAAGTTCCGTGGAACACTGAGTGCATGTCTCTTCAAGGTGGGTTAACGGGAAGAACTAAAGAACAACTTTTCTCTTTTAATAGAACAGGTAATGAGGGAGGTTATCATCACCGATGGGTTTCATGTGTGCTGTTATGCTTGTGTACCCCCGGCACTTTCTGCCAGCCTTGTTTTGCACTTACCGGCCGTAATCTTGGACAATCAGCTGACTCTCCCACTCCCCTGACGTCAACTCTACGTCTCGCAACTACTAGAATGAACTCTACTAGTCACCCGACCTAACTCACCAGGTTAAACGAGAGGACGTTCCCCGCTGGATGTGCGAGCACATAACACAGGACAGAGCTGCTTCTCTGCTCCCATCGACTGATGGTGTTCTCCAGGTGAGGCAGAGATCACAGTACGTAACACATCTTTTCTGTTGGGAGAGTCACCAAGTTACAGAACACTAAATCCCATTCTGTGTGTGTACGGGCTACGGATCTTTGAAGCACGCTAGGACATACATTTTTCTGTGCATTCGAAGTGCCCCTACCTTTAAAGCATAATTTAAATATTCCCGTGTTTGTAGTTATTACCTGTGCGTCTAATGACAACCTTCTCGTACTGGTCGTGTCTCTCGGTTCCCTCAACCTCACCGCGTCCTTCACCCTACCCCCATATCTCGTTCAAAGTTTGTATGATTCATTGTACATTGTTACAGTCGATCTTGTCGAGTACGGTTATTTGCTTACTTAAACGTACATTATCTTTATTCCATTGTTCTATATATTCTCTTGGGAGATTATTCTTTGTAAAATAATGTTGGCACTAGTCTCTGTACACATAGCAATCTGGATCAACTATTTAAAGTAAACTTCTTTTCATCACCCTTTGTAATCTACTCCCTAATATCTTGCCTCAACATCACTTGTGAAATATGTCTCAAATTCCCATTCGAATTATTTATATTATACTTGTGTACCCCGCTAGTCGGTAATGTACACACATATATATATATATATATATATATTGAAGTAAAGGTTGTTGTTATTACTATCGAAACTATCTTTCCATTAATTGTACACATTGGTACCACCCTTTTACATCCCGGATCCCTCTAGCCTTGTTTACCACTGCGTGCCTCTGTTATAATAAGTGTATTATTATTATTATTATTATTATTATTATTATTATTATTAATTTTTGATCTGTTATCGAACTCATACTTCCCCCCAAAGTACTGTAACACATGAGTCTTCAACCACAGGGCCACTCCAGTGGACAAACAAATATATAACGAAGAAGCGGGTCGAATTTCGCACAACTTCGGACCTGGAACAGTACCGCACAATAAACTCTCTAATCTTCCTCATTCCGTCTCGATTTTGTTCATCCTTAACGTAATTCACGTTACTGCCACGTGTTTTTGTAGGAAATTATATGTTTAACATGCCGTATTAAACGTTTGAATGCAGGCATGTACATTCGCATAATATTGACGAAGGAAATATCTAATCCTTACAAATTTCCGTGCATTTACCTCCGACACACATCGAAGTCTCGTTCCCTCTGCGCCGCACTGTGCAACAATATTGTTGCTCATCATAAATTCACAAGATACTGATTTCTGTTCGTTCACGGTGAAGAGACGAAGAACATGACATCGTCCTTCCCGACGAATTCCATTTCTGTCTGTAGCTCCGCGTTGATTGTGAACCTGTGATTACAGACTGAGAGAGCCTTGTATTTTGTGTTGGTCCGGTACCGGCCATTACAACTCTGAGAGGTTGCAGACAATTGCTGACCCTACAGCCATTTGCCAGCAGAATAATTCGTGATCGCAAGTGGCACACAAGTTGTGACAATTCCTAGATGCCTCTTATGTTCTACTTTTTCCTTGGCCCACGCATTTCACTAGATCTGCCAAGTACAGAATACAGCTGGTACACCCTCTAGATAGAGCATCCATAGCTACTGCAGATGGACTTAGGCAAGTGTCAATACGACAAATAACTGTCGAATCCAAGAAAACGTCATGAGAAGATTTCGGTAATAACCTGCAAACCGGCAGCTAAACCTTCTGGACAGTATGAAGAATCTCAGAAAGGGAGGGGAAAAGGAAATTAATACTGTTTTTGGGTAAATCAAGTGAACTCGCAGGCAATCACTGGAAAGGTGGAAGGCATATTTTGAACATCTTCTCTACGTAAAATGAAATCTTTCTGTTGACGTCGCAAACAACCGAGCTCTAGAAGATGACAATGATGTGAGAAACTATGAGTAAAGAAGTGGAAATGATGGTAAACTCCAATGGAAAGAGCAATAAGTGAATAAGCGGAAGATTTCTGTGGTAATGTTTCATTACTTTCTCAATGGGCAATTATATAAAACTATTATCTCATACATATATCATTCACCAATGTTGAGTGGGCATGATAGCCTAGTGTCATTTTCAGTGCCTCCTCCCCAATGCGGCCACGGGTCGAATCCCGATCAATTCATGTAAAATGTTTAAACTGCAAAGTCAAGTTCCTCTGGTTCGATTCCACGTATAACTAGGAACCCGAGATCCCATGACTACCACGGTATCAACAGTAACGCAAAACTATAACGCTGCTCCTCGATTCTTTAATCAGTTTTATTCGCAAAAATTCAAACTTACTGTCATAGTTTTCAGTATAATCACCGAAGTAAATCCATTCATTCCTGAAATGGTGAATACAAAATGAGGGGTGCACAGGAACTGGGTGACAGGAAATCTCGAAAAGATCCTTCATACGAGGACCGCAAATAAATGACAAGTACAGTTGCATTACATTCGTTCAATGTAGTCGCCCGCAAATTCTATTACATTATTCCAAATGTTGGCAAGGCGTTCTCTGTTGATGACAGCGACGGAGCGTCCTATTCCACGGAGTACAGATGTCGACAGATTTGCCATCGTTCATTCGAGCAACACTCAACACTCTCGGAGGAGTTCCTTCAACTTCGGAAACAGGTCGAAGTCACAAGGACTCATGTCTGATGAGTGCGGAGGGTGTTCCAAGATCTCATTCCGACCCGCACGAAACACCTCGACCCATCGCGGACCGTCCTATACGGTAATGCATTCTCGCCAAAGGCTTCACGTAATCCGCGATAACATTCTATTTCATTTTTGCCACGTGCAACCTCGATTTTAATCGACGAACGCTGATTACCGTTTGAAAACACGCTTTAGAGCGGTGAAATCGACAGTCTTCACTTCAACGCCACACAGCAACAACACTTCCTACTGGATGCCCGTCAAATGCACACGACATATCGACAACAGCGCCTTCTGACCGCTCCCATATCCTATTAGCGCATGCCCGATGTCCTGCGAGTGTCTGGACTACTTACTTGCAGCTCTCGTAAAAGAGGGGCATCCAGAGCTTACGGAGAATGGCATTCTTAGCATAGTCATCACGCATAAGTTGAGCTTCCCTTCTATGTTTCAAGAAAGAACTCAGTTAACCGAGAAATGTCTGTCGGTGCACAGGGTATGAAAGGAAGGATTGCGAGCAGGCTACACAGCTCCAACGTATTACTCACGTTGAGATAAATCAAACATACAACTAACAGTTAAGTTAAGAGTGTGTTGACTACAAGAGTTATCCTGACTTCCACAGTATTGTCGTAAATATATAGACGACATTTTCAGATGCGTAACAAAGGGTAGGTGCTACGTATTCTGTCCGCACAAACAGCTTCATACATGCTTTTAACAGGTTGTTTACAGTAGGGGAGGATTCTAAACAGTCTGATATTCAAACAAGGGGTCATAGTGGCTACCTATGCCTTCATTTCTGTACAGTACCAGTAGAAATAAAAAAGAGGATGTTACTAGCATCGTAAACTAGAGCGAATTAACACAAGAATTTCAACATTCCATGCAAAAGAAATAGTTTCTGTTGCGATGGGTACGTAAATTTTAGAATTTAGAATTTCAGAATTTTAAACTTAAACTAGTAGTATTTCTTGTAATATTTTCTTTCAATGGAATTGCTTGTTGTACTCTGTTTGTTTGTTTGTTTGTTTGTTTGTTTGTTTGTCGTTGTTGTTGGGTAATTTTGTTTACTTTATTTCTAAATACACTACTGCAAGTGACCACTGCCACCGGGATATTTTCCATTTGCGATGTATTTGTTAATAAATAAATAAATAAAATAAATAAAGGAAGTTCAATTCAAGTTAATGTATTTCTCTATTAATACTATGTTTTGTAAAAAGGTAACACTTTGTCCTGTTTAAGAATACTGTAGTAACGATCACATTCTAATTTAACATATGATAAAATTAAAAAACAAGTTAAATCTCTTCTAATTTCGGTAGAACACATTCATATTGTTGTTATGATCTTACATACAGTACATTAAGAAATGGAAAATATACTGAGAAAACACAAAATTATCTAATCCACGATTATTGAAATGGTGTCTCTGAAACAGCCTGCGATGTTCTCTCCTATACAATAGTCTCATAATATTCAATTTGGACATACTGTGATTATAAATAATTCATCTAAACACGTAACCTAATGCCATCCATATCCCGAGTTAAGTTATAAATCATCAACTGGGGGAACGTTCTGACTTGGTGAAGCAAGTTGCAATCCCCGAGTCAATGATAAGAATTATTATAAACTAATACCGGACGAAATTAAGATTATAAACCAAAGAGCTGGACGAAATATGTACCGACTCCAACTTGTTTACTACAAATATGACCCGCGGTTCATACTGGCCATTACATACCTTGCAAAGACGCTTGGTGCCCATCCAAAAGGCCTGCATATTTTGGAGTGCCAAATAGCGTACATTGGTAATTTACACCAGGGAGCTAATAATAATAATAATAATAATAACAATAATAATAATAATAATAATAATAATAATAATAATAATAATAATAATAATAATAATAATAGACTGTCTAGCGTTTGCTGATGACATCGCCATTCTGTCAAACGATGTAGAAACTGCTAGGATGCAAATCGACCGTCTAAAAGAAATCGCTGAACAAACTGGCTTGCAGATATCCTTTGAAAAAAAAAACGAAGTAATGACCAACATCAAACATGCCCGAGCAAAACTCCAGACAAAATACGGGAAGATCAACCGAGTAGAAAAATTTAAGTATCTGGGTGAGATCATAATGAAAAATGGACTGGACAAAGAAGGACTTAAGGAACGAGTACACAAACCTGAAATAGCCTATCAAACGTCGCGCTCAATGTACAACAAAAAACGCCTGTCACAAAATACTAAACCATATCATTATGAAATTGTTCTGAAGTCAGTAGTTATTCGTATGTAAAATAGAGAAAATTACAGAAACAATCCGTAAGAGACGGGCACGATATTACGGTCATCTCAAAGGATCTGAAGGTAACTAAGACGGGACGATAGACGCTATAGATGCTCTCTTCGTTCAGAATGGATACATACCCGTGCGTAGACCAGCAATATTTCTTAGATGTTGGGACACATAACTCTCTCTTATTATGGCAGCCTAACATTTTTCCATTTGTTTTACGTCGCACCGACGCATATAGGTCTTATGGCGACGGTACGATAGGAAAGGCCTAGGATTGGGAAAGAAGCGGCCGTGTCCTTATATGAAAATGGGAAACAACGGAAAATCATCTTCATGGCTGCCAAAACATGTAATATATTTTGAACCCCGCTGTCGCCAGGCCTGAATATTATTTCCGTGGTTTCCCATTTTCGCACCAGGTAATTGCTGGGGCTGTACCATGATTAAGGCCACGGCTGCTCCCTTCCCTCCTAACCCTTCGCTATACCAACGTCGCCGTAAGACATATCTGTGTCAGTGCGACGTAAAAGCTCATGTAAAAAAAGAAATGTCCTCTCCTAGCGGTGATTCGATAAGTACCCTGGAAACGAATACATGAACCCCAGACCCACCAGAAATTCGGAAAACGATTAATAGATAGAGGGTTGCTGGTTTTTTCCGAGGTCCGGCGTTTTATATTGAGTGCAGGGTGTGAATTAGAATGTTTTTTGTCAAAGAGAAATTTCCATTTAATTGAAGCAGTGACCAACATGTCGACAGTTCACAGGATCAGTTGCTGTAGTCACGTTTACATGAGAGTACCAAACTGTTGTATACAGCGTTGTTAGACAAGTACTGAAAAGAAATCAAATCAAATGTGTTTTCCCCCTCTTCCAGTAATATTTAAAACATTTGCCTACACAGAATAGGACTCAAGCCCGTGTCACAGCTAAAGAGATGAAAATCCGGAGAAAGTTGATTAATGAAGTCCGACAGTCAGCGCCATTCACAGCAGCGCCGCGACCTGTCGTCAGCTAGGGAGGCGACGCGAAAAAAGAAGTGAATGACGGGAACCAATCAATGACCAGAGTATCTATAGTAAGTGCCACCAAGGTTCTAACCAATCACAGAGCAAGTACAGAGGTAGTTCATTTTTCGTTACCTGCTAGGTTAGAAAATGATAAAATTGAATGAAATACTTCTCCGACCTACCCAAGAACTAAAAAAAAAAAACACAAAATAAACTGAATAAATTGATCGTCAAGATCAAATCCAACTTACAGGGTGTTTAAAGGACCTGGAAATAGTAAAGGAATGTGTATACCTTGGGTCAGTCATCAGTGACATGAGAAGCTGTGAAATAAAAATCAATAGACCTACTATTCTAGGTGTGCTCCAACGGTTAAACTCGCTAAGATCTGGCAGAACCGGGCAATATCAAAAGCTACGAAGATGCGCTTGGTGGAATCACTAGTGTTCTCAGTCTTTTTGTACGGCTGTGAGACCAGAACCGTGAATGCTAGAGACAAAAGTAGAATTGATGCCTTTGAGATGTGGTGTTGGAGAATGCTGTGTGTACCCTGGACAGAAAGAAGAACCAATGTATCCATTCTGAACGAAGAGAGCATCTATAGCGTCTATCTTCCCGTCTTAGTTACGTTCAGATCCTTGGCTACATTTTCAAAAGAGAACTTAGAAAAGACCATGTATAGGTATTTTAAGGCAGAAACAGACTCCAGAAAGGACATTCCAGGAATAATTAATGAACAAGGAGAGTGTGTATGTGAGGATCTTCAAAAGGCAGAAGTATTCAGTCAGCAGTATGTAAAGATTGTTAGTTACAAGGAAAATGTCCAGATAGAGGAGGTGACTAATGCCAAAGAAGTATTAAAATTTATGACAACAATGATATTTACATACATACATACATACATACATACATACATACATTATCATTATAGACTGTTATGCCTTTCAGCGTTCAGTCTGCAAGCCTCTGAGAATTTACTAAACGTCGCCACAATCCTCGATTTGCAACTAGTGTTGTGGCCTCATTTAGTTCTAAACCTCTTATCTTTAAATCGTTAGAAACAGAGTCTAACTATCGTCGTCTTGGTCTCCCTCTACTTCTCTTACCCTCCGTAACAGAGTCCATTATTCTCCTAGGTAACCTATCCTCCTCCATTCGCCTCACATGACCCCACCACCGAAGCCGGTTTATGCGTACAGCTTCATCCATCGAGTTCATTCCTAAATTAGACTTTATCTCCTCATTCCGAGTTCCCTCCTGCCATTGTTCCCACCTGTTTGTACCAGCAATCATTCTTCCTACTTTCATGTCTGTTACTTCTAACTTATGAATAAGATATCCTGAGTCCACCCAGCTTTCGCTCCCATAAAGCAAAGTTGGTCTGAAAGCAGACCGATGTAAAGATAGTTTCATCTGGGAGCTGACTTCCTTCTTACAGAATACTGCTGATCGCAACTGCGAGCTCACTGCATTAGCTTTACTACACCTTGATTCAATCTCACTTACTATATTACCATCCTGGGAAAACACACAACCTAAATACTTGAAATTATCGACCTGTTCTAGCTTTGTATCACCAATCTGACATTCAATTCTGTTGGATTTCTTACCTACTGGCATCAATTTAGTCTTCGAGAGGCTAATTTTCATACCATACTCATTGCACCTATTTTCAAGTTCCAAGATGTTAGACTGCAGGCTTTCGGCACAGTCTGCCATTAAGACCAAGTCGTCAGCATAGGTCAGGCTGCTTACTACATTTCCACCTAACTGAATCCCTCCCTGCCATTTTATACCTTTCAGCATATGATCCATGTAAACTACAAACAGCAAAGGTGAAAGATTACAGCCTTGTCTAACTCCTGTAAGTACCCTGAACCAAGAACTCATTCTACCATCAATTCTCACTGAAGCCCAATTGTCAACATAAATGCCTTTGATTGATTTTAATAATCTACCTTTAATTCCATAGTCCCCCAGTATAGCGAACATCTTTTCCCTCGGTACCCTGTCATATGCTTTCTCTAGATCTACGAAACATAAACACAACTGCCTATTCCTCTCGTAGCATTTTTCAATTACCTGGCGCATACTGAAAATCTGATCCTGACAGCCTCTCTGTGGTCTGAAACCACACTGGTTTTCATCCAACTTCCTCTCAACGACTGATCGCACCCTCCCTTCCAAGATGCCTGTGAATACTTTGGCTGGTATACTAATCAATGAGATACCTCGATAGTTGTTGCAATCCTTCCTGTTCCCTTGCTTATAGATAGGTGCAATTACTGCTTTTGTCCAACCTGAAGGTACCTTACCAACACTCCACGCTAATTTTACTACTCTATGAAGCCATTTCATCCCTGCCTTCCCACTATACTTCACCATTTCAGGTCTAATTTCATCTATTCCTGCTGCCTTATGACAATGGAGTTTATTTACTATCCTTTCCACTTCCTCAAGCATAATTTCACCAACATCATTTTCCTCCTCCCCATGAGCTTGACTGTTTGCAACACCACCATGATGATTTCCTTTTACATTGAGAAGATGTTCAAAATATTCCCTCCACCTCTCCAGTTATTCCCTGGGATCTGTTATGAGTTCACCTGAATTACTCAAAACACTGTTCATTTCCTTTTTCTCTCCCTTCCTAAGATTCTTTATTACTGTCCAGAAAGGTTTCCCTGCTGCTTGACCTAGCCTTTCCAGGTTATTACCAAAATCTTCCCATGACTTCTTTTTGGATTCAACAACTATTTGTTTCGCTCTGTTTCTTTCATCTACGTACAAATCCCTGTCTGCCTCGGCCCTTGTTTGGAGCCATTTCTGATAAGCCTTCTTTTTACGTTTACAGGATGCTCTCACTTCATAATTCCACCAAGATGTTCGCCTTTTCCCATCTTTACACACAGTTGTTCCTAGGCATTCCCTTGCTGTTTCTACTACAGCATCCCTGTATGCCACCCATTCCCTTTCTATATCCTGAACCTGCTTACTGTCTACAGTTCGAAACTTCTCACTAATCATATCCATGTACTTCTGTCTAATTTCTTCGTCCTGGAGATTTTCTACCCTTATTCGTTTGCAGACAGATTTCACTTTCTCTACCCTAGGCCTAGAGATACTTAGTTCGCTACAGATCAGATAATGGTCTGTGTCATCGAAAAATCCCCGAAAAACTCGTACATTCCTAAAAGATTTCCTGAATTCAAAGTCTGTTAAGATATAGTCTATTATGGATCTGGTACCCCTAGCCTCCCATGTGTAGCGGTGAATAGCCTTATGCTTGAAGAATGTATTCGTAACAGCTAAACCCATACTAGCACAGAAGTCCAGCAAACGCTTCCCATTCCAATTAGCTTCCATATCTTCCCCATATTTACCAATTACCCTTTCGTATCCTTCAGTTCTATTCCCAACTCTCGCATTGAAATCGCCCATTAGCACTATTCTATCCTTGCTGTTGACCCTGACCACGATGTCAGTCAATGCTTCACAAAACTTGTCAATTTCATCCTCATCTGCACCCTCACATGGTGAATACACGGACACAATTCTTGTCCTAATTCCTCCCACTGACAAATCTACCCACATCATTCGCTTTTACGTGCCTAACAGAAACTATGTTGCGTGCAATGGTATTCCTGATAAAGAGTACAATAAGATACAAAAGTTGAAAACTAGAAAAGCAGCTGGAAATGATAAGATTTCTGGGGATATACTAAAGACAATGGGTTGGGATACAGTACCATATCTGAAGTACTTATTTGATTATTGCTTGGTTGAAGGAGCTATACCAAATGAATGGAGAGTTACTATAGTAGCCCCTGTGTATAAAGGAAGGGGTGATAGACATAAAGCTGAAAATTACAGGCCAGTAAGTTTGACATGCGTTGCATGCAAGCTCTGGGAAGGCTTTCTTTTTGATTACATTAGACATGTTTGCGAAATTAGTAACTGGTTCGATAGAAGGCAATTCGGTTTTAGGAAAGGTTATTCCACTGAAGCTCAACTTGTAGGATTCCAGTAAGATATAGCGGATATTTTGGATTCTGGAGGTCAAACTGACTGTATCGCGATCGACCTGTCTAAAGCATTTGATAGGTTGGATCATGGGAGACTACTGGCAAAAATGAGTGCAATTGGACTAGACAAAAGAGTGACTGAATGGGTTGCTATATTTCTAGAGAGAATTAGAGTAGGCGAAGCTTTATCTGACCCTGTAATAATTAAGAGGGGTATTCCTCAAGGCAGTATTATTGGACCTTTAGGTTTTCTTATATATATATCATTGTAAGTATCTGTGTGTTAATATAAAGAAATATCTTCATTGGGGTAATCACATAAATGGGATTGTAAATAAAGGATACTGATCTCTGCACATGGTTATGAGGGTGTTTAGGGGTTGTAGTAAGGATGTAAAGGAGAGGGCTTATAAGTCTCTCGTAAGACCCCAAATAGAGTATGGTTCCAGTTTATGGGACCCTCACCAAGATTACTTGATTCAAGAACTGGAAAAAAATCCGAAGAAAAGCAGCTCGATTTGTTCCGGGTGATATCCGACAAAAGAGTAGCGTTGCAAAAATGTTGCAAAGTTTGGTGCGGGAAAAACTGGGAGAAAGAAGACGAGCTGCTCGACTGAGTGGTATGTTCCGAGTTGTCAGCGGAGAAATAGCGTGAAATGGCATTAGTAGACGAATAAGTTTGAGTGGCGTCTTTAAAAGTAGGAAAGATCACAATATGAAGATAAAGTTGGAATACAAGAGGACAAATTGGGGCAAATATTGATTTATAGGAAGAAGAGTTAGGAATTTGAATAACTTACCAAGGGAGATGTTCAATAAATTTCCAATGTCATTGAAATCATTTAAGAAAAGGCTAGGAAAACAACAGATAGGGAATCTGCCACCTGGGCGACTGCCCTAAATGCAGATCAGTATTGACTGATTGATTGATTGATTGATTGATTGATTGATTGACTGATTGATTGATTGATTGATTGAAATCAACCATCTTTGGTCGATCGCTGTACTAATGCTTCGTAACGGACCAATAAACGCTGCTGGCTTCGAATCGAACTCAAGGGGTTTGCTTTCGTACGGCAACTCCCTAGCGGACAGCGCGGCGCAGTGTACCTCAGCAAGGACGAGCCTAAGCCTGCATAGTGCTTGCCAGTGTCGGTCTCAGGGAGTTGCACGAGACTAGCCAGTCCTCTACCGAAAAACAGTTCCAAATGTCCCCCTCAGATTGCGCCACTCTTAATTCCTACTTTCTCTCCTCTCGCAAAGGAAATTTCATTTTCACTTTTTTTAATTTACAATTTTTGCTTGACGTCGCACCGACGCAGATAGGTTTTACGGCGACGATGGGATAGAAAAGGGCTAGGAGTTGGAAAAAAGCGACCGTGGCTTTAAATAGGGCACAGCCACAGCATTTGCCTGGTGTGAAAATGGGAAACAGCGGAAAACCATCTCCAGCGCTTCCGACAGTGGTGTTCGAACCCACTATCCCCCGAATGGAACGTCACAGCTACGCGACCCTAACCGCGCGGCCAACTTGTTGGGTGATTTATTTTCCACGCCATACCAGACCACCCACAATATTATCAACATCTTGCTTCCATAACAAACAGGACGGCAAATTTTCAATTCAAGTGAGGCAAAAGTAACTGTGCCAGGCCGAATGGCTCACACGGTTGAGGCGCTGGCCTTCTGACCCCAACGTGGCAGGTTCGATCCTGGCTCTGTCTGGTGGTATTTGAAGGTGCTCAAATACGTCAGGCTCGTGTCAGTAGATTTATTGGCATGTACAAGAACTCCTGCGGGACTAAATTCCGGCACCTCGGCGTCTCTGAAAACCGTAAAAAGTCGTTAGTGGGACGTTAAAGCCAATAACATTATTATTAAGAGTAACTGTAGTTACAGTGCATAATTAGCCTTTTATTTCCTGGGCTGTAACTGCCAGATATATTACAGTTTTAGTAGGAATGTAGTTCATTACTCAACGATAATACAGTTTCTTAATACTTCTGTAAGCTATAATAATGTGAGATTAAAAATTTTCTTGCTACACCCAGCTTCAGATACCACCAGTCGCCACTGCAACTACTCAACCGCTACAAGGAGCACGCGCTGCGATGTAGAAGGAGAGAACGAGTAATTTGTCTGAATGGAAGGAACCGAAGCAATCTCTACCTCCTGGCCACTCAGAGAACTGGTCAATCTAGAAGTTCCTGAATAGACTGCGAGCACAAGTTGCAAGAACAAGGGACAATTTATGTAAGAGTTCTATGTGTTGTGGCGAATTTCAAGCAACACGACATCTCTTATTTAGTTATTTTTCCTCGTTGAACTGTGTTGTTGTTGTTTTCTGTATATTCCGTTCAGAAAAAAACACGGTTCAACCCGGAAAAAGAACTAAATAATCCTACACACCGTGTAAGCTTCACTTCTAAGATACATCTCTTAAGTTGTCCGTTGTGCCCATCCAGATGTACAATGAGTGATTTGACTCAAGCCAATTGAAGTGCTCTCGAAGTAGCTAAGTTTTGGACGGGAACTGTTTGAAGTGACTTGATGAACACATACTTGTGTACTTGTGTCCATTTCATGCTTCTTTTTTTTTATGTTTTCGTGTTTCATATTTTTTTACTTCTTTACTTACACGAATAAATAAATAAACTCCATGAATAACGCCAATACTCAAAAGGAGGCTGCTAGAGGTGTGAAAGAGAGGACGTATGCGGGGCAATGTTCATCACGATTTACAACACAAAGAAAGAAAGAAAGAAACATTTTCTCTTCTTCACAAAGTAGTTTCGACTTCAAGAGAGTAGCCAATAAATTCAGCTCTTCATTATCAAAATCTTGAAATGCTGTTCCTGATCTTTTAATGATTTTCCTGTAGAGATTTTTAAAAGTCACCAAATTAAATGTTTATACGTTATTATTTCTAAAGTAGAAATAAATGCCGACCATAATGTGTTGACTTCAGACTGGAATTTAGCGGTCACAGGCATACAATTTTAGGCAATTACACACTTCTACTCGTCACCATGGCGAATCGACTCCTCTAAGAAATTTTACGGCTTCTAGATTTATTTTCTGATTTGTCCAGCGCTGGTAAGTAACATGATACTATAAAAGGTCCCAATTGAACTTTCCATAATCAGCTAATTGTGAAGGTACCTTGGCGTACAGGTATATTAAACAATTTACTAGCCGAAACTCTTCAAACCTTGACGGTCAGTGGGGGAAACAGCTAGTGAAGGATTTCCATACACAAGACATTCTTTGTATAATTACTTTTTGGCAGTATTGTAACTCTAAGGACGTCAAAAGTTCGCACTCTTGACATTGCAACATATGCCAGGGCTGGAAACTGGCTGAGGTAAGTTGAAACTTGCACGTCCCAGCGTGTCCCCTTGAGCTTTACTGACCGTGATACAAAATGCTAAACGAGTTGGAAATTAGTGCCACTTAAAAGAAAATTGAAGTGTTTTATCTCTTGGAATTTTAAATCATAGGCTCTCTGCCTATTTTGAGTGTACACTGATCCACCGTTGGAAAGCAACGCTACTTGTCCACGCTACTAATATTACACGAAGCCCTAAATTGAACCACTTTTGTATTAAGCATCGTTATAGACATGCTCTTCCAGTGCGCACGGCACCATCGATGAAAATTCCATTCTTGACATTTATGTTGTTTTGTTGGGGCACGTGAAATATTTCATTAATATAATTGAAAGTTGCTCCTGGTTTGCTACGAGCGCAAATGTCGGCCAAATCAGGATTTAAAATTGGCACATTAGCAGTTTGCTCGTAGTAAAGGTACAATGAAATGAAAGGGCGTATGGCTTTTAGTGCCGGGAGTGTCCGAGGACATGTTCGGCTCGCCAGGTGCAGGTCTTTTGATTTGACACCCGTAGGTGATCTGCGCGTCATGATGGGGTTGAAATGATGATGAAGACGACACATACACCCAGCCCCCGTGCCAGCGAAATTAACCAATGATGGTTAAAATTCCCGACCCTGCCGGGAATCGAACCCGGGACCCCTGTGACCAAAGGCCAGCACGCTAACCATTTAGCCATGGAGCCGGACAGTAAAGGTACAATCCTTCATGTTTCCATGACAGTAAATTATTATGACACGGAGGATCGACTCACATTCCTAACTACCGGAGTGGAGGAAGTTCACAGCCTTAGAGTTAAAATTACGACATGGAGAAAAGGACTTTTACATTTATCTAACATCACTTCAAGCTGACAAATATAGGGAGAGCTACAAAGAGGGAGTGATACTGCAGTGGATAGTTTCTTCTCGACTAAGCGAATCTCTGTAATACAACACATATTGGAACAGCTGACCTGGAAGACGTCCGACTGCGCATGCGTGCTTGCCCCGTCCCACCTCCCCTCTCGCAACGCATCACGAATCTCGCCTCTGCTCACCCACAGCCCAGGTGGCCTTGAAGTACTGCGAGCGCATTAACCAATCAGAATGCTACATTATTCTTTAATAATTTAAAAATATACAGCAAGAAATGTTTATGCTTTTAACAACACTCTGCAAATCTGTAGGCCAAGCAAGAGCTTTCTTCAGAATGCTTTACGATGCCAATCGGTTCAGCCATACTCTCAAACTCGGTGTAACAAAAATCAGCCTAGTGTTTTAAATATTTTTACTGTGTATCACTCTGTAAGTTCAAAAACAAGGAACTTAGGTAGATCCCATGAGCAACCCCCGCGGGAGAATAGAACTGTCCTCCAGGTTGTACAACAACAAAGTAGAAAGATCACTTTAGAATATTTGTTTTATTTTTACAGGGTAACTATTCTACTGCATGTTTTTCGTGTGTGCGTGTGAACAAGATAAACATATGCTCAAAGGACAACGTTTTGCGATTTAAATAAACCGGTGGGGTGGTCAGAAGCACAAAGCAGGGCGGCAGGTGTCGTGGAGCAGGTACGGTAGTTATTTAGATGAAGTTTACGCTGTCGCTCGTGATCTCAATTACAACTCCAGTAAAAGAGTTAGCCAGTTTCTGCGGTCAGAGATGAGCAGGGGAGAGAAGGGGCAAGTTCGCTACAGGCAATCAAATTACCCTTGCGCAGCACGGCCTCTGCGAGCATTACAGAGGGGCTTCTACAGAGATGCATGTAACTCGTCCTACAATTTATTTATGTTTTAGTTATCTATTCCAAATATGATTCACATCGAGCCTAGGTGCTAAAAACGGACTAAAGAAAAAATTAAATATGTAATAAACAATTCCGTATGAAACTATATAAAATATTATTATTATTATTATTATTATTATTATTATTATTATTATTATTATTATTATTATTATTGTACCGGGAGGTACACCGCCACGCTGCACATTCAAAACTAGCGTCTAAAAGAACTCCTCTATTGGTAAAACAGTGAAACTGAAACTACACCTACTTGGAACTTTAATCAGAAGAGGTCACCACTGAAATATCGAGTAATTTTGTTATTGTGAAGTTTCCTAAACTGACTAAATTTCTCCTAGTTTGTTTTCCATTCATCAAGAAGTGTGGACATTCTTCCACAAATGACACTACTAAAAACTATGATCATGCACCCTGGTGCAAGGTGTAAGAACTTATAATTCAAAGAAGTTTTGTATATATAAAGTTTTTTTTACTGACTGATGTTAATTTATTTTGAGTTGGCAATATTTCCTTTTTATTTCCGCCAGTTTTGAACCTAGCCAATCCCTAATTTCTGTAATTAATTTTCCACCTATCACTGGCTTCTTGTTCGATCCTGAAGTGTAACTTTGAATTGGACCAATTAAATTGAGAGGGTGTGGCTGGTTTATTCCTGAATGATCTCGAACCGTCCCTGAGGGTTTATAAACTGCGGCTTTTCTTGTGTCTTGGCCAATTGATCGACATCTTCTGAGTGTGTGTTAAGCAGGAGGCGGGCGGCCTTTTCGTCGGCAGCTAGAACTGCTACCAGGTATGGCCACATAATTCCATCCTTCTTGTTGTCGCTACCTCCGCAGATTATTCCAAGGGGAAAATTTAACCATGTAACCTACGTTTATAAAAAGTAACTTCTGCCGGCCAATGTAAAAAGTTTCATAAAATCTTTGACTGTAAATCGGGGATAGAGAGTGATGTACCCTCTCGAGCTCCCCTTCATCTTGGTTTGACGTGACTACGTTTTGTAACTGTTTTTCTTCCTTTCCGTAATGCATTAATTTACCCTTATACGACTCACCTCAGTGGTTTGGGAATAGCCCCTGTTGCATCGGCCTAGTGCCCTTTAGGTTTTAAGGGTTCATATCTAGGAGTGCAAGTATTCGCCTCCATTTTGTGTTCGGGCCATTAATTTAACCTGTTATGTTTATCCCGCGAAAGCCCAGTAGGTTGGGTATTTAATACCCCTGTAAAAATACACTGACTGACAGAGCAAATGCAACACCAAGGAGGAGTGGTTCGAAAGGGATGAAAGTTGGGGGGAAAACAGAGTCGGCACGGAAGAATAATTGATGTTTATTTCAAACCGATATGCAGGTTACACAATGCGCACGGCATCGACTCAGTAGGATGTAGGACCACCGCGAGCGGCGATGCACGCAGAAACACGTCGAGGTACAGAGTCACTTAAGAGTGCGGATGGTGTCCTGAGGGATGGTTCTCCATTCTCTGTCAACCATTTGCCACAGTTGGTCGTCCGTACGAGGGTGGGGCAGAGTTTGCAAACGGCGTCCAATGAGATCCCAGACGTCTTCGATTGGTGAGAGATCCGGAGAGTACGCTGGCCACGGAAGCATCTGTACACCTCGTAGAGCCTGTTGGGAGATGCGAGCAGTGTGTGGGCGGGCATTATCCTGCTGAAACAGAGCATTGGGCAGCCCCTGAAGGTACGGGAGTGCCACCGGCCGCAGCACATGTTGCACGTAGCGGTGGGCATTTAACGTGCCTTGAATACGCACTAGAGGTGACGTGGAATCATACGCAATAGCGCCCCAAACCATGATGCCGCGTTGTCTAGCGGAAGGGCGCTCCACAGTTACGGCCGGATTTGACCTTTCTCCACGCCGACGCCACACGCGTCTGCGGTGACTATCACTGACAGAACAGAAGCGTGACTCATCGGAGAACACGACGTTCCGCCATTCCCTCATCCAAGTCGCTCTAGCCTGGCACCATGCCAGGCGTGCACGTCTATGCTGTGGAGTCAATGGTAGTCTTCTGAGCGGACGCCGGGAGTGCAGGCCTCCTTCAACCAATCGACGGGAAATTGTTCTGGTCGATATTGGAACAGCCAGGGTGTCTTGCACATGCTGAAGAATGGCGGTTGACGTGGCGTGCGGGGCTGCCACCGCTTGGCGGCGGATGCGCCGATCCTCGCGTGCTGACGTCACTCGGGCTGCGCCTGGACCCCTCGCACGTGCCACGTGCCACATGTCCCTGCGCCAACCATCTTCGCCACAGGCGCTGCACCGTGGACACATCCCTATGTGTATCGGCTGCGATTTGACGAAGCGACCAACCTGCCCTTCTCAGCCCGATCACCATACCCCTCGTAAAGTCGTCTGTC
This sequence comes from Anabrus simplex, assembly GCF_040414725.1. Lineage (NCBI taxonomy): Eukaryota > Metazoa > Arthropoda > Insecta > Orthoptera > Tettigoniidae > Anabrus > Anabrus simplex. Next base: position 1,791,959,698 of record NC_090265.1, on the reverse strand, counting down.
TGCTGGAAATGCCTCCGTTGACGGCGGCCTGGCATTCTTAGCTATACACGTGTCCTGTGGCACACGACAACACGTTCTACAATGACTGTCGGCTGAGAAATCACGGTACGAAGTGGGCCATTCGCCAACGCCGTGTCCCATTTATCGTTCGCTACGTGCGCAGCATAGCGGCGCATTTCACATCATGAGCATACCTCAGTGACGTCAGTCTACCCTGCAATTGGCATAAAGTTCTGACCACTCCTTCTTGGTGTTGCATTTGCTCTGTCAGTCAGTGTAAGTTCCATTTGTAAATAGTGCCTTGAGAGGCCTGTAACTGTAAGTTGAGCTTGCCTCGAGTAGGTTTGGAAAACTGAGAGCGTGTTCGCTCTTTTTCAAAGTTTTGTAAGAATTATGAATGCCCTTTGAAGGCTAGATGTTGTAATTTTGGGAGCAAGTGCTCTTTGAATTAGGGGATTTCTGCCCTTGTATAAATTTGTGCTCTTTTGTAAATTTGAGCTAGGAGTTCAGGAAATGAAAAGCGAGGGCTTGAAGCCCAGGATTTGTTAAGACCACTAATCTTGTCTTTTCCTAGACTTGTTTATGATTATGTTTCACTTTTTATGATGAAAAATTGTTAAGTTTGAAATTCTGAAAATATAACCTTCAGTTTAAGTTTTAAATTAAATTTGATTTTGTAGTTAGACCCATTCCAGCCCGCACCTTCTTTAACCTCTTTCTGCTCCACGGGTAAAACCGTAACAATTATTATTATTATTATTATTATTATTATTATTATTATTATTATTATTATTATTATTATTATCCGAATTTGGCTATCTATGGACGGAACAGCACTTAAGGCCTTTCTTCTCTTCTCTTCCCAAAAACCTCTTCAATATTTCATTTCTCGTCTTTCTCTCAGAAATGATCCGTTCGGGCCTCCGTGTTAGTGGTCTCTCTTCAAATGATTTAGACTGTCGACTCTTTTTCTGAACTTTCTTCTATTGTGGATCATCTCTAGCTTAATTCTAACTTCTTCCGCATCCATCTTGACCTCTTTCACCCATTTGTAGGTGGTCTTTAATCCTATGATGTATTTGAAGATCTTGGTGTCCGTAGAATTTCAGCTATCGTTTCCTCATTGTGTCCGTGATTTTTTCAATGTACTTGTACAGCTCCTCATTTTTCCTTTTCTTCCAAGTCCCATCAAGTAGTCTTCTGTGGTTCCGAAATTTTACTCAGAATCTCCCTTTCCTTCTTTTCGAGTTCTTGCAGCTCCATTTTTTAATTAAAATCGGGCACTCTGAAGGGTACAATCCTTTTGGTTTTATTACTGAGTTATAATATCAGATTTTGGCCTTGGAGGATATTGCCTGTTCGTTATACCTGTTTCGTGTTAGCATATTATTAGTATTGGAATGAAAACTTACAACCTGTTTTCCAGTCAGTGACCGGGTCAGGGACGGAACGAATGAAGCCCCATCTTGCGGCGAGGACAGGAATTGTGCCGTCTCCCGATTCCTGTCGCACTCCTCTGGGGCAATGATTAATGACTGACAGATGAAATGAAATGATATTGGAGAGTGTTGCTGGAATGAAAGATGACAGGGAAAACCGGAGTACCCGGAGAAAAACCTGTCCCGCCTCCGCTTTGTCCAGCACAAATCTCAGATGAACTGACCGGGATTTGAACTACGAAACCCAGCGGTGAGAGGCCGACGCGCTGCCGCCTGAACCGCGAAGGCTTCTATTATTATTATTATTATTATCATTATTAATTATTTCCTACAAATTATAGGTAGAATTCAGGGATGCAGAAAGGGCATAGACCACATACACGAAGGTGCCTCTATCGCTACTTGAAATTACAATATTAAATAATTACAATTATAGGCTACAGAATGTGCTTATACATATTTACCGTTTTTACATAGACATATTATTTACATAATATTCACACGTGTTGTTCATTTAAAGTAATTCTACACGCACACACACACACACTTGAATCCCATAATATTCATCAGCTAGACCGGCCCATTCATACCCACATTCAGTCTCAGTGACTCGGGATCACAAACTTTCATCCGTTTTACCACAGGCTAAATACTTCACATTTACACAGCAGAAAATTATGTTATGTACAGAAGGTCTCATTATATATTCATTCTTTTTACCTCTTCACAAAATTTTTACAAAAGAAAATATTTATAAAATCCTCCTATCAATACAATTCAAGTCATCTGTTAGATGAAGCAAAGTCTATACATGTTTCAGCCTAATCTCAAGGCCATCTTCAGTAGTAAAACAATGATTACATAATATACAAACAAATTAAAAAACGTAATGATGTGAAGTGACAGTGATTAGTGAGTTAAAAACACATTGAGGTGCAAAGTCCTCTCGTCCTCTTAGTTACAAGTAAGTCATATGAGTTTTCTTTTCGTACATCATTTTTAACTTGTTCTTCATCCACTCATATATTCCTTTTTTCTCATTACAGATGTTACACGTTTTATTCGTAGTATTGACGGTCTCACTACACTCCTCAGCATAGTGTTTTATTTAACAGTCAGCAAGATCTATTAGACGAGAGGATTTTGCACCTCAATGTGTTTTTAACTCACTAATCACTTCACTTCACATCATTACGTTTTTTAATTTGTTTGTATATTATGTAATCATTGTTTTACTACTGAAGATGGCCTAGAGATTAGGCTGAAACATGTATAGACTTTGCTTCATCTAACAGATGACTTGAATTGTATTGATAGGAGGATTTTATAAATATTTTCTTTTGTAAAGTGATAACCGTCAATACGGAATGAGATTCATAACTTGCAATCTTCACAAAATGTTTCTTTTGTCTGTGGTAAGAGTTCATTCCATAGCCGAGCAAGACACGTGAATCGGATTGCAACCATTTCAAAATATAAGGTGTATCCGTGATGATGGAGGACGGTGAATGAATCAATTTGAGATAAGGAAACAATCGAGTCAAAAGTTGAGCAAAATTCTACTCATTTAAGTCCGTTTACCTGCCCAAGTATCACAAGCTGCTCCATTTGCAACAGATGTTCGAGATGTGTACCACAGACTGAAGTCTACAGTACAGACATTGGACACCGATCACGTCAGTACATAGTACGCCATCTGCTTAGCCTCTTCTGCTCTATTGTGCTCTTAGCACATGTAGTCGGAGGTATCAGACCGATTTTGCTTTCATTTTTGACTGCCGGCCGCAGAGGTGTACTGGATACGGCGTTGGGCTACTAATTCCAATTTAACACGACTGAGGTGAAAAACCCATGTTGTTGGCTTCCGGCACGTTAAAGAACTGCTGTTATTTCACAGGCCGCCTTGCCGAGGTGTAAAAGGAGTGCTCGGTTCGCCTGAAAGAAAGATTCCCCGACAGAAAGTCGAAAAACTCAGAAACGAGACTTCAACTTCTAAAGGTGTACAATGACCCTGATGTTCACTCAGCGTAGTACCAGGTTAATTCTTGGGGACAAAGGCGGTCGGGTGTAGAGATACCCACTCTCACTCACACGAAGTCCCGAAGTAACAGAGTGTCTCGTGTGAATGTTCCGGGAGTGGAGTGGACTGGAATGGAAAGCAGTGGATCGTGTGAAAAGGACCTTACAGATCATCAAAGCCCTAGCTCCCCATGCCATTTCTATATTCCGATGACACCCACATCTTTTTTGCTAGCAAAAGGCCTAGGAGTTGGAAGCAAGCGGCCCTGGCCTTAATTAAGGTACATTCCCAGCATTTGCATGGTGTGAAAATGGGAAACCACGGAAAACCATCTTCAGGGCTGCCGATAGTGGGATTCGAACCCACTATCTTCCGGATGCAAGCTCACAGCCGCGCGCCTCTAACCACACGGCCAACTCGCCCGGCCACATGATATCAACGTTGGCTTTACACCTTTGTTTTCACTAATCTATTCCACCGGCCACTGATTAGTAGGGGTCGAATATCGCGTTTGACATGCTGAGTTCAAGTTTTCTTTGTTATGCGGGTAGACTGTAGTACAGTGCATATCATGTCGCTATGCTCGTTAGCAAGATCAAACAGAGCGTACGTAATCGATAACTCATGCTCCGTCACAAATGAAGAGATTTACCCATGCATTTTCCCAATCGTCGTATTGGAAAAATGGTAGGATGATGAATTATAGGCAGCCAGCGCAGAACCCAACTCAGATATTTCACACTGCCACAGCAACTCCCCAATAAAATCAATTCGGTATCAAAATAAAATATGCTTCAGACAGAAAGGATTTCCCTGTAAGACAGCTTCGGACAATCGCCACTAAAGTCAGCCCCTCCTCCATCAACTTCAGAGCAGCCGATTGCATTTCTGTTAAATATGTTCTAATAAACTTACCGAAAGAAATGTTATTTATCCGACATCAAGGTAATTGGACTTGCGATCAGAGCAAGAGGAACAATTCCTAGTTCATTCGTAAAATGCTGCAGGGAGTAAGGAGATGGGGTGGGGACCGGTGATGAGAATACAGGGAGCTTCAAGTAAAGTAATGATACAAAATTGTTAGTGGTAAAGTGTAGAAGTACTGTAAGGAAATGATAATAATAATAATAATAATAATAATAATAATAATAATAATAATAATAATAATAATAACTGCTTTACGTCCCACGAAGTACTTTAACGGTTTTCGGAGAAGTCAAGGAAATGAATATTATGAAGTAAATTAATAAATACACTGACTGACAGAGCAAATGCAACACCAAGAAGGAGTGGTCAGAACTTTATGCCAATTGCAGGGTAGACTGACGTCACTGAGGTATGCTCATGATGTGAAATGCGCCGCTGTGTTGCGCACATAGCGAACGATAAATGGGACACGGCGTTGGCGAGTGGCCCACTTCGTACCGTGATTTCTCAGCCGACAGTCATTGTAGAACGTGTTGTCGTGTGCCACAGGACACGTGTATAGCTAAGAATGCCAGGCCGCCGTCAACGGAGGCATTTCCAGCAGACAGACGACTTTACGAGGGGTATGGTGATCGGGCTGAGAAGGGCAGGTTGGTCGCTTCGTCAAATCGCAGCCGATACCCATAGGGATGTGTCCACGGTGCAGCGCCTGTGGCGAAGATGGTTGGCGCAGGGACATGTGGCACGTGCGAGGGGTCCAGGCGCAGCCCGAGTGACGTTAGCACGCGAGGATCGGCGCATCCGCCGCCAAGCGGTGGCAGCCCCGCACGCCACGTCAACCGCCATTCTTCAGCATGTGCAAGACACCCTGGCTGTTCCAATATTGACCAGAACAATTTCCCGTCGATTGGTTGAAGGAGGCCTGCACTCCCGGCGTCCGCTCAGAAGACTACCATTGACTCCACAGCATAGACGTGCACGCCTGGCATAGTGCCGGGCTAGAGCGACTTGGATGAGGGAATGGCGGAACGTCGTGTTCTCCGATGAGTCACGCTTCTGTTCTGTCAGTGATAGTCACCGCAGACGAGTGTGGCGTCGGCGTGGAGAAAGGTCAAATCCGGCAGTAACTGTGGAGCGCCCTACCGCTAGACAACGCGGCATCATGGTTTGGGGCGCTATTGCCTATGATTCCACGTCACCTCTAGTGCGTATTCAAGGCACGTTAAATGCCCACCGCTACGTGCAGCATGTGCTGCGGCCGGTAGCACTCCCGTACCTTCAGGGGCTGCCCAATGCTCTGTTTCAGCAGGATAATGCCCGCCCACACACTGCTCGCATCTCCCAACAGGCTCTACGAGGTGTACAGATGCTTCCGTGGCCAGCGTACTCTCCGGATCTCTCACCAATCGAAGACGTCTGGGATCTCATTGGACGCCGTTTGCAAACTCTGCCCCAGCCTCGTACGGACGATCAACTGTGGCAAATGGTTGACAAAGAATGGAGAACCATCCCTCAGGACACCATCCGCACTCTTACTGACTCTGTACCTCGACGTGTTTCTGCGTGCATCGCCGCTCGCGGTGGTCCTACATCCTACTGAGTCGATGCCGTGCGCATTGTGTAACCTGCATATCGGTTTGAAATAAACATCAATTATTCTTCCGTGCAGACTCTGTTTTTTCCCCAACTTTCATCCCTTTCGAACCACTCCTCCTTGGTGTTGCATTTGCTCTGTCAGTCAGTGTATATATATCTAAGGAGTGATATTATGGATGTCAGACTATTTGGTTGAATGGTCAGCGTCAAGGCGTTTGGTTCCCAGGATAGATTCCCGGCCGTGCCGGGGATTTTAATCACGTCTGATTAATTCTTCTGGCTCGGGGACTAGAGCTTGTGTTTATCCCAACACTTTCCTCTTCATATTCAGATAACATACTAGACTACCTACCGCCAAAGGAACACGCAATAGTGATTACATCCCTCCAGATATGTGGTTGGCATCAGGAAGGACATCCGGTCGTAAAACAGGGCCAAATCAACATTTCGATGCAATTAGCATCCGCGACATCAGAAGTGTCGGAAAAGCGGTAGAAGAATAAGTGATATTATGGATGTGTACATTTTCTCCCGGAACTGGAGTGTTCATCGTAGAGACAGGATAAATTCGAAAGGACGGGGAGTATTCATTCAGGTGAAAAAAAGAATGTGTAAGCTACAAAAAAAGTTAACGGTGAGAGCCATGTGGGAAACGATACTGAAAGGAACGTTATATTAGCGGGTGATCTATATTTACCAAATGTTAACTGGGACGGTAATGCGAATGACGGAAAGTATTACCATCAAACGGTAAATAAGTAAATCTAGGAAGAACAGCTGAATCAGAAACTGATGGAACAAACTAGAAGGAAGAATATTCTAAAAGCGATGCTGATTAATGAGGAATAGGCAATAGCAGGGCCAACAGAGGGATAAACGGAATGTGGATCGATGAACTAACAACCATAAAGCTGTTCATCATCAGCTGTAATTTTAGTTGGCACATTTAACTAGAACGAAAAATAAATCTTTACAGCAAAATACATATAAATGTAACTGCTGAATAACATCACAGCAAAGTGAGTACAATACCAACTCGCAACATAGGGCTCAAAACGGAGCTACAATTTATTGTAACACACAAAACTTTATTTGCTTATTTTTCCGGGTTATTGTTGGCGACTGAAATACCCCTACTCGATCTCAGGAAGCAATCAAGTTTTATTCAGTACGCAATGTATTCGAAACGTCATGTACGTAATGCACAGAAAACAACAACACGGTCCAACCCGAAAGAAGAACTAAATAATTCTACACACCGTGGAAGCTTCACTTGCAATATCGCTCTGATACGTCTTTCATGAGGACTTGACCTGCCTTACACTATTCAAATATTCACATGGCAAGTTTATCCATATATAAACTGATTCTACACAATGACTTATCACGAAAATATCTCTACCTTTCAAAGAAATTGACACAAATTCCTACTCTCCTGAAAGACTAATTTAATATCCCACTGTAGTGAATTACTTGGCTTGATGCTTTTAGATATTCGTATAGTGTAGGTTACTGCATTTCAACTTCACTGTAGCCAAGAGGAATTGACGACGTTCGGCAGGCTTAATTATGATACAGTGCGAATACTTCTCCAGCACCACCAATTCTGAACTGTGGGGTAAATAACAACGAATTATCAGCGACTCCCAGCATGATCCTGAATAACGTCCCAAAAATGGATATCAAACACCACTGCATGGAGAGAAATTTTGGAAACTTTGCCTCCTGACCATGACGAGGAATGGCTGGCTTGGAAGTCCCGGAATATATTGAGATCTGGAGTGGGCAGATCAAAGGTTAATTTAGCCAGATGGGGCTACTCCGATAAGAATGACATTCAGTGTGAATGCGAAAAAGTCCAGACTGTATACAATTAACAAAACTAATCACATGCCAAGTATACTCATGGCGTTGCTCACATAATGTGTTACTCTCAGGCAGCACAGACCAATGTTTTCCTCACACAGTGGTACTAATCACAGACGCCAGTCGAACCCGTGGTATTTCTCACATAGTGGTACTTATCACAGGCAATGCAATTTTTTTTTTTTTTTTTTTTGCAAGTTGCTTTACGTCGCACCGACACATATAAGTCTTACAGCGACGATGGACAGGAAAGGGCTAGGAGTAGGAAGGAAGCGGCCGTGGCCTTAATTAAGGTACAGCCCCAGCATTTGCCTGGTGTGAAAATGGAAAACCACGGAAAACCATCTTCAAGGCTGCCGACAGTGGGATTCGAACCCACTATCTCCCGAATACTGGATACTGGCCGCAATTAAGCGAATACAGCTATCGAACTCGGTAATAATCACAGGCAATGTATACTCCCGGCATCCCTTGCCTGTCGTAAGAGGCGACTACGGATGATGAGATTAGAACCGTGAGACCACTTCTGATTAGTACTATTGCGTACGGACCACCATGAGTATTCTTCGCCCCCCACCCACAGGGGGTACTATGTATGTTTGGTATTCAGCCCGAAGGCTAGTCTGATCCTCCACAGTTCCACCAAAGACTATCATAGACAGCCTAGGCGTCAGTGAAGAGGCATACTAGGGAAATGAGGAGTGAGGTAGTTTCCCACTGCTTATAACGGGAGAATCAGGACAAACAATATTCAATTCCTAACGCGTATTGTCCGTCTTCGCGTTTTGCGCGGTCTCTGCATTTTACCCTCATCCGCATTCCATGAGTCGCTGCTATGCTTAAATAAAGTGACCAAGACTCTTCCAACGCCTGTGTGAACTAGTACATCTCCTTTAAGTCGCTCCCTACAGCGGCCAGTTAAACACAGGAAATCATCTCCAAGAATCTACTCTATCAGCGCGGAAATAGAACAATTACCGCTGCAAATTTTCTATTTCCCCATGCTTTATCTCATTTGTTGAAATATGAAGGCTACAGGGAAAGAAGGAGCTCACCAACATTTTACTAACTTTTCAAGAGAAGCATTTTAAAACTTCAAAAACCTCGTAGAACCTGTTCTTTTACTGATTTTTAAGTCCAGAAATTCACAAATGTTGGTAAATTCAAAATAAATATGTAACTTACTTTTATTACGTAATTTTAACATACAATGCAGCATATATATCTGGCCGAATTTAACTACTGAAACGCCTCTGGATCAAAATAATTTTGCGCCCTCGTCTTTAAACTTGATACGACAAAATTGCAATTACTATTATTTTTATATAATGAATAATGTAATTCAGTAGAACGCCTCCAAGATAGAATATCAAACTTCAATACCCTTAAAATAATAATAATAATAATAATAATAATAATAATTATAATTATTATTATTATTATTATTATTATTATTATTACCTCTGCACGATTCACTACCCCGCCTTTTAAACAATAACACGTAATCACGATGAGAGTGGAAATTCTCTTGTTCCGTTAACCGCTGATTTACGTGCTTCCACCGCCCGCTTGAGTAAGTTGCTGCCCGAAGTCATCTTGATACCCGTACACAGAACCCATGAGACTGTGATTCAACATTATGGTGCTATTTGTAATATTATTACCGACAGCTTTCACAAAAGCGGAACGAAAATCCCGTTATTCATGTCGGGAGCTTTCGCTTTTGAATACTGTGAAAGTGTGCGCATTCTAGAAACTCGTTTTCAAACTATTAGATCTCGGGCCCTTAAGGTCAATGCCTAAATACGGCTCTTTATAGACAATGCTCAAAAAATTATAGGAACAGCATTTAAATACCTGCATTATTTTTTCAGGAATGGTTGGAGCGAAACAGACATGTTATCTGGAAATGAAAACTTTATTTACCTGACATGTACATATCTTCTTATCCACACATGTTGGTGTTATGACCATAAATTCAACACAATGCTGTAAACCAAAGTGGAAAGTCCTTCAATTATATCACTTAGAGCACAAAAAGAAACATTTCATTATCTGGTAGGCCCTCCATGTGCCTCACTTCTTCGAGGCATGCTCCTGACAAGTCTGCGAACAGTTTCTTGTGGAATTTTTTCCCACTCCTCAATAAGGACCGCTGCAAGCTGTTCAAGAGTCTGAGGTGCTAAAGGACGGGCCCGAAGTTGTCTGTCCAGCATATCCCATAAATGCTCAATGGGACTGAGGTTAGGACTCAGAGCAGGCCAGTCTAACGTTTGAATCGCGAAGTCCTGTAGAGTTTCCATGGTGGCTGCTGCTGAATGCGCTCCCGCAATGTCGTGTTGCAGGAAAACTGGCGACCCATTACAACTGCAGTAGGCATAACATGATCCAGTACAATCTCGTTCATGAACCTCTGAGCAGTAAGTCGGCCTCTGATTATGTGAAGGTCCTCTCGGCTATCAATTGTAATGCTACCCGACATCATGACTGAGCCGCAGCCAAATCTGCAATTTCCTGGACTGCTGCTTCATTATAACTAGAGCCCGGATTTCCATGCACTATCAGATCTCAAAATATGCATGCATTCATGCACTATCATATGGCAAAACAAGCACAATAAACTGGAAAATATGCACTATCAAAATTCAGTTCCTTTTGAAACATGAACAAAAACGACCCTAATTTCTCCAAATTATCTCGATTTAAGCTCATCCGTTTATCATTCAGCACATACTTAAGCACAGAAAATTATCTTTTTACGTCACGAGAAGTGATATATGCATAATTCAATGAAGACATTTGGACAAAGTGAGGTCAACTTGTACGTCTTTTGCATTTTCACCACAATACGTCTTTTATAAGCTTGACGAATTCAAAATCAGGATTTGAACGAATTAGTTTGTGCAACTTATCTCTATCTGCGGCAGCTGTTTCTCCATGCGATGATTGCAGACACATTTGAATGTCCTCTATAAGTGGTAAGGATTGCTTGTTGCGATAACAGACGTGGGACGATTGAGAGTTCCGGGTAGGACATTCCAGGATAACAACGGTAGAGGGTTCAATGAAAAACCAGAATTTGTAAACTGCTATCCCAGTAACGCGGCGCCACAGAAGTGCGATACAAGGTTTCTTTTGTTCGTCCAACAGACGAAAAATGAGCCGTCAATGATTAATGCACAATTTACGGTTCAATTTATAGCAATGTACAACTGTAAAACTGCGACACCTTATTCCTAAGAATTAGATTTCGACGTGGGGACTTCCGACTTACGTCATTGTTTACTCAAGCAACAGATAAAGTGTTTGGTTAATTGCATTATACTGTAGGACCTGTACCGTATGTAGGCTACTAACTATGGTTGTCATAGAGGATGCCAGGAATATATTCTCTCCGTCTCTCAGTAATAGACATACTGTAGCCTACAACGTGAAAAATTGTCCCAAATTCTGCAAACTAACATTCAGAAAATGCACTATGATGCAAGTTAACAATATATATGCGTCAAAGTCAGAATAAAAGTCATATTATGTAATATTAAAAGTCCAAATACGCATTATGCATGAATTTTCTCCGAAAAATGCCAAAACATGCAAACATGCAGGAAAAAGAACGGTTATTTGGAATTGTTAAGCCGTAAAACGAATATTTGCAAATTTTGAGAAGTGTAGCTAGCTTATTTAAAAACATGCATTTGCATGGAAATCCGGGCTCTAATTATAACGTTCTCCACAACGACAATATTATACACCTATACGTCCGTCGCACCAGTTAGGCTAAAGCGGGACTCTCCTGTGTACAATACATTGCGCCAGTGACGCAGCTGCCAGTTTCTATGGTCCTCAGCAAATCGAAGTCGATCTCTCTTGTGCCGAACAGTTAATCCAGGGACCTGATGACACAGTATGTTGTGTACCAGTTGCTGCTCTTAGGTCTCGGGCAGTCGCAGAACGTCAGCGGATATCGGTCTTCTCTGGCCGATGTTTTCCGTTTTCTCCCTTGCCCTGGCTTTCGTGTCTATGTACCAATTTCACTAAATCGTTTCCAAACCCTCCCAACAATAGATGAAGCCACGTTAAGCTCTCTAGACACTGCTCGAACAGTCTAAACTTCCTGCAATAATGCCACTGCCTTAACACGTTCTGCCTCATTCAGATACCTCATTTCGACTGATGAAAACGTACACCAAGAGTATACACTCACTAGATGACAGAGTGAGACATTACTCGTCGATTTCACTTTGAGTCATAGCCCGATACATTTGACTACTGCCACAAAGGCACGGCTTTCCAAAGAAATGTGAAGGATTCCTCTCATTCTTAAAACATGTCAGAAGAATAAGAGCAACAGTATATACGAAGCACGGAGTACTTACATGGTACACGAGATCAAATTCTTGTCCCTATAATTTTTTTAGTATGTAGGGGGAAAAAAGTGGCTCAATGCACTGAACTATTACTATATGTCTCTGTACTACTGTTTACTTTCATTATAATAACTAAAATAACAAGAGCAATATATAAACTATGAACATTTTTGAAGCCCCTGACAAGCACAATATCACATTCTACAATATTTATAAGCATTTACCAGTTAATTTAGTATCTATTACGTTCGCCACATCCCGTAACACAGACTACAGTTCATTATCCTTGAGGAAGTTTTCGGAAATTATCACTTGTCTCATTGCCACAGAAACACATTAACTTTTGTAAGTGAACTTCTAGGCAGATATGGGCAAAGCTCCTAGGGAAGAAAAGCATTGTGTTATGTTGGGGTGATTAAGTGAAGGTGAGAATTACACCATGAAGGGAATGATGCATTTACCTTCATAAGCTTCCTCTGGCAGGTCAAACTGGCCATCGGGATGATTGGAAGCAGCATGTCTCTTCCGGTTCGCTGCTATGGAGACGGATTTCCAAGCTCCGTTGCAAATGGTCCGGAAGGTCAACAACGATCCTCTCTGGATATCTATCTCTCATCCACACCTCTCATCCAAGAAGTCCTTCCACCACCTAAACATTATGTGGTCAACTCTGAGGGCTTCTGACAAACGGTTTTAATTGTAGAGATCCAGTCACTAGGAACAATTGCCTGGGATTCTGAATTCACCAAACCCATGTTCTTGTCGTTCTCAAGATAGAAATGGCCCCTTGCTTGGAAAGTTATGCTATTTTCTCAACGTTCACCATGTTGAAGAGGAACGCAAAGAAAGTGAAGTTATTCTGCTGTCCACTACAGGAGTCACAGAACATATTCAGGTGCATTACATTTGAATGGTTGTATATTTTATTTATTTATCGTATGATGAAAGGAGGAATATCAGCTATTTACAAAATATGTACAAAAATACACACATATACACACACTCTCAAGTTCATTAAAATATTCACAATACAATGTCCAGATGGTTATTGTGTTAGGTTGTGGAGATCTTTGATTGAGCCTCTAAACGGTCTGAGGAGACATTCCAGCACTATATGATCCATGGTTCGCAGCCGCAATGAGGAGAGAACTTCCATCTCCACTTGTTCAGTATTGCCCCGCATCTTCCCTGGCCACTCCTTATCCTATTCAGTACACACGACTGTCGTCGAGGTGAATGAAAGCCTGCGGGCTTCTCCCATGGAGTTTTAATTAAGTAATGATGTGTCAGAGAGTTTTGGCTCTGCCAACGATTGTTCCATGCATCTAGTATTTTGAAGTGATTGTCTTGCAGATTGATTGCTGTTTTCCACGATGTTTGTCTGGACTTTAATCGCTGCGGTAATAATACCGGACAATCTGAATGTATTGGGAACAGTGAGTTGTTTTCAATTTTCTTCCATGTGTTCAGCAATGACTGAGATCTTAGGGGTGGGGGTGGAATGTTACTTAGAACCGAAAGCTAGTGCGTGTTAGTAGATCGAAATGTGATGAGGCGCATTGCTTGATTGAGCTGCGAGTCAACTATTTTAGTGAGAGCACTGTCTAACCATGCAGAACAGCAGTATTCTGCAGCTGAGTACGAAAGAGTCAGAGCTGTGGATCTAAGGACTGATACATTGGCATCCCAAGTGGTCAACAGGGACCACTTCTGTAATATGTTGTTCCGGGTTTTAATTTTAGCTGCTACATTCTTGAGATGCATTTTGTATGTCAGTGATCTGTGCAGGGTTATCCCAAGGGATTTAGGGTTTCTGCAGTATTGGAAAATCCCATCTCTAAAACTGATTGTAGATGAAGTGATGCAAAAAAAGGAGCATGCGCCGTCATTTCTTTTTTTTTTTGCCTTCATGCTCCGAATACACATGAAAACCACTTTGGGAACTGGACAGTACATGCATCATTCCACATACGGTCGGAGTCAGGACGGGTATCCGGCTATAAAACTGCAATTAATACACATGTAGCTAGTGCCGCCTCCGAGTACTTGAGAAAGAATAATTTAAAATTCTAAAATTGGGTTTCTTCTTTTCCAGAAAATCAATTATGAACAAATTAAAGATATATATCGGTGTTGTGATTAATTATTGTAACCACGAATAATGTAAGAGAAGCATAAACAATAGAAAATACCTTCACAATTAACACTAGAAAGACAGTTCAAATGACATTCCGAAAAGGAATGCATCAAAAGACCAATTATACTTAGGGGGAAAGAAAAATTAATCATTGTAAATTAGTTCAAATATCGGGGCAACACCCTGCAAACAACGCCAATTACCTCCTCTATACATGTTAAAGAAAAAGAAACAGCAGCGATTAGAGCCACGAAAGACATGCAAAATCCAGAAAAATTATCCTTGACCACCGCAATGAAACTATTTCAAGCGAAAATAATCAATCAATTAATCAATCACTACTGATCTGCATTTAGGGCAAACACCCAGGAGGCAGATACCCTATCTGTTGTTTTCCTAGCCTTTTCCTAAATGATTTCAAAGAAATTGGAAATTTATTGAACATCTGCCTTGGTAAGTTATTCCAATCCCTAACTCCCCTTCCTATAAATGAACATTTGCCCCAGTTTGTCCTCTTGAATTCCAACTTTATCTTCATATTGTGATCTTTCTTACTTTTATTAACGCCACTCAAACTTATTTGTCTACTAATATCATTCCACGCCATCTCTCCACTGACAGCTCGGAACATACCACTTAGTCAAGCAGCTCGTCTTCTTTCTGCCAATTCTTCCCATCCCAAACTTTGCAACATTTTTGTAACGCTACTCTTTTGTCGGAAATCACCTAGAACAAATCGGTCTGCTTTTCTTTAGATTTTTTTTCTTCAATCAGGTAATCCCGGTGAGGGTCCCATACACTGGAACCATACTCTAGTTGGGGTCTTACCAGAGACTTATATGCCCTCTCCTTTATATCCTTACTACAACCCCCTAAACACCCTCGTGACTATGTGCAGAGATCTGTAATCTTTATTTACAATCCCACTTATGTGATTACCCCAATGAACATCTTTCCTTATATTTACACCTAGATACTTACAATGATCCCCAAAAGGAGCTTTCACCCCATCAACGCAGTAATTAAAACTGAGAGGACTTTTCCTATTTGTGAAACTCACAACCTGACGTAACTCCGTTTATCAACATACCATTGCCTGCTGTCCATCTCACAACATTATCGAGGTCACATTCTTATAACTTATTTCTTGCTCTGTACAGAACAACATCATCCGCAAAAAAGCCCTATCTCTGATTCGACTTGTTTGCTCATATCATTTATATATATAAGAAAACATAAAGGTCCAGTAATACTACCTTGAGAAATTCCCCTCTTAATTATTACAGTGTCAGAAAAAACTATGTCTATTCTAATTCTCTGAGATCTATTTTCTAGAAATGTAGCAACCCATTCAGTCACTCTTTTGTCTAGTCCAATTGCACTCATTGTTGCCAGTAGTCTCCCGCGATCCACCCTATCAAATGCTTTAGACAGGTCAATCGCGATACAGTCAATTTGACCTCCTGAATCCAAGATATCTACTATATCTTGCAGGAATCCTACAAGTTGAGCTTCAGTGGAATAACCTTTCCTAATACCGAACTGCCTTCTATCGAACCAGTTATTAATTTCGCAAACATGTCTAATATAATTAGAAAGAATGCCTTCCCAAAGCTTACATACAATGCACGTCAAACTTACTGGCCTGTAATTTTCAGCTTTATGTCTATCACCCTTTCCTTTATACACAGAGGCTACTATAGCAACTCTCCATTCATCTGGTATAGCTCCTTCGACCAAACAATAATCAAATAAGTACTTCAGATATGGTACTATATCCCAACCCATTGTCTTTAGTATATCCCCAGAAATCTTATCAATTCCAGCCGCTTTGCTAGTTTTCAACTTTGTAACTTATTGTAAATGTCATTGTTATCATATGTAAATTTTAATACTTCTTTGACCTTACTCTCCTCCTCTATCTTGACATTATCCTTGTAACCAACAATCTTTACATACTGCTAACTGAATACTTCTGCCTTTTGAAGATCCTCACATATACACTCCCCTAGTTCATTAATGATTCCTGGAATGTCCTTCTTGGAACCTGTTTCTAACTTAAAATACCTATACATACCCTTCCATTTTTCACTAACGTTTGTATGACTGCCAATTATGCTTGCCATCATGTTATCCTTAGCTGCCTTCTTTGCTAGATTCAATTTTCTAGTAAGTTCCTTCAATTTCTCCTTACTTCCACAGCCATTTCTAACTATTTCTTTCCAGTCTGCACCTCCTTCTTAGTCTCTTTATTTCTCTATTATGATAATAATATTATTATTATGTTATAACATTATTATATTATAATAATATTAATAATAATAATAATAATAATAATAATAATAATAATAATAATAATGCTTGTTATTTAAAGGGGCTTAACACCTAGGTCATCGGCCCCTAATGGTACAAAATGGAACGAAATGAAGTGACAAATTAAAAGTCCAAAATCCTCCGCTGAGCAGAATTCAAAACATGGGGACGAAGAATGAATGGATGGATAGGAATTTAAAACAATCAGTGGATCCGACCCACAGTGCCTCACATTCATAGAAACTGACGTAAAACAATAGTATTACTGACCAAGGGACTGATTCTAAAGCACAATACTGAATCGATGATGCTTGCAGTCTAAAGGGGTCCAAAATCAAAGTCATTGGCCCCCCATAATGGTACTTATCGCTAGGAAAGAAGAACCATGGTATTTGTCATGGTGCAGTCTAATCAAAAGTAGCGTAGTCTCGCGGTATTCCATACATTATGGTATTAATCACAGGTACTGTAAAAACCTACAGTGCACTCCAAGTGGGGGGGGGGCGGACGGTGCTCCTGCGTGCTATTTGTTACGTGACATAGTGGTACTACGCGCAAGTAAAAGCGACCCATGGTGTTCCCCGCGCGGTGGTACTAATCACAAGTAGTTTCATGGTTCTAATACAATCATCCCTTGGTCGCCCCTTTTAGTCGCCTCTTACGATAGGCAGGGGATACGTGGGTGTATTCTTCGCCTGCATCCCCCACCCACAGGGGATTATGTGTTTGGTCCGCGAGAGGTATTTTTTCCCCCTCAAGTCAGCCGGCAAGCCGGTTAGGACCACCTCCCCTATCCGCCACCTGGGACGCGGCACGTGGAAGTATCACCTCTCCCCCTGCTACGCCAGCGTAGTATGTTCGTGGAGCTTTATAAAGAAAATCAGAAAAGAGCTTAAAGTGACCAGCGAGTGGAATAAAATTAAACAGCCCGGGTAAGAAGCCAAGTGTTAAGAAACACATTGTACTGGATGATATGAGCAATTGTATTGTTCGGAGAAAATCACAGGAATTTTATATTCTGAAAAAATAAGTTCCGACTTTATAAAACTTGCGCGCGGTGCTGCAAAATGGCATTGAGCATGGAGGAAGCACGGAACATCTTAGACAAACATTGCATTCGATCGGTTTTGAATTTTTAAACTATCGGAACAAAAGAAAAATGATTATGGAACGAAATGGCGTCGCGTTCAAGCGGTCCTGTTACCTAAGAACTCTGCGGGCAAATTACAGTTTAGGAGAAAACGGCAAAGGTAGATTATTGTTCACACTGGCAGTGTGCAAGGTTTTGTTCCCGAGACACTGTTAATGTTCAAAACAAGGATAAAATCAGGGGACTATCATGACGCGGTGAATAGCCAAAATTTCATGAAATGGCTCCAGACCCAGTTACTGCTGAACATTCCTAAGGCCACTCTGCATCCTAGGAAGCCAAGATGGTTCGACGTAGCTGAAAGCAAATACCCGTAGCAGGTACGTTCATAGGGTGTAGGTAGTGAAAGTGCCGCTTCTATTGCAGCTTCATCCGCAAGTACATTTCCCGTAAAGCGATTCTGGTGCCGGCATCACTAAGAAGATCATGAATCCACTGCACCAGTGGGTGTCGCGGAGACTGCAGAGAACTTATCGAGTCGGTTCATACGAGAAAGTGGTCTCTCTTGTCATCCAGTGAAATGCTCAGCAGTATACACGCTACACACATTGGGAAGCGAAATCTTCGTGCTAATATCATCGGAGACGAAAGAGTATCCTGCATTTTCCCCGATCTTAGAACCATCGGTAAAGAGATGTCGCGCGACCGGATACTGGTGAACGAAGTTCTGAAAATACCTCCACCGAGCTCGATAGCTGCAGTCGCTTAAGTGCGGCCAGTATCCAGTATTCGGGAGATAGTAGGTTCGAACCCCACTGTCGGCAGCCCTGAAAATGGTTTTCCGCGGTTTCCCATTCACACCAGGCAAATGCTGGGGCTGTACCTTAATTAAGGCCACGGCCACTTCCTTCCCAGTCCTAGTCCTTTCCTGTCCCATCGTTGCCATAAGACCTATCTGTGTCGGTGCGACGTAAAGCAACTAGCAAAAAAAAAAAAAAAAAAAAAAAAAAAAAAAAAAAAAAAAAAAAAAAACCTCCAATGAACAGAGGTGTCCATGTTTACCATATACAGCCGTATATCCAAAGAACTAGCCACGGAGGTAATTCACTATCGGTCCGCTTACGACAACCGCCGATAACCACGTTAACTCACGACACAAGCTATCAATTCGAAGCCCAACCGGCCGTGTGGCATTCGGTACGCTGTGGTACCTCAGGTGGGTATCGGGAACTAAAGATGCACTGACAGTCTGGATGTTGCAGAATTTCACGAATTTTGGCAGCGTACGTGAGGAGTATATGTTGCCTTCTTATTCGTCAAGGTGGCACTCCCGATTCGGCGAGTAGGCTGGGAATGGGGCTGGTACGAAAAGCTCCGGTAGCCAGCCTAACTCCACTATGGTGAATACTACCTGAATGTTTCAGCGTAGATTTTGTTGCTGAACCATAAGCCGCACTATCGTAGTCTATTCGAGATAGAATCGCGGACGTGCAAAAACGTAACACACCGAGCCAGATAGCTGCAGTCGCTTAAGTGCGGTCAGTATCCAGTATTCGGGAGATAGTAGGTTCGAACCCCACTGTCGGCAGCCCTGAAAATGGTTCTCCGTGGTTTCCCATTTTCACACCAGGCAAATGCTGGGGCTGTACCTTAATTAAGGCCACGGCCGCTTCCTTCCCACTCCTAGCCCTTTCCTGTCCCATCGTCGCCATCAGACCTATCTGTGTCGGTGCGACGTAAAGTAACTAGCAAAAAAAAAAAAAAAAAAAAAAAAAAACCGTAACAGCACCGCACGGTCAAGACTTCCTCACCCCCTCAGCAGGTGTCACTGAGAAAGTTGAGCATATTGAGTCTATTCATGCAGGCTACCTTCAACTGACAGATGTAGGGAAGCCACGTTAGTCGTTTATCAAACTGGAGACCCAGGTACCGGCAGGTTGTCTGCCACTGGTAAGACACTTTCTCGCAAGCGGAGCTCTGGTTCAGGATGCATAATCCGTACAAGCATGTTGCAGGACCCATCTGTCGACTGGGTTAACAGCTTGCTGTAGCTATTTCTCAGCAAACGCCATCCTTCCGGAGCTGTAATGTAGAGCCAAATCGTTTACATACAGCGATGGAACGACTGCGGGCCCAGCAGCGGCAACTATGCCGTTGATGGCGACTACGAACAGCATGATATCAGTACAGACCCCTGTGGTACTCCATTTTCTTGAACGTAATACTGAAAAAAAGCATTCCCTACTCGGACTCGAAAGACCCGGAGGAACATGAAGTTCTCAATAAACGTGGGCAAATTACCCTGAAATCCACACTGGTGTAGTGTGGAGATTATCCCAAACCGCCACGTAGTGTCTTAAGCTTTCTCTCGGTCAAACATCACGGCGACTAGTAGATTATGGAAATACACAAACGCCACATGGCGACAAAATGGGTTCATGATTTAACAAAATAAATTTCATACGGTGACGAGACAGGTTATCTGCTTATGTTTGTGAACGGTTGAGGACCCGGGAAATCTTTGAAGAGCATACATTTAAAACTGCTCCAGTACGAAGCGGGGTTGGGTCATTACCATTGCAATTGATAAACTTCTCCTTAAAAATCATGCATCGCTAAGATTAAAAACTGGCAAGTTAAGCATGCAGACGAGACAGTGGCGAGATAAGAACCAGTGACTACACGTCGTAACATGTAGATAAATTATAAGGGAGGACTGCTGTCATAGCAGAAAAGAATATCGATCGAACACTATTTCTGCAACGTTTTCAAAGACGTGTCTATTCTCTTTTACCTTTGGTCCCGGGCGAGTTGGCCGTGCGGTTAGGGGCACGCAGCTGTCAACTTGCACCCGGGAGATAGTGTGTTCGAGCCCCACTGTCGCCTGCCCTGAAGATGGTTTTCCGTGGTTTCCCATTTTCACACCAGGCTGTAAACTTAATTAAGGCCACTGTCGCTTCCTTCCCACTCCTAGACCTTTCCTAACCCATTGTCGCCATAAGAACTATCTGTGTCGGTGCGACGTAAAGCCATTCTATAAAACAAAAAACCTGCAGACATGCCATCGCCCTATGCTGACCGGCATAAATGCGCATGGCCTGCGGCTTCACCAGCAGTGATCCCGTGATGAGGAAGCTTGGGCACATACAGTATAGGGCAGGGATGGAGAACCTTTTCTAACTAGTGTGCCATTTTAAGTCTGGTTTATTATTGTAAACCATCTACTGTGCCACTTGTTATTTTCGTTTGTAATAACTACAACCGCCCCCCCCCCAAACGACCACCACCACCACCTCCACCACCACCACCACCACCACCACCACCACCACCGATTTCAGTCCCTAATTCTTAATGATGTTTCATAAAATGCTATTACTTATACATATATGCATTGTAAAATAACACATTTGATTGCATATTTCGTGGTCGTGTTTTGAAATACCACAAAAATACTTAGTAGCCATGCATTTATGTTGGGTTCATAACTTGTTGTCTTCAATAACACACGAGAACCACTTAGATCTGAACCAGGATGGTTTCTGTTGACTTCAAAAAGTTCATTGTAGAAACCAGCTGCTCGCAGGCGTATGATGCCCCAAACAAAGTAGAGCTGTAGCTAGTTCCTTCATGGCCGAAAACATTTGTGGGAGGCTGTTTCACTCTTCAAGTATTAAGTTCTCCGGTTTCTGGAAAGAGCATTCACCATCAACTGCACAATCGATTTTCACCAATGCTTCACCAAGTTGTACGAATTTATTCACCCATGTATTGCTTTCTCGAAATTCAATCAACTCTATTTCCAATTAATATCACTCATTTGTGCAATATGAAGTTTTGAAACGAAGTGCGGTAGTTTCTACAATTCTCAAAATGGGGATAATCTCTTGGCAACTATTTGTCTTGTCTTAATTCAAAACAAAAATAAACTGTATCACACTAAGAATAATTACGCGATGCTGGCAACCACACACAAGCCAAACTTCACTAATTCACTCACGTGGGTGAGCGAATGGCTCGTCAGCCGCATCTGACATTTCTCTCACTTGACTTCCGGACCTATCAGTGTTACGGTGTTGCCATAATGCACGTCAAAATGGAACTAGAATTTAGATTTTCGGTATTTATTTCTTAAACACTACAGCAATACGATAAAGACGTACGTGTGATGGGCCACCGAAATCGTGTTCGCGTGTCACCTAGCCATCCCTGGTATAGGGGGTCTCTCTTAAAAATCCAAACAGAGCGCACGGTGTTTCTACTCTGCGCTACAGCAGCTTCCTCTGCCCAACTCACGTCGCGCGCGGCCGCCCTGCTTTAAGACTATACAATCTTATATGAAATCTTACCTTATAAAAGATGCTGGAAGTGTCATCCTTCATAATGAGGGACTTCATAAACACCATTAGGGAGATTTATGACTGTTCACAAGACCATTAAGATGAAGCCAGGCCTCATCCGAAAAGAACACAAGCTGTGGATCGAATAAACGATCATACAATGACGCAAGATATCACTCACAATACCTCACTCTGGTTGCATCAAC
Organism: Anabrus simplex; assembly: GCF_040414725.1. Taxonomy (NCBI): domain Eukaryota; kingdom Metazoa; phylum Arthropoda; class Insecta; order Orthoptera; family Tettigoniidae; genus Anabrus; species Anabrus simplex. The sequence continues at coordinate 1,791,937,400 of NC_090265.1, read as the reverse complement.
AGGTTTTAAACAATGTGTAACAGCTTTGTAGCTCTGTGTGCACAAGCAACCGAAACCCCTACTTGTTGTGCTAATTTTGTGAGCGATTTATTCGGTGATCGTTCAAGATTCACACCAATGTCATCTAGCTTTTCCTCTGTTAAAACTGTGTGCGCATGTTTTGTATTGAACACTGAACCAGTAGTTTCAATTTTATTTACAATTACGAGCATCTGTGCTCTTCTCCAAGAAACTGCTGAACAAATGCATCGCGTACCAGCCGAGTCGACTAGTAATTAAAAGAACTTTCACATAAGAAAATACGGTGTTGCAATGGTAACTGTCCCACCAGAGATTCAGACTGGCTATTGATGCTAGGTGGAACACGTGCAAGCTCCTTGCAAGGTTAAGCACTCTGCACGTGCCTCCTGTACAGCTGCTTAGGTCTCAGAGAGGAAAAACGCCGCTGGACGGTCTGAGTTTGTAAGAGAGTCGTATATAAAACATCGTGCGCGGCGATTAATCCTACTACTCTGCGAATAGAAAGAAAAACGTGTGCTAGCTTGATGACAGAGCGGAACATCCTACCTCCACTGTTGAAAGAGATAGACATATAACCTCTGGTGTCAAAGTGATGGATACCACGAGATCCCAGGTGGTGGTACTAAGCGCACAGAGGTAAGTTGGTATTTTATGCTGTACTGAGCTTCTGCTCATGGCAAGGCACACTCAGCTCATGTATTCATGAGCAGCTTGATTGCTGGTGAACAGCATCTTCGCAGACATGTCATTAAGACTCATTCTCAGCAGAGTCCAAGCCAGAGGGTGCCTAACAACATTTATACATTGCCATGTAATACATCGGCATTCATTTCGCTGTCATCTCTTACGTCCCTCGTGAGGTTCCTTTTTAAAGCGGAACAACAACATAGCTCTGGAACAGATTAAACATCAACCTTTTTGAGGTCATGCTATGCTACAGCCTGTAGCCGTCCACCAGACGCGGAATCTTCATACACAGCTAAGTTTTGTATAACAAGATGAAAATAGACTTTGTCAACAACACAACTGGGTCCAAAAATAGAGCACGAGAACAACCTTACCGCTTTCGGCTAGCGACTCGATACTGAATTCATCTATTTAGAATTGAAAGCTCATTTTTCACGCGAGTGTCCTCTTGTGAGCAAGCCAGTTTAATCATTCAACGTCTTTTTTAGTCGTAAGATTGAAGAGGCAGAGAGTAAGAGAGGCATATCTTGGGAGTGCTCAAGGTCTTAGCACTATCATTCTAAAGCCTGAAAGACGCTGATTAAAAATTAAGCACAATGGTGGCAAGACTCATAAATAATGACAGACTCTTCATAAAATGAGAACCTCTAAAGGATAATCAATGATCAGAACACTGAAATACGCAGAGACAAGAGCCTCTTAAAAGTAATAATAATGTTATTTGTTTTACGTCCCACTAACTACTCTTTTACGGTTTTCGGAGACGCCGAGGTGCCGGAATTTAGTCCCGCAGGAGTTCTTTGACGTGCCAGCAAATCTACCGACACGAGGCTGACGTATTTGAGCACCTCCAAATACCACCGGACTGAGTCAGGATCGAACATGCCAAGTTGGGGTCAGAAGGCCAGCGCCTTAACCGTCTGAGCCACTCAGCCCGGCCCTCTTAAAAGGAATTCAGATTATACTAATTACGGTACAGTATTTTAAAATCACATTTCCTCATTTTTATATTCTGTTTCAACATACTTCTTAATATATATGGAGAGAATTCCCCTGAAGCAGTCAGTTGATGGCATAACATCCGAAACGTAAGTCTTCCATCACAACAACTGTAAGCTATATGTATCAGACATTAAGTCCAGTAAAGTCGAAAGTGTCCTAATCATCTAACTTTCCTGTATGTCGTTTGCACTCTAGAGAACTCTTCCACTGACCGTGGTTAAGATTAATTCCGTGGGATATCACTATTATGATAGTTTATGTTTTCTTATATATATATAATTGATATGAGTAAAGGACTGGAATCAGAAGAAAGGCTTTTTGAGAATGATGTTATAATGCATGGAGAAATAAATAAGTTACAAGAATGTGTGCCACTACAAAAAGACCTCGACAATGTTGTGAGATGGACAGATGGGGTTAAAGGTCAGGTTGTGAGTTTCACAAATAGGGAAAGTCCTCTCAGTTTTAATACTGTGTTGATGTGGTGAAAGTTCCTTATGGGGATCATTGTAAGTATCTAGGTGTTAATATAAGGAAATCTCTTCATTGGGGTAATCGCATAAACGGTATTGTAAATCAAGGGTACAGATCTCTGCACATCGTTATGCGGGTATTTAGGGGTTGTAGTAAGGATGTAAAGGAGAGGGCATACAAGTCTCTGATAAGACCCCAACTAGAATTACACTAGGTTATAGTGTATCGGACCCTCACCAGGATTACCTGATTCAAGAACTGGAAAAAATCCAAAGAAAAGCAGCTCGATTTGTTCTGGGTGATTTCCGACAAAAGAGTAGCATTACAAAAATGTTGCAAAGTTTAGCCTGGAAGACTTGGGAGAAAGGAGACGAGCTGCTCGACTAAGTGGTATGTTCCGAGCTGTCAGTGGAGAGATGGCGTGGAATAAAATTAGTAGACGAATGAGTTTGAGTTGTGTTTTTAAAAGTAGGAAAGATCGCAATATGAAGATAAAGTTGGAATTCAAGAGGATAAATTGAAGCAAATATTCATTAATACGAAGGGAGTTAGGGATTGGAATAACTTGCCAAGGGAAATGCTCAATTAATTTACTAATTATTCGCAATTATTTAAAAAAGACTAGGTAAAAATCAATTACGGAATCTGCCACCTGGGCGACTGCCCTAAACGCAGATCACTGGTGACTGTCGTATTCATTTTTTTTTGTTTTTGTTAGTTGCCTTACGTCGCATCGACACAGATCGGTCTTATGGCGACTAAGGGACAGGAAAGGGCTAGGAGTGGGAAGGAAGCGGCCGTGGCCTTAATTGAGGTACAGGATTTGCCTGGTATGAAAATGGAAAAACACGGGAAACCATCTTCAGGGCTGCCGATAGTGGGGTTCGAACCTACTATCTCCCGAATACCGGGTACTGGCCGCACTTAAGCGACTGCAGCTATCGAGCTCGGTAACATTCATTTTGTAGACTGTCGGTGAGTACTGCTGGGCTGGAAGTCTACCACTACTACTACTAATCATCATCATCATCATTTCCCTTCATCCAGCTGTAGCCGGGTAGGGGCAAATATGGTTCCTCTCCACTTTCTTCGGTCTTTCCACCACTCCTCCTCCAACACTGTGTCCCAGTCCAGGTTTCTTTCTATAATGCTGCGTTGGATGGTATCCTTCCATCTCAATTGTGGTCGTCCACGGCCTCTCCTTCCTTAGATTTGCATTTCCATCACCTTTTTTGGCATTCTTTCGTCGCTCATTCGCTTTACTGTATGTGCCCAAACCATCTTAGTCGGCTCTTCTCTATTCTATCATTCATTTTTTCCACTCCAATTTCTTCCCGGATTTTCTCATTCTTTATTTTGTCTCTTCTACCCTTCTGTATCATACTCCTCAAGAATTTAATTTCGGCTGCCTGTATTCGACTCTCATCCTTCTTTGTCATTGTCCAAGTTTCTGCCCCGTAAGTTGTTATGGGTACGTAATACATCTTGTGCATAGTATCCTTTGCTTCCATTGGCACATCTTTGTCCCATAACATATTTCTTACACTATGACAGAAACAACTTCCAGCTTGAATCCTTTTACTAATCTCAGCATCCAGTCGAGCATTCTCCATTAATTCACTCCCCAGGTATTTAAACGTTTCCACTACTTCCAGGGGCTTGTCTGCAAGTCTAATCTTACCTTTCCCTTATTTCTCCCCTCTAGTCATAACAAGAGTTTTACTCTTTTCTACACTTATTTTCAATCCACATTCTTCAATCCTCCCATTCACTACATTCAACTGTTCTTGAACCTTCCTGTCGTCTTCTCCCCAAATTACAATTTCATCTGCAAATAACATCATGTTCATTTCTCTTCCTCCATATGCTGCTTTTGCTGTTCTCATGTTGTCATCCATTACTATTGTAAACAGGATTGGTGATAGAACACTTCCCTGTCTCGGCCCACTAGTTATTTTGAACCAACTTGTCCTGCCAACTTGTGTTTGCACGCAACTACAACATTCCTTATACAATGCCATGATCATTTTTATTAATCCCTGACCAATTCCATTTGCACCAGACTCTCCCAAACTTTCGTCCTAGGGACACTGTCATATGCCTTTTCAATATCAATGAATGTCATCACCATATCATTCCCGTACTCCCAATGCGTTTCCATTAGTTGTCTCATAATGAAAATGAGCTCTATTGATGACCTTCCACTTCTGAAACCAAATTGATTTTCCTGTATCTGCTTCTCAACCCTCAACCTTATTCTACTTTCCATTATCTTAGCAATATGGGATATTAGAGTAATTCCCCTGTAGTTCTTCAAAACTTTCTCATCACCTTTCTTGAAAATTGGGATGATTATTCCTTTTTGCCAATCCTCAGGGATTAATAATAATAATCGACCTCAAATACGCGGACTATACAACAATTACAGAACAGTACTTGGTATGACTGTATTAAAAATAATTTACGACCTTTTACATGGCGTCAAATCTGCCGAATTACAACAAAATCCAAGCTTTACCGCAGCAGCTCAGTCTCTTAACTTTCACTGAAAGGAAAACAGTTCATTAAATAAAAATTTAAGTTGACATTCTGGAAATAATTTCTCAGAAATAGATTAAAGTATTACCATTATTATCATCTCACATTGTTCTCTTGATCCAAGAGGCCTTATCAAAAAAGAAAGGAACTCTCCTTTCTTTTAAAAAGCGAAAATTCTCCATCACTTCTTCCGTAGGGAATTTCTTTTTTATTTCACTTTCAACACAAATCATAGCTAGTCCATTTAAGCATTCTTCCTTCGTTGATGTCTTTAGATTTTTATTATTTTAAACTTTGAAAAATTGCGTTTCCCGGATGTAGCTATCATAGAAATGGTGACGAGAATGTGGTAGGCATTAGTTATATTAGATTAGGGCTTCCAGTGTCGTTTTTATTTTCACTGACACTACATGCCTTAATAACTTCAGCCAAATACAGTAGAGACAATACGCGACACTAAGCGAGATATCGAGGGACAGCTATTAGAGCTCTCTAGCGGATTGACCTGAGTACTGATTCTGTCATAAGAGCACGTGTATTTGTGTGTGAAGTTTTTGGTGTTATTTATGCGTTTTCAGTGAGTTTACATAATTAAATAGTAGCGTGCGTCATTCCTAGATATCTCCTCTCAACATGAGGGGAAAGGTATGTGCTGTGTTTGGCTGCAGTAACTATGAAATAGAGAAGAAAGCGCGGTCTTTCTTTCGCTTCCCTCGTGACAAGAAAATGTAAGTAATATTGTGTTTGCATATACATTCTTCCAGTGACAAAGAGATTTTTATAGTACTTCATAATCTTCTGACCGGCTCAACCCATATTTTAACTGGTTTAAAATATAATACGCATAGTTTATTGCAGCAGTTAACCTTCAATACCGATGTATTGTTGTAGGTGTGATCTGTGAGTTTTGAAATGTTACAGAAGTGATTTGGATAAGGTGTACAAGAAAGAAGGGACGTTACGCTTATAGAAGAATTATAAGATCTGTTCAGATCATTTCCAGGCCAGCGACTTTAAAAATCCTTGACTATACAGCCAAGGGTATGTTACATTTTTACTTTAATTGTACGCAAATATTCCTCAAAGCATCACTATCGACAACATTTTCATACTTTTCTTTCTTTTACCCCTCTTCTCATATTAAAGCAGGGATTTTATAGATTTTCTTTCTGTGAGTAGGTTTCATGTTAAGAGGAAAATTGTCCAGCTTTTAAATGTTAATTCATTGCATCATGTGTGTAAGGAATGTGCCGATATTTTTATTGACAAGTGTCTTAATGTGATGATACAATGTTTTTAAATGAGAAAGAAGACAAATCTAACCGTAAAAGTTCAAACAGGAATGCTGAAGCAAAAAAGTAATGCATAAATGAAAGATCAACCCGTTTCACATATTATTTATATGTCTAATTTCAGTCTTTAAATAATAACCTTTTAAATAATTCTTCACTCATTTATCCAGAATTGCTTTAGCAACTTCGAAGTTAATATCTCAATAATACTTTCTTCCTAGACGTAATTTATTTATCCATTTTCGTATATGCATTTCCATTGATATTTAATTTAGCGCGACTTTTCAGGTCAAGTCTCTAGGAGCGCCACCGTCGAATTGTCTCCAATTTTAACAAGGCTAAATCCGTAAGTGTCGCGTATTGTCACTATTGTATTTGCTTCAGCTCAGAGAAAAACCCCTCCCCCCCCCCCCTCTATCGTCATCCTAAAGTGTTGCAGCAAGTTTACGCAGTTTCTCTCTAAACTCATAATTTGATAGCGAACACTTTACTAATGTCATGTCAGACATAAAATCAAATCGTGTTAAATACTCCTTAAATTATTCACACTGATTACACTAAGAGCTTCATCGGCAGTCTGCTGTCTTTTGTACTGTGATTCCGATTTGAACACACTGGGCAAAATAGTTAATTTCCATCAAAAGAGATGTCTAGGTTTAACACTTCGTCTCACCTGGAATATCGGCTATAATGCACTTTCAAGTCCGTAGATAATTTCTGGACTTCAGAAAGGTTTTAAGCGCTGTAATTTGCGTTAAAGCAATGCCCAGTTCTATGTCTTGAGATTGAAGAGATCATTTCGTATATTAGAAAAGCCCGAACACTCATAGCTTTCAATATAATTTCTCATTTATAATGCATCTGATCTAGCAAGACGATCCTTGCTTCTTTCAGGCACTTCTTCCAATGCATCTCGTATCTCACTAAGTTGAAATCTTTATTCTAAAATTCGGCACTCCCATCTAGTCAGTGAAGGATGAAAGAGGCTTTAGTGTCGGTTGCAAACTTTAAGGATAAATTATCCATCGTTCTGTACTGGCACAAAACAAATTACGCAATCTATTCAGTATACAGAAGAATGACATAGCACTTTCCCATATTGCCATTTAGATAGTGGCAAGCGCAAGAAATAAACACTGATTATTGATGTTACGACACCAAGATTGAACATCATTTTTCTTTCCCTTCACGTCGTTATAGTCTTGCTCCCTTCAATGTTATTCTCAAACACTTGTTTAAATCCTCCAGCCGTAGCAACCTTGCGTGTATCTGCCATAATTTGCTAATAACAAGAGTTATTTGCTCTTAATGATTCTTATCAAGTGTGCAATCCAGGATAGCAGCGTAGTATTAGGCGAGCTGCATGGCATCTACAATTTTATTTTTAGTGGCTTTACCAAACATTTCAATAATTTCGTTTTGAATTCTGGGTCCAAGGTAAAGAAAGCAGCTAGTTTCTTTAATGCGTCTTACATGCTTCATCACGGGGTCATCAAAAGTAGTAATCATTTCTACAAACTTTAAGAAATTCCCGTTGCAATGCGCAATTCACGGTTAGCTTCTGCTAAGTACTGAATAGCTGCTATTATTCTTACCAGCACTTCTTGTCAATGCCTTTCCTCTTTGATTTTCGGTGCCTGTATTTACAATACAATTTAATTTCAGTCATCGTTCCAACTTTCACCAATTAATTAAACAAGATATGTACTGTGCATAACGTTCATGGCTAATATTTTTAGTGCTTAAATGCTTCCAATCATTAGAATCCTACCCTGTAAACAGGCTGCACACTGGCTTTTTATTTCTGAATAAACTAACCACCTGCTCGACGACTGTTCGCCATGTACCCACGTACACGTATAAAACTGGGGTGACGAAGTGAAGACCCCTCTCCTACTTACAAAAAATCCCTTAAAGCCGTTTCAACATGAAGGTCAATGTCCTGGATCATTCAGACTATCTCTTGAATGAGGAGGAAAAGAAGTGTCTTGTTCGGAGGATGAGTGAGAGGGTAGTTCATATGTTGCTAGTTAGTTGTTTTACGTCGCACCGACACAGATAGGTCTTACGGTGACGATGGGGCAGGAAAGGGCTAGGAGTGGGAAGGAAGCGGCCGTGACCTTAATTAAGGTACAGCCCCAGCATCTGCCTGGTGTGAAAATGGGAAACCACGGAAAACCATTTTCAGGGCTGCCGACAGTGGGGTTCGAACCTACTATCTCCCGAATACCGGATACTGGCCGCACTTAAGCAACTGCAGCTATCGACCTCGGTAGTTCATATGTTGTACCTGGGAAATGCGCACATTCATAATGAAGTCTACTTTCATACACATAGTAGCTTTCTTCTTTACGTATTGTTAGATTATCACCAATATGTTGCTCTGATTCCGTATTCTGATTCATAATTACCCCCTCTTTGAGATTTTTCAAATTCCTTGCCCTTTCTTTCTTATGAAATGATTTTTATCAAGAATATTAAGGTTGAATATGACATTTCATCCAGTCATATTGCTACATTCGTCACACGTAACGACATATAAGAAGATATTACAAGTCTGAAGGCACACGAGCTTCTAGAGATTTAGAACCGAGGGAAGTGCAATCATTTTTTTATGAAATGTCTTCAATGTTCACTATCTCACAGAGGAGAGAAAACTAGTGGTGGTGATTGTTTTAAGAGGAAGTACAGGTAGGCTATAAACACGAGCAGAGGGAAAAAAATGGAAGAGATCCGATACTTCGAAAAATGAAGGTATCGACAAAAAAGGGAGTGACCACGAAGAGTGGTGAAAATTACAGACTTTCTAGGCGTCGGAAGCCTAACACTGCCGGGGTCGGAAAAGAACAAGAGCTGACCAGTTGAGGTTAGACAGGAAAAATAAAAGCAAGGAGCCTGGCAGAAGTAAATGGAAGCAATACATTGATAACTAGAAGGCGGATGTTGATCTTAAACATCACAGAAAATGATCGATAAGATGCCATCAAATTTATGGAAAAATGCTAAAAAATAAGTAGAAATGTCTTAAAATATTTAACCATAATGAGTTCTAGGGAATGTGTGTAATAATGGTTTCACATTACGGTCGTAAGGGTGGGTTTCCATTCGGCCGGAATAACTATCGAGGGTACCCGGGGAGTCCCTTGCCAAGATAGCTTTCACGAGTTCTCGTCACACCCTGTCCACTTGTCCACCTGTAGAGAGTGGAGAGTAGTCGAAATGTCATTACACTACTAGAGACACGTCGCAGTAGTTGTGATTATTTTATGTAAAAAAAATCTAAAAGGAAAAGGTGCTGGGTTTAGTCATGGATTGAAAAGAGAAGTGCTCTAGGTGCCGGCCATACGCTAATTCGGGAATGACAAATGGAAGACGCACAGCAGTTTCGAAAGTTTTGTAGATTGACGAGCTCTGAAGTTGAGTTTATTATAGAATCTGTGGAACCGGTAATTTTCAAGAAGGACACTAAAATGAGAAAAGCTATATCAGTGCGTGATCGAATGACGGTTACTCTAAGATTTTTTTGCCACAGGTAAGTTTATTTGAATTATTTGTATTTATAGTAAGATGCATTCGATTCGTCCTAATTGTTTACCTACTGTATACAATGCAATTATTTTCACGTGATTCGTTTAGCAGTCTTCAGTATCTTTTCCGTATCCCTGTATGTACGATAGGAAGAATAGTAAAAGAAGTTGCCCCCGCTATCTACAATGCCCTCAAAGGAAAATCCTTACAGGTAAAGAAATCACTTATGAAATAATATCCTTATGTAATCTTATTTATTCGAGAATGAAAATTACACGAGTTCTGGTAAAGAAAACTGATAATTCAAGGTAAAGAAAGCGAAAAGTACAATTTTAGGCATACTGTACATAAGTTTTCACTTCGTACAGGAAGGAAAGAAATATAGTGTACATAATTTTGCATTACAGATCTGCCAAATGAAAAGTATTAATAAAATCTCTTGCCGAATTCTACTCAGAAGTCTGTGCTAATGCAGGAGGAGATGAGAGAAAATCATTGTATCCTGGTGAAGTGCTGCTGCTGGCACTCGCTGAAGAGAATGAACACGTTGCTTCTTCGTCCTGATCTGCCGCACGAACTATGGCTTTTCTTATTTCATTTTTCAACTTCATTCTAACACACTCATTTCGAAGAGTGCGTAGTTCTAAAGCAACACATTCCCCACATTTGTCGTATTCGTCTGGTGTTCCTTTCGCCAGTACGTCTAATGCAGTTTTTAGTGCAATGTCATCTTCTTCCTCGCGTTTCCTTTTAGACGACTTCGAAGTTGTTTTCTTTTTTACTATATTTAGAGTAGTCTCCTCGTTTTCAAAGGACTTTTCAGAAGTTTCAAAAAATTCTTCATCCTTTGATATGTCTATGACAGAATTTGAAGAAATCTCCGCCTAAAATTAAATAACAAATTACCAAATACAAAACAAATCAAACAAGAAAACAATAAAATCAACTGTTATTGTTTATTATCATTATTATTACTATTATTTACCTTTATCATAATATTATAACAGTAATGTTATTCATTGCCTAAGCAGATAATTATTCTATCATTACAGTTTCCACAAAACTCGGATAAATGGCTTAAAATAGCAGAAGATTAGAAACACGATGGAATTTCCCTCATTTCTTGGGTGCCTTGGATGGGAAAGATGTAGTTATACAAGCTCCTAATAACAGTGGGAGCCTGTTTTACAACTACTAAGGAACGCACAGTATTGTTTTGTTGGCAATCGCAGATGTTAATTATAAATTTATTTTAGACATCGGTTGTAATGGCCGAATTTCTGATGGAGGTGCACTTTCTAACAGCAATTTGTTCGATAAATTGGAACAAAAGGCACTACCTTTGCCCTGTCCTGAACTACTTCCAGGAAGAAATACGCCAGTGCCATAATGTCTTCTTGGTGACGATGCTTTTGCAATGAAAACATATCTTTTGAAAACGTATCCCTTTCGTGATCAACCAGCACCCAACCGAATTTTTAATTATCACCTGTCAAGGGCTCGTAGAACTGTGTAAAACAGTTTCGGGAATTTAGCAAACAGATAAAAAAAACCTATGCTCTTGGATCCGAATACAATTAAAGACGTTGTGTCGTCAATATGTGCCCGTCAAAATTTTCTACTGAACGCAAATGAGTCAGCCTATTTAGGAAATGGAATGATTGATTCAGAAGA